>NC_081435.1:49318097-49618097 GCF_949786415.1 Peromyscus eremicus | reverse complement strand
TCAGTTGAGGCAGGACCAAGCCCCTCCCCTCTGCATCAAGACTGAGCAAGACATCCCAGCATAGGTAATGAGCTCCAAAAAGCCAGCTCATGCACCAGGGATAGATCCTGATCCCACTTCCAGGAGCCCCTCTACACAACTGTCTCCTGTATGCAGCAGGCCTAGTTTGGTCCCATGTAGGCTCCACAGCTGTCGACCTATAGATCTTACATTTTAAGTTAACCCGTATTCCTTATTTACGCTCTGCCATGTGGCAGTACCTTTATTAGCATGGCACATTCATTTCCTGCTCCCTCTGTGTCTGGCTGGAGACTCTTGATTCTGCCCTTCTCCTTCCCATTATTCTTAGCTTGGTCACCCCGCCTATACTTCTTACCTGGCTACTGGCCAATCAGCATTTTATTAAACCAATTCAAGTGACAAATCTTTACAGTGTACAAGAGGATTATTCCATAGCACTGCCCAATGTTGATAGTGGCAATTCGCATAAATATGTTGTATAAAACTGCTAACGTATTGTTACAGCCATTTCAGAAATCATTGGAAATTCTGCCTCAATCCAAAGCCAAAATTGATTTAACAATTTCCTTATGGGACTCAAGTGAACAGCTCAAACAGCAGTTTTTAAAATCAGGCATTCTAACACCATACGACCCAATGATACATTTATTTGCTACTTACGTGCTCAGGCCTGACCATGGGAAAGTAGCAGAAGTCTTTGTTTTTCCATAATTAAACTACTACATGTCTCTGAGAGGAGAAAACCTTGTAGATCTGTAAACCACTGTAGTTCAGAACACATAGTGGTCTCAAGTCTGCGCCAAGGTGACTGAGGCAGTGCTCATTAGCACTGTATCTAGTGAAGGCATGAGCAGTGGAAAGTGCCCATAGTGTCTTCAAAACCAAAACTTCGGGAAAGTCCCACAATGCAACACAGGTGAGCGCTGCCAGGAACAACTTGATTCACAACACATTTGATTTCATATTAATCTTTTTTGCTGCATATTCAGAAATCTTTTAATCATGCCAGATTTTTTTTTTCTTTTTTGGTAATCCTCCCCGGCTGTGTTACATGACCCCATATGAGGCTTTGACCCACA
Source organism: Peromyscus eremicus (assembly GCF_949786415.1). NCBI lineage: Eukaryota > Metazoa > Chordata > Mammalia > Rodentia > Cricetidae > Peromyscus > Peromyscus eremicus. Next base: position 49,616,997 of record NC_081435.1, on the reverse strand, counting down.
GTTTCAGGAACTGGGCTATACAGGAACAACAAAAAGTATAGTATAGGAAACGCAGAATGAGTAACACTCCTTTGTCATCACTGTCAAGTATCTGTACTGTGCATGACAGGATCCGCTTTCCGAGACTGGCCGTGCAGTGGGTTTGTTTACAGCCATATCGCACACGTGACTGACACCTCCATCTAAAGCATCACTCCAGCAGAGCAGAATCAGGCAATAGGGCCTTTCCATCTCCCATCTGATGCCAAGGGTCCCTTGTCATGGATCTGACCTTGGCCCAGACCTTATGCAGACCTTATGGCTGCATTCTCTTTCCTCTTTCATTTCTCTCTGTTCAGCAGTTTCCCTCCTACTGCTGCAAGGAAAGGCTGTGTGCACGCCTGAGTCTTTGCCTGTTGGGGGAGGCTCATGGGCTCATCTCAGTGCTACTCAGTGCTACCTAAGTTTGGCACATACAGTCTGCTGAGGACTTTTGTTTGGTGGGGGGATAATTTCTACCCTTCCTGCTTTTTTATTCTTCTAGTTAAGATTATGATACCTTATGACTGACTTTTCAAAGAATTAGAACTTCCTAGACAGTGATCTCTTGTTTCTTTTTATTACAGTCCCTTACCAGCAGAGTCCTTACAGTCCCCGGGGCAGCTCCAATGTCATCCAGTGCTACCGCTGCGGAGAAACCTGCAAAGGGGAAGTGGTCCGCGTCCACAACAACCACTTCCACATCAGGTGTTTCACCTGTCAAGGTAGGAGGTCCTGTGGCAGCTCCCTTCTCACATTCTTGGCTGCTCCCTGCCAGCACATGCCTAGGGACGGGAATAGCAAACGGTTGAGATAGCTGTAGAGGCGAGCACTTTCTTCTGAGAATTCACTCTCAAGCGGTGTGGGGCCCCGGGGGATGTTTGAGTGAGATTAGAGCTGGAGGGGTGGATGTGAGGGGTAAAGAGGGGGTCCTGGCCACCTCAGAGAAACAGGGGCCGGCCAGGAGAAAAGGACAATTCTTTAGGCTAACTCCTACATCTGAAAAGACTTCTGCTTGTGACTATCAGTAAATTGAAGAGTGAATGATAGTTTAAGCTATCATGGGTAAATCCAGTCTGGCTTTGAGATGAGTAGCTATCCCGCGACCGTATGGCAGTCCTCAACAGAGAAGCCTACCGAAAGAAAAGATTTGCCGTGACTTTCGAAAGGTCTGTCATTTGGGAACAGATGTTCTGTTGCTACAGCTTACCCACATAGCGCTGACTCACCGTGTCCTACATCCTACGCCAAGGCTAGCTCATCGTTCCCAAACAGAAAGGATCACTGTGGCTGGAAGGGAGAGGGGCTCATCAGAAAGAGAGTCCTGTCGCCCACAAGCCATACCCCCCCTCCAGGGTGCTGACAAACGCCTCTCCTGATGCACCCCCATCTCTGTCTCCAGGCAGCCAAATTCACAAAGCAGCCATTGTCACGGTGGACTGCTTGTGAATTTGACCTAACGCCTGTGACTTGCATCTGTTGATCTGAGGTTTGCGGTCTGAAAGTTGGATGTGTGTTTTTTGTTCGCTGTTCCCTGTGACCGCCCTTCGGATACTTGTATCCAGGTCTTCCCAAGACAAATTATATCCCAGGTCATCAAACTGAGCCTCATCTGAAATGGCTCCTACTATTCTACGTTGCCAATATTAGTCTTAACTCATGATCCCCAGAATATGTCACAGTTCTCAAGGTGGGACAAATACAGCAAGCACTATGTTTCTGTCAATGGGACTCACACTGACTTGATTTCTTAAGGACTCAATTCTTACCATTAACTTATATTGAATTTATGGTCAATGGAAACTTCCAGATCTCTTCTTATCAATAATGACCTCCAGTCTCGTGTATCTGCGATTGGCTTCCCTTGCCACAGAAAAAAATCCTAAATTCCTGTCTTTAGGCTCCAACTGGGCTTTGCATTGAGCAGTATGTATTTCATGTTCTCCAATTTGTTTATAGAAGCATATATAGGATATGTCTTAATTTGTGCGGTTTAAATTTTATATTTATATTGAGACTTGGGAAATCCTTTAGTACAGTTGAGCTATACAAGTATTTTGGTGAGTGACTATTTCTACATCTCAGAAATTGGGGCAGGACAGAAAATAAAGCAATAAAGATGTCATAAGGGAGGGATGTGTATCTCTGCAATTAATTTTCTGAAGAGAGCAGTTACTTTTTGCTCACAACAAAATGTAACCTTGGGCCAGTGCCTGCACGTGGCTTCTCACTTCCAGCAGGCTGGCCTGGCCTCCTGCATGTGATGGCGTCAGATCTCCGACACAAGAGGATACACTTCAGTAATCAAGACCTTTCACACCCCAGCTTGGCCCATACTTGTTAATGTCCTACTATTGACAAAGCAAGCCAAGAGCCAACCCAGACTCAAGCTCCTGGAGAAACTGCCTCTTGTGGGGAAATCTGAAGCCTCGGATCTCAAGGGTGTGAATGCAGAGAAGGGAATCATTTGGCCGTGTTGACAATCCCCACAAGGCAGTTATAGAGTCTCCTTTGATGGAGATTTTAAGGAGGAAAATAGGCCATTATTTTTTCTGAATATTTCTAGGTCAGCTGCTTGGTGGTAAAACAAATGATAGGATTTGGGTTTCCTTCACTAACAAGGAAAGAGATTCGTTGCCTTCAATAGGCTCCTCGTTTACAATTCTAAAATGTCTACACATGCCTCTTGCAACTCTTTCAACATGCTGTACTGTGCTGAGATAAAAGGAAGGAATCCGCAGAGGTCAGAAACAGTCAGGGGAGTTGCTGGAAGAACAGCCAGTGCCAGATTTCATCCCCATGCTTTGTGCAAAGCCTTGGAGACGTGAAGCTTACATGGATCATGGAGAAAAACAGACCATGCTAGAGCCACCAAAGCTGGGATATAATAGACCACACAGCAGAGACCCTACAGAGGGCCTACTCGAAGTGCATGATGGGAAAATGGCTCTCAAAAGCAAAGAGGATAGCAAGGAAGCTTGCCTACTGGGTACAAGGGACTAAAACGTCTATGCGGCTGTTGAGAATCCATCCTTTACATGATTCATGGGTAAGACTCATACTGTGTATACATTTTATGAGTCAAAGTATATTTTTAGTTTCTATGAATAATTTTATTTTCAATATGTCATAGCTAGGAATGAAAACCCAACAGGTCCCTACAAAGCGAGGTTGAAAAGTGTTAATAAACACACAGACACACACACACAAAAAAAAAAAAAAAAAAAAAAAAATAGGGCAAGGTGGTACATGAAACTTCACAGAGGAGGGGGTTGACCAAAAATAAAAGGAATGTTAAATGAAAAATAAAAATCTCATAATGGAAAAAAAAACTAAACAACCAAAAATCTCACAAACAGTTGTTGAGCAGCCTGGCACCTGAGAGGTGGAGCTTCAGATACCAGACCAGAAACAAAACAGCTACAAAATAAAACAAAAATCCAAAGTGGGAGGGCAGAGGCAGCAAAACTAGGGATTGGAGGTCATCCTCAGCTACACTGAGTCTGGGGCCAGCCTTGGGCATGTGAGCCCTCTCAGAAGGCACCTGCAGAGGAAGGAATTAGACGCGGCTCTGCAGGGTCTACAGAATGCCTTCCCTGGAGATTCGGGAATCCTTGGAGATTGGTTCATTGCGAGACATATCGCCTTGATAACCAGATTCCGAGCCTCCTTAACGCTTCTAGAACTTCGAGGAGCCAGGAGTTATGGTTGTCCCAGAAAGACTCTCATCTGGACCCACACTCTGGCACCAGTAAAAGCAACTGTGCTCGCTGACCAGCAAGGAGGTCTTCTTGGGTGGATGGAGAGGTCCCTGGTTGCAGGCACTCAGGGTAAAATGACTAGTAGAAGGTAGAGCCAGTGGCTGAATTGGGTAAGATAGGACAAGGGCTCAAGGATGCAAATTGGCTAGTCGAGCAAGGTTAGACTGGATAAAATAGGGCACATGCTCAGTGGTGCCCTTCTGCTACGGCTCGTGCTCCTACCATTAGAACTAAGTCTCAGCTTGCTTCTCCAGGTTGAGTCTGGTGGCCAGGACCTTGCAAGCCTCCTGGTCAGGGTAGGGGTCCACTCTGAAGTGTGTCTTCAGCACCTGGTGCTGCTCCAAGGTGGTATCAGTGACTCAATGCTGAGGCGTTTCCGTCTTGACTGTAGCTCAGTGCAGCTCATTTCAGGTGTTTTCCAGCGTCAGCGATTCAAAACGAAGTTTCACACTTGACAAAATAGTAAAAGCAAATAATGATCCTTTTGGAAGGAACCCAGCTTTTATGCCAGATTTCAAAGAATTAACATAGAAAAATGAGTAAGTCAGAGACAAAAAAAAATGCAAATCATGGAGGAGAGAGGTGGCAGAAACAACGAAGAGCAGAGTATGTATTAGAATATACATTAGCTAAAAGTGTATAATAAAACTGCAGGAAAATATAAAGGAATCAGCCTACATACATCAGAGTGAAAGCTCAGATCATCAAAGATAAAGAGGTGATCTCAAAAGCAACCAGAAATAAAAGACAGAGCATCTGCAAATGAATGGTAAATAGGATGACAGTTGACACTTTAATATCAACAAACAAACCGGAAAACAGTAGGATGTTTGTTCGCGTTTTGGAGAAAAAAAAAAAAACTTGTCAAAGTAGGATTATGTATTCATAAAAAACATTTTTCTAGAATAAAGGCAACCTCACATCATACTTACTGGTGAAAAGACTGAATTTTTCCTTATAAGATAAGATAAAGAACGAGATAGGAATGTCTGATCTCACCACTAACACTCAACGATATACTGGGTGAGGCAAGAAAATTAAATTTTAAAAAGTATGTAAGTTGAGAAGAAAGGATGAAAACGGTTTCTATTGCAGATGACATTTCATGTACAGCCAAACCTATGTAAAAAACTATTAAAACTGATAAATAAAAACGATTCAGAACACAAGATCAATATTCCAAACCACTTGTGTGTTTGTGCACTGGTAATGAACAATATGAAAATAAATTTGAGAGAGCTAGGGATGTAATAGCTCAGCGGTAGAGCACTTGCCTAGCATACACAGGTCCTGAGTTCAATTCCCAGCACTGCTAAAAATAAAATAAAACTGAGGAAACAATTCCAGGGGCTGGGGAAATGGCACTTGCCAACAAATCTACCAATTTGAGTTCAATCCCCAGAACCCACATGGTGGAAAGAGAGAATTGATTCCATAAGTTGTTCTCTGGCCTCCACACATGAGCTATGTCATGCACACCCACACACATACAACACACAATAAATACAGTTTTTAAAATCCTGCTTACAAATAAATATAACAACACATAAAAATATGACAACTAGGCCAGGCGGTGGTGGCGCATGCCTTTAATCCCAGCACTTGGGAGGCAGAGGCAGGCGGATCTTTGTGAGTTCGAGGCCAGCCTGGTCTACAGAGTGAGATCCAGGAAAGGTGCAAAGCTACACAGAGAAACCCTGTCTCGAAAAAAAAAAAAAAATGACAACTAGAAACTGCTACAGCAAACAGACAGCCATCCCATCTTCATGAATTAGACCATAATGCTGCTAAGAAAGCTCAAGTTCAGGTGGGTCAACATAATCTAATGTCTAGTCACCTCCAGTTCTCATAACAATACCATAGACTGGGTGGCTTGAAAATAGAAATGTATTTTTTGACATTTCTGAAAAAATGAATAGTATAAAATCAGGATGTGTTGGGTTCTAATGAGAGAGGGAGAGGGAGAGGGAGAGGGAGAGGGAGAGGGAGAGGAGAGAGAGAGAGAGAGAGAGAGAGAGAGAGAGAGAGAGAGAGAGAGAGAGAGAGAGAGAGAGATCCTTATAAGGGAACTAATGCCACAACTTACAGGCCTCTACTCTCAAGACCTCATCTAAACCTAAACCTAATTATCTTATGACAACCACATCCCCAAATACCATCAGAGTGGGGGTAAAGCTTCAGCATAAGCATTTCAAGACAGCATAAATCAATCCATAAAATTCATATCAATTTACAAAGAGCAAACAATGAAAAAGAACACTGAAGACCCAACACTTCTCACTTTGAAAACTTGCTGCTAATAAAGCTAATAAACATGCAGTGTGGTGGATGCACAGGGATTGACATACCAATCAATAAAATAGAATCAAGTGTCCAGAAATAAACCTTTATATTTATGGCCAGTTTATTTTCAACAAGGGTGCCAGGATAATTCAATCGGGAGAAAAAAAAGAATCTTTCTATAAATGGTTCCAGGAAAACTGATTATTCACAGACAAAAAAGAAAGACAGAAAATAGACTGTTTCTTACAAACATAAAAATTATGGTTCAAAGACAAACATATGAGCTAAACTGTAAAATTTTAAAGAGAAAATAGATGAGTAAATCGTTATGACCTTGAGCAGGGCACCAGCTTCTCAGATAACATGGAAAGGAGATTCAGCAAAGGAAAAACAGGCCAATTAAACATCATCAAAGCTTTATTTTTTTTCTTTTTGAGACAAGGTCTCATTTTATAGCCCTGGCTAACCTATAACTCCCTATCTATACAAGGCTGACCTCGAACTCACAGAGATCAACCTGCCTCTGCCTCCCAAGAGCCAGGATTAAAGGAGTATGGTACCATGCCTGGACTAAATACACTCTTAAGAATGTATTAAGAATGTGAACAGATAACAGCCCAAATGGAATAAAGTATTTACTCATGAGATATCTGATCAAACACTGTGCCCAACCCATGTAAGGAATTTTTACAATGTAATGATTAAAAAAAAAAAAAAGATAACCCAGTTTCAAAATGGGCAAAGGAAATGACATTTCTCCAAAGAATATAAATATCCCATAAACACATAAAAATGCTCAGTAGCATTAGAATTCAAAGACAGCAAATCAAACCACAAGGCACACAAGTTCACATACATAAGGATGGCTAAAATCAGAAAAGCCCAATACAAGTGTTGAGGAGGATGTAGACACATTGCAACCCTTGCGTATTGGGAATATAAACAATTGTGCTGTCTTAGAGATGTCTGGCAGTTCCTCAGAAGGTGAAGCATAGAATTCAAAATTCCACTCCTAGGTGGTTTTCATTTTAAGAAAAAATGAAAACAGAGTCTAAGGAGGTGAGTGTCAAGAGTGAATACTGGATCCCCAAAACCATGTAAAATGCAACTAATCCAAGTGATGGCGAGAGGGGAAATGGAGACAGGAGGATTCCTAGGAGCTCAGGAACCAGCTAGCCTGCCGTGTGGAAAAGCTGCAGGGCAAACAGCAGTTAAAGGCAGTTAAGGACCAACAGCCAAGGTTGTCCTTTGACCTCTACACCTGTGCCATACACACTGGTGCCTACATGCCCCACATGCACAAATGCATACACATGCACATATACAAAAAAAAGAAGTAAAAATATTTCCACACAAAGTATTATACATGATGTTCATAGCAGTACTACTCACAGTAGTTGAAAAAGGAATTATCTTACATCCATCAGCTGATGAACTGATAAATAAAATAGATTCTGTCTATACAATAGAATATTATTCATCAATAAACGGAATGAAATACATTCTCCAATGTAAACGAACCTTTGAAACATGTGGGAAACCCATGACAAATATGTATTTCAAACTACATATATGAAATACTCAGAATAAGCAAGATTACTGGTTGGAAAAGGTTTCGGAAATGTAAGTACTGATATTAATGGGCTTATATTGTATTTTGGATGTGATGAAAATATCAAATATACTAAAGTATACTAATATGGCTGAGTATACATTTTAAATAGTTGGATTTTATTGCATTGAATTGTATGTCATTAAGACTGCTCAAAGAACATTTTTAGACAAAAGCTGAATTTTATTTCCACAGACCCTCATTAAATGAAATTTTGGAGTGTGTAATGTAGGCAGAAGGAAAGGGACCCCAAGATGGAAGAAATGAGATATAAGATGCAATGATCAGCAAAATCTTAATGGAAAATCGAAAATGCTTACCAGTGATGAGAGATAAAGATATGATGTATAAAATACTTATATTAGAAAAGTTAAGTGGCCGGGTGGTGGTGGCACATACCTTTAATCCCAGCACTCGGGAGGCAGAGGCAGGCGGATCTCTGTGAGTTCGAGGCCAGCCTGGTCTACAGAGCGAGATCTAGGACAGGCACCAAAACAACACAGAGAAACCCTGTCTCAAAGAGAGAGAGAGAGAGAGAGAGAGAGAGAGAGAGAGAGAGAGAGAGAGAGAGAGAGAGAGAGAGAGAGGTTAAGTGGTGCTCAGAAAAAAACCATAAATAGTCATAACAGAAAAGAAGTTTGAACACTAGTGCACCAAATGTCCCATTTCACAAGTTTGAAAAGCAGAGTGAGGTTGAGGGGAACAAGAGGAAGGAAATAATGGTAGACACCACTGGAAACCACAGGTGAGCAAAGCCAAAGAGAGCTCTTTCCAAATACTAGTTACATAGACAAAGTGATTGAATATCATCGAAGGAGAAAGAAGAAGTATGCGAATGGACAATGTTAAAGAATAAAGATACTGCAAGAGCCGTTGTAGTGAAGACATAGCATGTTATCAACAGTTCAGAATAATAGATTTGAAAACTTGGGTAAAAAATTTAATCCTGTCAAAGTGAAACTTACTAAACCTTAGCTTTAAAAAATGTTAAAAGCTGAGTGGTCCTGCAGCTCCCCCAAGATACTGAACCACTGGATCTGTAGCTGAAATTCTTTTGCAAAAGGAAAAGAGGGTCAGCAGCAAAGAACTGGATAAGTAGACTATCTTAATTTTCAAACCTCCAATGAAGTGATGTATCAAGACAGTGGTGGTCAACAGCCAATTCTACCCCCACTCCCACCCCAAACCTCTGGTGAAGTGATGTATCAAGACAGTGGTAATCAATAGCCAATTCTACCCCCACTCCCACCCCAAACCTCTGGTGAAGTGATGTATCAAGACAGTGGTAATCAATAGCAAATTCTACCCCCACACCCACCCCAAACCTCTGATGAAGTGATGTATCAAGACAGTGGTAGTCAATAGCCAATTCTACCCCCATACCCACCCCAAACCTCTGATGAAGTGATGTATAAAGACAGTGGTAGTCAATAGCCTATTCTACCCACGCCCCCACCCCAAACCATTAAAGTATAATGGACCAAACATCTACTGGCACTTCTAGACTTAACTATCAAGCCACAGAAGTGTAAGGTGGGGAGCAGGTTTAATCAGTGGCACAAGGTACAGCCAGTGAAACCCAAACTCTAGGGAACTTCAGAGGAAAGGAGACCTGCTGAAGAGATGGTTCAGTGGTTAGGAGCACTTGTTGCTCTCATAGACCAGAATTCGGTTCCTAGCGCCTGTACAACCATCTGTAACTCCAGTTCCAGGGGATCTGATGCTCTCTTCTCACCTCTGAGGGCACTAGGCATGCACGTGGTACACAGGTATACATGCAGGCAGAACACTGATACATACAAAATCAAATAAATGCACCTAAAAATATAAATTTAAGATGGCTGTGCCATACTGGATAAACTATAGATTCAAAGCAATTCTAGTGCATTCCATAAAGTCTCCCATGGAAATTAGGAGTCGGTTAAAATTGAATCTTGGCAAAAGGCCTGTGATTGCCCACGTCCCTGAAGAACAACAGCAAAGTCAAGAGCCCATCCGACCAGCTATCACTGATTATTGTTAGTGTGGAAGTTATTGACACACAGGGCCTTGGAATAAGGATGGGTAGATAGGCCAGCAGAACTGAATATAGAACCAGAACAAAGAGCATAAGGAAACAGATCCGTTGCTGATCAGTAGAGAACAATTAAGCTGCTTCATAAACAGCACAGGCATGATTAACTATCCATGTGGGGGAAATTGAATCCCTACTGTATATCCCTCACTAATGTTGATTCCAGATGGGTGGACTGCAGCCATATGAAAAGCAATACAACTAAATGTCTAGAAAACAACATCGAGGCCTCCTTTCAGGATTTCAGAGTAGAGAAGCATTTCTTAAATGAGGTACAGAGCATTCAAGCCATAAAGAAAACAGTGGTAAGTTAACAGCATAAAAACTGAGGTTGTGCACCAGAGTCTCGATGATAAAGCTCATGGCTGAGCCTCTTACAGACACATGTTGCTCTGTATAATTTTAACTGTTAATTTGTCACAATAGAGAATCACCTTGGAAGGGGATCACAATGAGAAATTGTCTAGGTCAGGTTGGCTTGTGGATATGTCTATAGGGGTTGTCTTGATTGTTAATTGAGGTAGGTAGACCCACCCTGAGGTAGGTAGAGACACCATTTCTCAGGTGGATCCTGGACTGGATAAGAGCGGAGAAAACTCACTGAATACTCAGTCCAGGGTATTAAGCACAAGCAAGCTGGGAAAGGCAAGTGTATTTACTCTCTCTGCTCTTGACTGTGGATGTGATTATGGACGCGCTGCTGCTTGAGTGCCTGGCTTGACTCCTCTACAGTGACAGACTGGAACCTGGAACTGTAAGCTAAATAAACCCTTTCTCACTCCCCCATAAAAACAACTGAGGCTGTGACATCATCGGAAAACACAAAGTGAGAAGACTGGAACTGCAGTGTTAACAGTGACAGTGAAAAGCATTCATTTCTAAGAGATGAAAAACACCACTAAAAGCTTCAATGGCTACAAGATTTTAGCCTTTTACCATGCAGGAAATACAAATGGCCCATAAACATATGAAAATGTTCTCAAATTCATTAATCATCAGGAAAATGAAATTTAAAGTCACACTCCGGTATCATTTCCCATGTGTCATGTTGACAAATCAGGTCTCTCCAAGTATTGGTGGTAATGAGGATCTATGGGATCCGCTGGTGGGAACATCAATTAAGAAAAAGAGGGGAGAAAAAAGCTAGAAGGTAGATAGCAATGCTCGTAGCAGCATTTTTATAAGAGTAGCATTTGCCAAAGCTATGGTTCTCAGCCGTGGGACAGCCTCTGCAGCTGCATCCGCCCCACGTGACTTAAGTACCCAGCCCCCAGAGACTGTGTAAGCACAGAAGGGTACGTGGGAAGGGGTCCAGCAACGTCCAGCTCAGACACAGGCTGTACTCAATGATCTGTTATGTGTGGACGTACCGTAAATGGTAAACCTATAAAGAAAAGCAAAAGGATAATGAACACCCAACCAGGGACCATGTGGGAAGGGGGCACCAGCGGGGAGCCACAGACAGGTCCCTCAGGTGCTGAGAATGTCCTAATTCAGAGACTTGGTAGAGGTGTGGGGACAGATGTTTTCATTATTCTTTAAACTGTGCAGATGTATTTTTTCTGTGTGTTATATACTTCACAATTAAAATATTTCAAATGTTGAATTAGATTGACCTCCAGGCCCTTCTGACTATAATCTTGAAATTTTATAAAATCTAGTCTTGAACGCCTTGATTGCTCTGGCAGAATCCTAGACTCGCACACCTGGTATTTCCATAGTAACAAGCTAGCCCCCTCATCTTACAAAGGAGCTACAGAGAAGAGTGGGAACTTTTCAATTAGGCCACACTTGAGATGTAGACAAGGACCATCGACAAAAGTCCAGCGACCTGCAAAATAGCACATTTTTCTTTGGCATATGCTATGGCTGTGTGTGAGATCTACTTCCAGGTAGTGTGTTCACAGCTAGCATTCACCTGCATTTTCAACAAGCAGCTCTAAGTGTGTAGAATCTATCTTTCTTACTGCCCAGCCATACGACCTGCTTCGGCTTTGTTTTTATCTTGGGGGGGGGGGGGGGAGTGTGTGTGTGTCCACAAGTAGAGGTCAGAGGTCAGAGGACAACCTCACCTCCTCTCTTGTTCATTGCTGCATACTCCAGGCCAGCTCTCTATACCTCCCGTCTCACTGTAAGAGTGCTGGGATTAAAAATGTGCTCCACTGGGCCGGCTTTACATGGGGTCTGAGTATCCAAACTCAGGTCCTCATGGCCAGGTAGCAGCGGCTTTACCCATTCATCTCCCCGGCCCCAAGTGGCTGTTTTTTAATCATTAGACTTTTATTATTCTGTAGGGTGGGGTGGGGTGTGTGTGTGTGTGTGCATGCACGCGCACGCATAATGGCTACCCAGATGTACTCATTCTTATATGTTCTTCATGTAGCGTGTGCCGTGTATGAGGCTCTGCCTGGCCTCATCCGTGTCTGCTGTACTGCTCCTGCTTGCTCCTTGCCTCCCATCCCTGCTCCCTACTGTATTTCCAGGAGTCCCTAAGATTCTTATCAACTTTTACCATCCTTCCTACCAGACACTTCCTCCTCAAGCTCCTTGGAGGTAATGAAGGCACTGATTGTTCCGAGTTTTCTCATGGCCTCCTGGTTTTTCTCCACTGGGAGAGATGACTCTGGAGGTGGAGTTGGCAGAGAAAACAAAGGAGGAAAAAAAAAAAAAGAAGGGAAAAAACAGGAGCTGTTTCCAATGAGGTAGTAGGCCATGACCCAACTAATTCCATGAAGCAATTGATCTACCACCTGCATGCCCAGAACAGCCTGTGCTCTGCCTCTGCCTGCTCCCAAGGCCAGGTATTGTTTGAGAGGATGAATTTTCATGGTGCCTGAAAGCTGAGCCCTTCTTGGCCTCTAGTCACCATGGTCTCCACCATCCACCCTGCCTTCCCCTAGCCCGGCAAGACTTCCTACCGAATTCAAAATGCTCAGACACATGGGCGGCAAGCCCCAAGTTCTGCTCATGGACCCACAGGAGGTCAGTTCTAAAATGTCAGCCTCTTCAGTTTGTACAGAAGTAAACTGAGGCCCCGGAGAGGAGAGGGCCCAGTTCAGGGTCATCCAGAGACTTAGTGGCAGGGATGAGACTAGAGAGCCAGGTGATCTAATTCCTAGATCAGCCCATCCCCCACTGCCTGTTAAGCCTGCTGCCAGCCTACAGAAGTGAGCAAACACTGGCAAGATATGTTTGCTCTTGAGTTTCCAGCCTGGCTTCTTTTGCAGAACTCTCGGTAATGAAATAGTATTTGCTGAGGTGATGTCACCCATTACAAGCTGGCTCCACAGATCAGCAGGCTTGGAAACTATTGTGTTGGTTTCCCTACCACTGACCTGGCTTGAGAGAGCTGCCTTGTAAATACCGAAATCCTCAGGGAACCCGTGTCAAAGACCAGAGTACCTGTTGGGTGCTGTACAGAGAGCCGTAACTCTTTAGGCTAGTTGTGTTATCATCCAGCCCTTTCCACCCAAAGACAGCCTGTGTGGAAAGCCAAGCTACCAGACAGTCTCCAGATAGGGGGGCGGGGGTAAGATACAGGACCCAAGGGGCTTTCCAGTTACCTTCCTTTGATTCCTGGCTGACCCATTCTGGTTTTAGCTGAACTGGTACAGCTTACTGTGGTTCCATTGTCTCTGGGACTCTTTTCGTTTCCATGGGAGGAACAGCCTCTTTCCATAGCTTATTGCGGTCATTTCATAAATTAACTTCCTATTGGGCAAGCTTATTCCCACACAGCAGATTCCTCTGGTGGGGCTTGCTCCCCCGCCATAAATTCAGTTGTTTGGATACCTACGAATTCACCTGTTTTTCTCTTACCAAATGCTCTTTAATTCTAGACAATGCCAGGCTGGAGAAAGCTTCCCAATCAATATCAGCTTGATTTCTGAGTCCCGTGACCAAAGTGTGTGTTGTTTTCAGCAACAGTGTGTAGCCGTCAAGTTCTGGTGGATAGCCAAGAGTAATGGCAAAGCCCGCATTGTTTTGTAGCCTCTGGGATATCTCACCTCACCCCCAGCACCAACCAACAGCCCAGGAGCTATCCCACACGTGCAAAACCTGAACTTGTTAAACAGGACCTTTGCCTTCCTCCTAGTGGGCTGAAACCATCTCTTCCTGTGTGACTTCCCTTCACTCCCTCAGACTCCACTGTGTCCCAGTCCCACCCCATACAACCGTAGCTGGCAACTTCCTGCCTCTGTGCTCTGTTGCACTCCATGTTGTCAATGCTTCCCTTGGATGCCACCTGAGCCGAGGATCCTCCCATAGTCCCTCCCTCTACACTGACAGGGTTTCTTTCTCTCCCTCACCCCTCCCCCGCCCCCGCTGTCTGTACCTACCCCATCGCCCCATCACCCATAATGCATGGCATCTTCTCTCTGTAGACACGTTTACCTCTCCGCAGTTCAAGGATTGTTATTTTGCATCCATGCCTAGAAACAGACCAACCCTGCTGATTGGCTGTAGCAAGAACCAACCAGATACCTCACATTTCCCATCCCATTGCCAAACCAGATTATCTCCTGTTAAGGATGTGGAGCCTGCAGCCTCCACGTTGCTCGTGACCTGGTGGGAAGTCAAGCACAGAGCAAGCTCCCAGATTTTTCAATGAGTGATTCTTTCTCAGATTCATGATACCACCAGCTGTGTGGCGTGTCGTGAGTCCTAGGGCCTTGAGATACAGGACATTGGAGTACTGTACAGTGTCCATGATCTCCAGGGAATATACATCAGAATCAGCTGAGCAGAGTGTAAATCCAGCCCTGGCCTCTGGGAATCCAAACCAGGCTCAGGCATCTACCTCTGAAGAGCTCCATACGATTCTAATGCAGGTGACCCAAAGGCCCATGAGCTCTGACATGCCACCACCCCATGGCTCCTAATGACAACGTCAGACACCGGCCTTGCCCCTGGTAAGGATCTTCCGCTTGCAAATTCTCCCTGGGACTCAACCTGCACTGTGTCTTCTTTTGTTTCTGCAAGTGTGTGGTTGCGGCCTGGCCCAGTCGGGCTTCTTCTTCAAGAACCAGGAGTACATCTGCACCCAGGACTACCAGCAGCTCTACGGCACCCGCTGCGACAGCTGTCGGGACTTCATCACGGGTGAGGTCATCTCCGCGCTGGGCCGCACCTACCACCCTAAGTGCTTCGTGTGCAGCTTGTGCAGGTGAGTGTCCCAGCGCACCGGGGCCCTCTGTGGAGGCCCCGGGGAAGAGGGAGACGTGGCCTTTCCCAGGCAGCTTAGGAACATATAGGCCTTATACTAGGCTCTGGGTTTCTGGAAACTTGAGGGTGGACTGCTCTGGTCGGGCCGTGGTTTTCCAAACATCTGGCAGCTAGATAATGTCTTGTCACGTGCGGTCTGATGTAAAGCACTAGTGTGTCCTATGGTGACAGCAGGGTAAGTTTCCAAACGCCATGCTCAGCAGCATTCCATTGCCCCTCAAAAGGCTTCCAAGAAAACCACTGAGTTCCCTGCCCCTCAGAAGTCAGGCTGGAAGCCAAGTGTTTATCTGGCCCAGGCTTTCACACTCTCATCCTAGGTACCACAGGATGTCCCTTGATAGCCTTCCTCCATCATCCCAGCAGTATCTCTTGCTGATAAAATGACCCTAGTAAGTAAGTGTGAGCCAGTATAACGGAGGTCAAAAGCCTCCTCTGTGTAAGCCTTGGTAATGGAGACCAAATCCACTGCAGCCACACTAGCTTTCATGAAGACTGATGGGGGCACGCAGAGACCTGCGTCCAGTGACTGGCCCGCAGTGTGCCTGCTCTTCTCGCTGTGACGGTCATCCCACCACTCTTGGGACAGCTCCTGTCGGCACGCCTCCCTGCCAGGCAGCTCAGTCGTGTGTTACTTTAGCAGTGTGCACTAAGGCTCTGCTGCATGCCAAGCAACACATTAAGGAGATGGGAACAAAATGAAGGAAACCTCAGCCCTGCCCGCAAACGTGTTAAAATTTAATGGCCGTCTCTGATTAAGTTGTAAGCAAAATATGATTTGAGTACATGTGCATTTTTATTTGGGAAAAGAAAGTATTGATTAATTATTTTCCCCTGTAAAGTAACCACTGGTTTGTTGCCAAATAGAGTAACCAGTTAGCATTTCTGACTGATAGTTGTGTAAAAAAGGGAATAACAAATCGGGACAGTGAGGATATAGCTACCCAAATTCCCACCCCAGAATTCCCTCCACTGCCCCATGTGACGGATAAAAAGACAGTAAGGCCACTTGCTGGGAGTTAAGCTGGGAGTGCACGGGACAGGTACCCCATACCACATGAGCAAAAGCCGCCATTAAGCATTGGTGGCAGTGCTGGGGATCTGTGTATAGTTTATCATTCTGCTGGGTGGGCAGATGTGTGAGCTTGAGACCCCTTGCTTGGCTGGAGAACAGAACAAACACAAAGGAGGAGGTGGAAATGTTGTGTGGGGACTGATAATCTTCTCATCAGGAAGAGGGTTTTAAGAGCTGTCTAGAGAGCAAAAAGGAGAAATTGGCAAGTTTAGGGCCCAAATGGTCTCCGATATGGCGGGGGGGATAGGACAAACTCTGTGAGGAGGGGGTTTCCTCTCTCCCTGTTACAGCTGAGGAGCATGAGCTCACAGCCACAGTGTGACTTGCCACTGTCACATGATATAAATAGCCCAACAAATCGTCCAGTTCTGGCCCCCTGGATCCCGAGTGCTTTAGCGAGTCTGTTATTCTGAATGGCACTTGCCTTGTCTGATGCTCTAGAGAGCAAGCTGCGTGCCTTAGAAGAGCCAAGCACATGCTTTGGCAGTCACCGGTAGCCACAGGATCTTCAGAACAGGAGAAACTGACTCTCTGCCTCATTTCCTTGCAGGAAGCCTTTCCCTATTGGAGATAAGGTGACCTTCAGTGGTAAAGAATGTGTATGCCAGACATGCTCCCAGTCCATGACCAGCAGCAAGCCAATCAAGATCCGTGGACCAAGCCGTGAGTCCTCCCCATAGACACCTCTCCGTTTATGAGCACTGTTCTCCCCAGGACTCTGTCCTGGAGGGAAGCGGGGGAGGTTCCCACCCTGGATGGATACTGAAGCATGACCCAGTTGGCATACAGCCCAGACACATCTCCACAGCACAATTCAGGGAAGATGGGCTCCCTAGCTTTAAGCAGCGATAGCCAGAACCACCTACCAGCTACTTGAGTAGATCTTTTCCAGGAGAAGCTGGGTTCCTGGTCCTATGTGCCGAGGGCACTGCAACATGGTCAGTCGAGTGTTTTGTTACCAGTAGTTCTCAATTTTTAGAGGCTCCACTAAGCATTTACAGTTAAATCTCGTGAAAGAAGTCAGGAGCACCCTAGGAATAAGACCCAAGGGCTATGCTAGTGCCTCACAGAGTGTGTTTCCGGGACCACTATGTCAGCCTTGTGGATCATCAGCTTGTGAAAAGACATATTTCTGGGCTCATCTTGAACCAGTGGGAACGGAATCCGGATGTCATCATTCTGCATGAGCTTTGTGGGTGATTCCTTTAGCTGTTCCTTAGATTAAGAATGACATCTAGTCGTGAGAAAGGCATCCGCCATGCCATAATAGTGGTATGTTTTATCAAGCCACAGATTTGAGGGGGAAGTACAGGTTGAGAGTGTGCCTTACAGCAGCCCTACTCTGCAGAAGTCCATCCGCTCAAATGTGTGTCGTGACGGGATGTTTAAATCACTGTTTCTATATGTCCTTGTAGAGTTGTGGACTGCATGCACCCACCAGTACACACACAGACCCAGCCCCCTGGGTCTCCTAAACCACATTGAGTTCCAGTGATCTCTCATGTTATATGACACTCTGGCTGGCCCCATCAAGAGAATCAATGAAAACCCATTAGCCTCCTATGCTGCATTACTGTGTGGGTACAGAGGCAGCCAGCCATGGCACCAGCACAGTCAGCATGCTGGAGATGCATCACACCAAGGAGGGTGAGCCAAGAAGACTCTACATCAGCAGCCCTCAGCTCCCAGGGGTTCCATTACAGTCTGCCTAGCCGTGATGAGCTGATGGGGGAGGCGATGAATGGGCTCCCTCCCTTGCCTGCCCTTCCTTTTAGTGGAGTCTGATCTGTTCCTGGGATGTGATGTTCAGGGCTCTTCCTCCAGTGCCCTTGATGACACTCAAGAACAATCTATTGCTCTGGCCAGGTTTCACCTCAAGGTGGCTGAGTGTGCACACGGCTCTCCTTCATAACTCCTTGAAATCATGTCCCCACGACAAAAAGACTGGAGACCAGGATAAGGGCTGGAGCCCTGTGGCTTATGCTTCTTGGGAGTTCAGAGACCAGTCCCATGTGTGAAGAACCGAGGGAAGCAAGCTTGAGTTGAGAGGCTGCCAACCTTCTGCAGGAGACAAAGTGGTCTGGTAGCCTCCCTGAGACTTGATTTACCCAGCTATGAAAACAGAACGGGGTGCCTTCTCATCCTCGAAGGGGTGTTGTAAAAAGCAGCTGCGTTCCTGTACAGGGATCAAGTTAACATGACTATTTAGATATACCTTAGAATGAATACAAATCAGAGAATTAACCAAATGGGGAGATTCACCCTGAATGTGGGCAGCATTGCCCTTTAGGCTGGAGAGGCAAATGACCCACCATAAGGAGCTGAAACATTCAAAGCCATGAGCCAAAATGACTCTTTCTTCCCTTACGTTGTTTTTCTCTGGTATTCAGTTACAGCAATGAGAAAAGTTTAATGTAGAAAGCTCACCAAAGAAGCATCGAGAATAAGATTCCTGAGTCCACTGTTAATTCTCTCGGGCGCACTGTGTGTTTCTTTGTGCACTGGGGGCCTCTCATTCAAGGAGTAGACTTTCTCAATTGAGTGAAAGTCTAATCTGGGAACAAGTTCTGGAAGAGACTTTTTAGAAGAGAGATTCTAAAATGTCTCTACCATAATTTTGCAGATCGGGATAGTGAGAAAAATGAGGGAACATTAAAAGAGAAAAACAGGAAAGAAAGAACAAGCTAGCATGTGAGTAGTGTCCAGGGGAACCAAGGTCTTTGACTTATCTCAGAAATAAAGGTATCCATCCGTGGATCCACAAGAGCATCTTTCCTTGGAGTATTTTCCCCCAAGATGATCACTGACTGGGCTGCAAATGCAAGGGCGCCCTGACTAGAGGGCTTAGAGAATGTCTCCTGAGCTCCCACAGAATAGAGAGAACTAAAGCCAGATCCAAAAGATGGAGAAAAACCTACCAGGGGGAAGGAACTGGACAAATAACAGTCTTTTCTCAAGCTATAAGAATCTGAAGTTTCCTCTCTGTGGGGTGCGCATATTCTGGAAAAGCAAGAGGAATGTTTACTCAAAGGAAAACAGTCATGAACTGTCAAGAGGGAACAATTGTGTTATCATAAGAAAAGAAATGCCTCCTCATGGGTCTCATAAAGAAGAATCAATACCAGGAGAACCATTAGCACCAGCATTATCACCACCACCATCAGCACATCACCATCAGCACATCACCATCACGGTCATTGCCATAACTAGCACAGGTACCATCCCTAGCAACTCCTCCATCCCCACTAATCCACCATCATGTGTGTTCCCTCACCACTTCCAGCATTTATTCTATGGTCAGGCATTGCAATAAATGAACAGTTAGTATCTCATTTAATCGTTACAAGTCTGTGAAGGCAATAAGAGTAATTGTTTGAGAAATAAGAAAACTGAGGTTCAAAGACTGACTTTTCCAAAGTAACGCTGATGTTAAGGCATGAGATCTGGCTCTAAGACTATCCCCTTAACACCCTCTGTCAAAAGCATGTCTTTCTAAATGGGGAGGCCCTGTCTTCCTAGGCTGGTTGCCTAAAGCAAGGTGAGTAACTTACTGTGCCTCCCTAAGCCCACTGGCCTGCGCTGACCTAAATGGAATGGATGATGTAGGCAAGTAGACTAAAAATGACTGCATGGGATCTCTAGGGGCTTGGATAATAAAGTGAGAGATTGCAGAGGAACAGGTGGGGCCCTGTGTTTTCCGCCAGCTGAAGACGGTAATTTTGGAATTGAGAGGCATACGAGAGGAGTGGACAGCTGGCTCAGCAAAAAAAAAAAAAAAAAAAAAAACCACCAAGGATAGGGAGTGCCTCTCCCAACCCTGCTTATGGCATCAGACCCACGAGCTCCCAGCGGGGTGTGCCCACCAGTGGACAAGACTGGAAGAAGGAAAAGGGAGGAAAAGTCCCAGAAAACAGGAAGCCAGTACAGTGGAAGACCAGCAGAGGAACGTGGTAAGAAAAGCCACAAATAAAGGGCATCCCAGAATCCTCGAAAGGTAGAAGCAGGGCTTCCCTACCAAGGAGAATTACTCAGGCTCCAGATCAGAGATTTGGCAACACATGGGATGTGGGTGAAAAACACAAGAATGTGAAATAGAACAACCACTTGTGCGAGGCCTGCATTATAATGTTATTATAATAAAGTTATCCTGACCTGATTGTAGGGAAGACATTGAGAAGAGTAACTGAGGCTGGAGATGACTCTTGCCTGGGCCGGCTTCTCACTACCCACGCTACCCTCTCAGCCCAGCCTCCAGCCACTCCACTCCACCAGCTCCCAACTGTATGTAGCTCAGAGTGCTACATTCATCTCAGATGTGTCCCTATCGCTTCAAGAAATGGTACTTTTACTGGAACGGAATGCCCATTTCTGCATACAGCCAGCTACCAAGGAAGCCCTATGGAAGAATCAGAGAGCTTTGTTAATGGCTAATATGATGCCTGCCACATGGAGTTCTCAAGTGAATGTGGATAACCATATCAAGTGAAATGTAAGGCATAAGGGATGAGAGAGAGAGAGACAGACCATGGCTGCCTTTAGTTATTTGAAGGAACTGTCATGGAGGAAATGAGAAGATTGTCCTTGGATACATAGAATAGGTCAGGCCCTAGCTCCATGGAAGGGAGACATCCTTGACAATCATGCCTGTCCAAACGTGGCACAAACTAACTCAAGAAAGGCTGAGCCTTTGGCATGTGATAAAGCATAAAACAGGCACCACCTGTCCGGCTGGGAAACTTGGCCTAGTGCTCTGTGAACTTGGAGCCCTTCTGTAATTGTTAAGTCCTCTTAAGGAGCCACAGACACGCAAGTGTCATATTTGTGACCTAGAAAGTGTGGCCAGAGACTGTCGGTCTATACACAGAGGAGACACCTGACCTATCAAAGTTATTGAATTTTGAAACCTACAACTTTATTTTGTTTTTGTTAGGGTTTTATGGGGGAGGGGGGGCGCTACAGGGAGACTTACATAGTGAATGGGAAAGAGATAAATCTCCAAACTCCTTGTCCTCTAGCCTATCTGAAGGCTTAAAGCATTTTGCAGTTGGAGACCTTCCTGCCCCAGCTAATGCTCAGGGGTGTTAGAAAGGTACTCGGCAGCCAAGTGTTCGGTATTGTAGGAATTGACTCCACAAATGGATCAAGTCCCAGATGCCCCCCACAGCCTTCAAAACACACCACCCACCCTTCCTAGACACACCATCTCCTCTTCCAGGACCAGATTAAGGACTGTCCAGCCAGGCTCCCCCAAGTCTATATGTGGCCTTTCCTCATATGCTCCAAAGTGTGTGTGTGTGTGTGTGTGTGTGTGTGTGTGTGTGTGTGTGTGTGTCTTATAATGTCAATAAGGAGGTTTGACCTCTGATAAGCTTTGCCCTGGTGACCATTTTCCTCTTCTCAAGTGGACCATCTGATCAACAAGGCCTGAATTCCAAGCATTTCCCAAGGACCTTGGATGCTGGCTGCATTTCCTGCCCCTCCCACCCCTCTCTACATCCACTGAACAATAGACAGACCAGACCACTGGGCTCCAACCTATTTTCTGTCCCAGTCACAGTTTCAGGGTGACAGTGACTGGGAGTGAAAAATCTATTTCTGGTTTGGGACAGCCATTTCGGACTCTGATCGTTTCATGCTGGGGAATTTACACGGTAAATTCCCTCCTTTGCCTGAGCACTGTGAGATCCAGTCGTTCGTGTTTTCTTCAGCAAATACCCTTTGAGTTCCCACTCTGTGCCTAGCACCAGGCTAGGCCAGAAAATAGACTTAGCACAGAACATAAGGGTGGCCTCTCACTGGTTACTTGTTTCCTGGTTGTGGTGAAATACTTGATAAGTAGCCATTTAATAAGGGAAGATTTCTTTGGGCGCATGGCTCAGAGAATATAGTTCGTTATGTCAGGGGAGACATGGCGGTGGGCATGAGTCACAGCTGAGGCAGTGGCCACGCCCACACATCTCAGCAGACCAAACATCAGAGAAAGAGAATGCAGGCACCGGCCAGCTAGCTTTCTCCTTTTCTCTTTTTTTTTTTTTACCTAGTCCAGGATCCCAGCCCATAGGGTGGTGCCCGTCACACTCAGGGCAGTGTCTCCCTCCCTCCCTCAATTCAAACTCTATGGAAATACCCTCGCATCTGAATGTGTGCCTCCATAGGGTTCTAGATCCAGCCAGCTTGACCGAGAAGAGTAACCTTGCCTAAAGAGGAATGGAAAGATGCAGCCTGTCTCCAGAAACGGGCCTTCCCAAATGTTACCATGCAGAGATCGTGGTGAAATTCCATCGTCTAGATGGGGGCTGCGATGGTGCAGTACTCAAGCTCCTAGGTGGTGCAGATATGTCAGGCACTGGGTGATGGAAAGGAGAAAGCTTGCACAAATGGTAGCCATGGTGAGCAGTGAGGGGAGCTCATTCCTTCCTCCTCACTCCATGGTCCTTTGTCCACAGGCCAGAGCTCTGGCAACCTTTCCTCTTGCCTGGTAGTGTCTCTGGGTACTGTCAGTACCAGAGTGGCCACCCGTGGGGAAAAAAAATGGCATCCGGGGACGGGTTCCCTTGGCATGGGATGACGGCAGGAAGTCAAAGGGACCCAAGATGTTCTGCTTCCTTTTGTCTTTTCAGACTGTGCTGGGTGCAAAGAGGAGATTAAGCACGGCCAGTCACTCCTGGCCCTGGACAAGCAGTGGCATGTCAGCTGTTTTAAATGCCAGACCTGTAGTGTCATCCTGACGGGGGAGTACATTAGCAAGTGAGTGTCTCTCCCTCTCCCCACCTGGGCCACCTGGGCCTCTCCATCCTAAAAGGCCTGTCCCGCTGTCCTCGCCCGAATCTCCATCATTGCCCTTCATCACACAACCCACAATGGCCACTCTCCCAGCCTCTTCCTACCTTCAGGCCTTCCCATGTTATTATCTCCCATGATGCACTGGTGGTCTTCCCCTGTGGCTCCTTCCCTTCCTTCCCTGTGCCTCCAACTCAGAGGTGGCTTCACACTGTCGCTCCCCACCCCCATTCCTCCATTCCTACCCTCAGACTGCTCCGTTTCTTACACAGGCTACCAGCATTTATAATTATGTATAATAACATGTATGTTTTAATAATGTGTATGTTTTAAATGGTTTACCATTTACTGAGCTTTCACTGTGCACAAAGAACTAACAAACAGCTTTGGATGGATTATGACATAAAACCTCCAATGGTCAGGCACGGCACATGCCTTTGATCCCAGTACTAAGAAGCAGAGACATGTGGATCTCTGTGAGTTCAAGGCCGGCCTAGTCTACATAGTGAGTTCCAGGACAGCCAGAGTTATAATAGAGAGACCTCGTCTCCAAAATAAAAACAACAAAACAAAACAAAAAACCTCTCGTGGTGCAGATACTCACAGGAGTAAGCAGCTTGGGCAGTAACAGTTTTATTCTCTCCTGGGCTGGGGCTTTGATTTAGATATTG
Organism: Peromyscus eremicus; assembly: GCF_949786415.1. Taxonomy (NCBI): domain Eukaryota; kingdom Metazoa; phylum Chordata; class Mammalia; order Rodentia; family Cricetidae; genus Peromyscus; species Peromyscus eremicus. Next base: position 49,593,500 of record NC_081435.1, on the reverse strand, counting down.
CTGTATCCCTGGCATTTAACACAATGCCTGACTCGAAGTCAGTACAGTTATAGCATGGGTTTAACCGAGACAGGAGGAGATGGTAGATAATAAAATTATCAGATGAGAGGACTCAACCTCAGGGACTTGCACATAGAAGCTTTGGACAAGTTCTAGTGACCACATGTACATATTCAGATCCCCAAAGGTAACTGTGAGCAACGACCCTCAGCACTGAGACACTTTCTGATCCCGGATACTTGCCCTGCCCCATGACTGGTCCAAAGCCAGAAGACGGTGAACTTGTAGCGCTACAGTACACGGGGTGTTTGCTGTGGAGACACATTCAGTAAGGGAGACAAGCTGTAGACAGGAAGAATCAGGACACGGGGGGGGGGGGGGACTGCGAATTATGAGTATTCATCGTGAATGACCGAAAGCTCAATGCAACACACTGAAAAGCAACAACCGGGGTCGTTTGACTCAGACATGGGAAGGTCACAGGTGTACTAGCTCCTTAAAGATGTCGCCAGCAGAGTCTCTCTCCTCCCCTACTCCCTTTTTCTCTCTCCATACTTAACTCCCTCCTCTGCCTTCCTCTCTATTAGATTTATTCCCAGGCAGATGAGATAGCAAAGAAAATCACCAATGGTGTCTGAGTCTTGATCATCAGTTTAGCAAGCCTAGCAAAAAGGGAGACCTTTCTGCTGAGGCTGCCACACAAGACCTCTGATTTAGCTGCCTTGCTTCACCTGCCCATTCCTGCTCAAACACTAACCAGGAGGGCCCAACCCTAGAGTTTTCCTGCCTGGCCCACAGTCAGGACAAATCTCTCTCACCTGCCAGTCCCACAGCCGCTCAGACCCAACCAAGTAAACACAGAAACTTATATTGCTTACAAACTGTATGGCCGTGGCAGGCTTCTTGCTAACTGTTCTTATATCTTAAATTAATCCATTTCTATAAATCTATACCTTGCCACGTAGCTCATGGCTTACCGGCATCTTCACATGCTGTTTGTCATCATGGCGGCTGGCAGTGTCTAAGTCAGCCTTCCACTTCCCAGTTTTATTCTCCTCCTTGTCCCGTCTATACTTCCTGCCTAGCCACTGGCCAATCAGTGATTTATTTATTGACCAATCAGAGCAACACATTTGCCATACAGAACATCCCACAGCACTGGGCCTTGGTTGACACTTAGAAAACTGATGTAGGAAAGGATGTTCTCCAAGGAACAAGTCCAGGAAGAGGAGATAGCTGCCGGCCAAACATACCCACCTGTGCCCAAGGTGTAAAAAGGGGGCTATGGTTAGTCAGAGAAAGGAAGGGTTCCTTCTAACTAGCTGCCAGTGGCATCTGGAGTCTGTGAGAGCCTCGTGGAAGGTTTGAGCTGAGCCTTGAAGGAGTGGGTAAGATTCAAAATAGAAAGGCAAGCTTGGAGGCAGAATCCTAGCCCATCCAGGGCAGAAGGGTGAGCATGGGTTAAACCCTACCATCCTCTTTGGGAACGCAAGTGTGGACACAAGTAAAGCAGCATGCCAGGCTGCAGAGGTGAGAGTCCAGTCATTGAAAGGCCCGGATGCCATGTCAATAGGTGTTAGACATTCCTCTCTAAGCATGCTGGGTAAGGAATGTCTGTGGGACATTGCCAGCCAAGAGTCATTGGTCCTAAGTTAGAATTCTCTGGAGCAGTAAGGGCTTGCACAGAACTCTGGAGCCCCAGCCTAGACTACCTCTCTCCCTGAGTGTCTGCAGTCTGGCTCTGGGCCGCTCACCTGCTGGAGCAGAGTGGTAGGAGTCATGAAGCTATTGCAGATGCTCAAGGCAGAAATCCTCCTGCCTGTGTGACCTTGGCCACAGACTCAACAGCTCTGCATCTTACTTTGCTCATTGGTGAAAACAGGGTTAATAAGATGACTCCAGAGCTCTATGGTCCATATCTAATAAGGACACGGTAAATGTGTCCTTTCCCATCTGCCTCTGTTTATAATTGTGTCTATTTCCAATTCCCTAAGGTGTCCCCAACCCAGGAATCCAAGTGAAGTTGTGTTGGCATCTTTCCCCAGAGGACATTTTTTTTTTCTTTGCACAGTTACCCACACTCACATCCACAGAGTAAGAACTTGGTTAGAAGTCAGGGAAGTTGAAAGAGTCAGGGAGGTTTCCTGGGCTCACGGATGACGGCGAGTGCTGTTTTAACTTCAGATAATGCTAACCACCTTGCTACCTCGTAGAGCTCTGGGCGGAGATAAAGAAATAGCATGCCTGCTCTTGAGGCCTGTCTGTGTCCAAGCCATGTCACCCTCCACCCAAAAGTGGGGCAACAGTCTCCTTGAGGACTCTCACAGCCACTGTGGTGGCAGTGAGCCAGGTACTGACTAAACCCTAGCATACTGAGCCCATCTCCTGCAATCCTCATGAAAATGTGGGGAGAAGCCAGACCACCTGGGTTTTGAGCCTCAAGTGCAAGCAGGTCCTGGGTGACCTGGGGAAGTTACTTACCTATTCACACTTGGGCTTGCTCATTCACATACTGGGAAATTAATAGTACCGACCTCCCTGGGCTGCCATAAGCCGTAAATGAAGTGATCCATGCACATCACTATCAAAGCAAGAAATGTCAGCTATTAGCTGTAGAGAACAGGATAATGAGCCGTAGCGGGGCTGCTGAGATAACTCAGTGGATAGACACTCACCGCACAGGACTGTGCGGCACCTGAGTTCAGTCCTAAAATTGATCCCTGGAACTCATGTAAAAGTGGAAAGAGAGAACCAACTCCACAGTTACCCTGACAGCCACGTGCCTACTATGGGATCAAACACACACACACACACACACACACACACACACACACACACACACTGATAATAAATAAATTCAAAAGAATAACCCGTGGCAATCTGACCTTGTCACTGAGCCCAAGCACTGGATAGACACAGTGTATAAACAGTGCTCATGGGAGACTTCTTGTTAGGTGCTGGTCCATCAGCTCAGCCAAGTGGTTCTCTCAGTTATGGTTAAAATTTTTTGGTTGAAGGAAGAACTCTTAAGGGTCTGTGTGAAACTGATCACATTCTTACACCCTGGAAGGGAAACCAAGACGGACTAGAAGAAAAGGGGAGACATTTCCCTTTTGCTTTGAGAATGCCGTACCATGTGCAAGCATTGTATTTTCTATGGGGAACAAAATGTGTCTCAAATAATTTTTCAAAAGAGTCCTTTGGGGAGAAGGGAAGTAGGTGGGTCTGGATAACTCATGGGGAAGGGGAAGAGAAAAAGAGAAGACATCCAAAGTGACAGCCCAGAGCAGTGGCTCCATCAGTGCCTAGGGACCTCACCAGAGGCAGATTCCCTGGATTCTCTTTACCTGTAGATCTGAGGGGCAGTTTAATTTTGAAAAGGGTTCCCAAGCTCCCAGTCTTGGGCAGTCATCACTGACCAGGTCCTGGCCAAGGCCCTCCTCCCGACTCCACTAACTCGCTCCCCCACGGGAACTTCCTCTTGCAGGGATGGTGTTCCATACTGTGAGTCCGACTCCACTAACTCGCTCCCCCACGGGAACTTCCTCTTGCAGGGATGGTGTTCCATACTGTGAGTCTGACTACCACTCCCAGTTTGGCATTAAATGTGAGACGTGTGACCGGTACATCAGCGGCAGGGTCTTGGAGGTAAGTCTGAGTAACCACGTGTGAGCGGGATGGCCTGTAACTCCGATAAAGTCACCACCGAAGAAGAGCAAGTCACCCCATGCCCTTTTTTCCATTGCTTCAACCTCCCAGAGTTAGCTTACTGCATGGCCCTGACCAGATAACCTTGCCAAGATCTGAGCATCCCAAAAATAGAATGTGGACAAAGTAATGCTTGGTTCAAAAACCACTGTGCTGGGAAAATCAGCTGCTTCTTTGGGTTCAGACTCAGACAGATTTCTAAGGAGTAACAATTAGGATTTTCCTCCTGGCTCTGCCTCAGGATGGAAGCCCTTTTTTTTGCGTTTTAACTGTTTGGTAATGTGCTGATTTAAGAACCAGCTTTGTCTAGCGGCTTGCTCTCTAAGCCCTTCTCTGGCTGGTCCATCGCCATGGCAACAGCAGCTCTCCCCATCCTCTGATGCGCAGCTCTCTCTGCCAGTGACAGACAACCTACAGCCCCTTGCTGGGTCCTTGGCCTTCCTAGCCTTTCTTTCCACACCCTGTGGGGCTGGATGCTACCTGTCCATACTTTGGGGCCATCTACTGTGAAGAGCTCGGTGTAAAGGGAAAAAAATAGCCTAAGGATAGGGACAACTGAGTTGTGACATATCTCTAGTGCTAATTCATACTCCTATTTGCGGTGAGGATCTTTGCATCTGTAGGCCTCGGTTTTGCATCTGACAGTGGCTAAGGAATGGCAGGCTGGTTCAGCTACTGTAGGCAATATTAGTGCTGCCAGTTGCTTGTGGTTACCATGAGGACTAAGTTGAAAAAGATTCTACGGTCACATGTGGGCTCAGCAGGAGAGCATAGGAATCAGGACAGGCCTGTGTGAGGGGATGCGCTGAAGCAGAGCTCTAGGGATGATGAGGTCAGTGTATTAAAAGCAAGGGGGCAGAACAGGGAGAAAGGCCAGCATGGCTTTGAAAATTGAGGGTGGGAATGCAGGCTATGTCACAGAAGGCCTATTTCATGGGACTTTGTACATCTTGTTTAAGAGCTTGGGTTTTATAGTAAGTGTAGAGGGAAGCCTTCGGAGAACTTTAAAAAGGAGCAGCGTGATAAGATGGCATGTTTTTAAAAACTGCACTGGATGTGATATGGAAAATTAACTGTAGGGAGTCGGAGAGAATCAGATAAACAAATGCAGTGACTTACTAAATGATTAATCATCTCTAAAGACCAGTGAAGAGTGCCAGGCAGAGGGAAAGGAATACACACAGGAAAGGTTGCTGGGCCCAGGTTTCCAAGGGTGTAGGGTACAAGAATAAAGAGTCTATGTATGATTCACTGGGCACTGGGGAGTTGTGGAGAGAACGAGCAGGGCTGACCTGATTAGAGCTACACCGCGGAGAAGATAGTGTGGTGTTCACTGGAGGAAACTAGAAAAGAAGCCCTCAGGGAGCCACTGCGCACCAAGGGCATCCACCTTTGTCTCCAGCACCATGGAAGCTGGAATTCAACAGCTCAGCTGCCATGGGACAACTTGAGAATTTGGGGACTGGGGAAGAAGAAGCCCAAGTTGTTCCAAAGTATTGAGTCTGGGTGACAAGAAGCTTAGTACAGCATCTGCGGAACAGGAGGTGGAAGAGAAGCCAGGTCCTCCAGGCAGAATCGTGGAGAGCGTTTGAGACAGGGTATGATTGGAATGCCAGGAAGGTTTGAAAAGGACAGACAGGAACATAGGTCAAAGCCCAGAAACAAAGCTTCGACCTGGAGAAGCCTAGCCCTCAGAAATGAATAATAGTACATTGAGAGTAGTCAGGTTTTCGGAGACAGAGGAGAGAGATTGGCAGACAGGGCTAGCACCAGCCTTGGGAAACGGTTGCCTGCAGGTGGCACAAAGAGGTGGGAGTTGTTCTAAGAGGAGAGACAATCAAGGATATAGGAGGAGGGTTGGGGAGGTGGCTCCATTGGTAAAGTGTTTGCCTTTGAAACACAAGGACCTGAGTTTGATCCCCAGAACATGTACTAAAAAGTCAGGTGCAATGGTTCATCCTTGGTAGTCCCAGTGTTGGGGAAGCAAGGATAGGCAAGATCCCTGGGGTTCACTGGTCAGCCAGCCAAGCCTTCGTGGCAAGTTTCAAGCCAGTGAGAGACCCTGTCTCCAAAGTCAAGGTGAAGGGGTTACGATGGCTCAGGTTCAGAACACTGGCTGCTCTTCCAGAGGATCCAGGCTTAATTCCTAGCACCCATATGGCAGCTCACAACCATCCGTAACTCCAGTTCCAGGGGATCTGGTGTCTTCTTCTGGCCTCTGTGGGTACCAGGCATGAAAACGATGCCCAGACATACATGAAGGCCAAGTAGTCATACACACAAAATAAAACTATTTTAAAAATGGACAGCTCCTGAGGATTGATAGCTAAGACTCCCCTCTGGCCTTCACAAGCATGTGCACACACATGAGCCTGCACACATAGGTGGACCTGTATGTGCATGTGCACACAGGATGTGAGAGGAAAACTGAGGACAGTGTAAAAGATGGAGCTTCAGGAAACATGGCCAGGACAGTCGGAATGCTGGTCAGAATTAGAGAAGTTAAGGGAGAAGGGGGTTGGGAAAGGCTGGTGCGTGTGGTGACCCTTTGCCTTGAATAGGAATTGCTGGCTGCTTTTGCATAAATGAGGAAGAAGCACCCAGCAAGTTGTAGAGCCGGTGGGGTGGAGGCCACTCGAGCTGGCTTTTCTTTCAAGAGAAGAACCTTGATGCTCACTGCGGCTGCGGCTGGCAAGGTTTTCTAGAGGCCGCTTTTTCTTAAGCAGAGCTATTGTTTCTCACAGGGGCAGTCTCTCCCTTCCAGGCAACTGTGACTGGGTTCGCGTTGACCCCATTTGTACCAGCTCCTTCAGCCTGTTGGACTTGCTGACTTTTTTTTTTCTTTTGAGCTGGGAAAGACATTTAGCAATCAACTATCCCAGCCTCCTTGTTTTACAGATGAAAAAAGGGGACACCCAAGACAAGTGGTGCCTTTCCAAGGGCAGAGACAGAGATGGAGTCTGGGACTCCAGCCTTCTGGATCCCACCGTGGTGCCTAAGGCTCTCAGATATTCAGGGGGTGGGAGGAAAAAAAATCATGAATTTGAATTCTAATTTTACCACGTCTAGCCAAGAAACCTTAAGCAAGTTACTTTCCGGTCAGTCTTTGTCAATAGTGAAGACTGTCATTTCATTCCTAATGGATATGTTAAGCAGGACTTTGTTCAGTTGGAAGGCAGAAGCTACACTCAAATCATGGGGGCTGAAAAGGACATGCATCCATTCCCATAATAAGAGTGTAGGCGTCACTCTGGCTTTAAACACAGCTAGAGAATGGGGCTGATTAAGATCACTTGAATCTTTGACCATCTTGGCTCTGCATTCTTCTGCATTGCCTTTATTCTGAAAAGGAGTCTGCCTTGTGGTTAGGGTATTGGACACCAGTTGCTCAGGTTTATATCCTACCAGCCACGTCCATGGTGGATAACAAACTTTCATTCTTAATGGCTCAGCAAACATCTGGGGGCTCTCTGGATAACTTCAGGCCCATCCCTGAACCCACTGTGCCCATAGAGTTGGAATCAGCTTCTTGGTGGGGTTATCACAATAGAACCATATGGCCTGATGGCGGGTGGTCCAACTGAGCAAAGCTTAGTGCTATTTCTGGAAGATGGGAAAGGATGCTGGCTAGGCAGTAACTGCCCAGTACAGGGCTAGCACATTTCCAGTGTACTGCAGACACTTAAAACGGTTTTTTATCTTCTCATCCCAACATTCCCATTCTCTTCTGAGGCTATCTCATGACTCCTCCTCCCGGGACAGAACTCACTATGCTGAGTGTCAGCCCATCCTTCCTATGTCCTCAGCAAAAGAACCACAGCCTGCTCTTGCTCCATGTCAGACCTTGGCCGCCATTCTCGGTGCTCTCTACTATGGCCTCCTTTGGGGGTACCAACTCTTTGCTACTTTTCTTCGCTGCTTTCCTGACTTCAGCTTGCGGGTAAAACAGCTCACTGCATCATGTTCCCTTATGCTGGGTAAAGTCTGCCCTGGCAATCTCCCTTCTCTCCCATTGTTTTCTGAACCATCCAGGACCGAGGCTGCTGAGACAGGCATGAAGTAAGTCCCTTTCATCTGGGGCAGGGTGGTGGGGTGTGACATTTAAGAAGATGTGCGCTTCAGTATTGTGAAGCCTCTGTTGCCATGATGGGGGGGAAAAAAAAACAGGGCCCAAAAAAGGACCTATAATTGAAATGATGAGGATACACAGGAGGAAGAGGCTACTAATTAAGCTGATTATCCTTGTCATGGTGCTAGAGGATCAGTCCCACGACTTCCTTGCTTGGGAAAATAAGAGGCTCTTTCTAAAGTTTGAACACAGCTTACTCGGTTGACAACAAGGACATTTTTCTCACTGGTGGGAGCCACATAAACAACCAAGAATGGGGGGGGGGGACATTGAAGATTATTTTTCTTTTGTAAGAACCTGCCCTTTTTACATTCTTGCTAAGTTTTGAGATAAAAAAAGTTTCTCCTGTTCCCAAGAACCCCACCCCTAAGATTGTTTGGAAGTAAGATTTCTTTACATAGTTGTAATTTGGGAACTAACACCAGACCAAGTAATGGCTTAGAGAAGGGAGTTTCATGACCACCAATAGTCACCCATTTGCCTCATCCCTCCCCTAAAAATACCTGTCCTGACATGGAAAAAAATAATCATTCAAAACGTGCTTCACCTCCCATCCCAGCCTCTGTGCTACCCCTCCATATGTAAATTCTAGATCTGTCACCGAAGGGCCTTTGCACATCAGGTCTTCTGGGATAGGATTCTAGCATCTAATGCAGAAGTGAGATGGGGGGGGTGAGGGTGGGAGCTGACGCCGCTACCTGTTTCCAGGGAGACCTTCAAACACAACTTTCTCAAAAACCATTTCTCCCCTGCCCCCAAAAAGATGTGTACTCATTCCTATTTTCAAATGAAATAACGGTAGGGAAGAAAAATGAGAAAAAGGAATGAATGGACTTCCCAAAGCCAGGTTAGAGTAGGCCAGGCTCAGGCTGAGAGATCCAGGTGCAGTCATCCCGCCTAGGTGTTAGGAGCTCCCCAGCAGGTCCTGCTCTCACATAACATAATTTATACACTGAGCCCATTAAAAAAAATCTGTCCTTCTTAAGCTATTCTCATAAATTTTGCCGTGTTTGTAAACCTTGAACACTCAGCCTTACCTAATACTTTAATCTGTCTGTAAGTTGACTCACTTAACAGACAACTGCTACAACATAACAGGAAACAGAGTCACTTGCCAATTGAAGGCAACCCAAAAGGAGTCTCATTCTAGCCAAATTTTCTTGTTAGTGAAGACTCTGAGCCTCATGCTTGTTCTCATTCTTAGATGAGTGTGTTTCCAATAATGCTGCAGATGCATGGGCTCGAAACTGGTCTATCTTCCTTGGTGAAGTCAGAGTTCAAACAGGGTTGAAAAGGATCTCTCTTCCTTTTCTCCTTTCTCCTCTCCTCTCCTCTCCTCTCCTCCCCTCCCCTCCCCTCTCCTCCCCTCCCCTCTCCTCTCCTCTTCTCTTTCATTATCCTGGGACAATGTTATGAAATCTCAAGTTCATATACTAACACAGTCACCTTCATTTTCACTAGTGTTAGGGGCCCCCTACACTTGGGAACAGGCTGGCCGTCCTCAAAACAACATTTCCTTGTGGGCAATGAGGAGATGGGGAATGGTGACCTCTGATTGCCCTGCACATATCCAGGGAAACCCCTGAGCTTCCACCAGGACCCATGAAGGAATCACCAAGCTCTCTGGATGGACTCCCATATAATTGTGGATGCCCCCTGGGAAGCCTCCTCACCAACAACAGGGCTATGGAGAGAGACACCAACACCACCAGTGTACCCAGGAAGTGTTCACCCACCAGCCCCTACTGGACAGTAGCCTCGGTTCTGATGTTCTGCTTCATATCCTGATTCCCACAGGCAGGAGGGAAACACTACCACCCCACCTGTGCCAGATGTGTACGCTGCCACCAGATGTTCACCGAAGGGGAGGAGATGTATCTCACAGGTAAGCAAATCTGACCCTCGAAGGCGTTCTGATAGGCTCATGGCTGGGAAGGAGATAACCCCGTTCCATTGCGGTGTTATTGTTCCTGTTGGCTTGTCTTCAAGATTGCAATTAATTCTCTCCTCTCTGGGTGGATGAGGAAAGTTGCCTGAGTGACTAATATGAAGTGACATGTAATCTGCCTTCCATCCCCGTGTGCCTCCACCGGCTGCTGCACTGGCCTGCTTCCCTGGCAATACTCTCAGCAAATTCCTCTGGCTCCACCTGGGGGTGGGAGGCTGAGCTGTACGAGGCCAAGGAGTCAGCGAACCTCAGGGGGGGATGCCCAGGCTACTGAGTCCACACGGTTTCTACCTGGTCTGTTCCACTCCATTGCAACTCCCCACATCTCAGATCGTCATAGGAGGCCATGGCTCAGGGCTTCCAGGGTGAAAGCCACAGTGGCTTCCCCTCCCAGAACTAGCCCTTCTGTCCCAGGATTCCTGTCTCAGCCACCCAGTTATCTTCAGATTCCACTCATCCATCTGCCCTTGTCCAGCCCCTCATCCCAGCACATCACAGTGCTCTTGGCTCTGCTCTTCTGAAAGGCCTTTCAGGCCCCTCCCATCCCACTGATTGGATAAAAATCACTTCAGCTTCTCATTTGGGGCGTTCTCACCAAGGCACCAAACCTTGTTTCTGGACTTGAACTACCTACGCTGCCAAACCAACTTCACGTTAGCAATTACTTCTGGGGCCCCTGACGTGAAAGCCCTGTCTCATCACAACCCTACAGCCCAAGGCAGGAGCTAGGGGTTACTCAATAATCACATGATTGACTGTCAGCCATGACAAATGACATTAAGGGGAGGGTACGGTGGGAGGCGTGCCAGGGAAGGTCCCCTACAGAAGGGCCAAGAGCAGAGCTCCTGGTGAGTGGCGGTTAACTGGTGTGCTCATTTCTCTTTATAGCCCTGTCACCAATACACTTGACAAGAGCAACTTCAAGAGAGAAAGATTTCGTTTTGCTCAAAGGGCTTTCAGCCCACCATGGCAAGGAAGGGGTCATAGCAGTGGACCTTGTGATGTACGCTATTTCGATCACAGTGAACGGGGAAGCAGGGAGCCAGCGAGGCCTGAACCAGGGTGCAGGCTAGAACTTTCAAAGGCCCGCTTGTAGTGATCTACTTCTGCCCACCAGGCCCCACCTCTTAAAGGTGCCTCCGCCTCCCACGGCACCCGGCTGAGAAACAAGCATTCCCAGTATGAGCCTGTGGTAGATATTTGAGATTCCAAACATAACCGCTGATACCTCTGTCTGTTCAGGCTGCAAGCGAACTAACATAGATGGTAGCTCATAAATGATAGCAATGTATTATTGCTCGGAGTTCTGGAGGCTGGCAAGTCCAAGATCAAGGGGACTACAGGTTAATAGTCTTGGTGATGGCATACTTTCACATCGATGCCACCTTCTTGCTGGATCCTGACATGGTGGGAGGGACAAGGCGGCCCCCCCCCCAGGCCTATTTCATGAGGGTATTGATCTCAGCAATACCCATTCTGCTCCCATGATGTAGTCACTTCCCCAAAGCCCCCTCCTCCTAACATTGTTACATGAGAGTGGTGGGTTCAGTGGGGCCAGTGGTAAGGCTGAGAGGCAACAACTCTTAGACAAACCAGGGAGAGCCAAGTCCAAGCAAAGTACAAGAGGCTGTGGGGACTCCGAAAGGAAGAGATTCAATTCTGAATGATACTGAGAATGTCTAGGGTGCTGACTGAGTCACTATGATTAGCCTTGCCGAGAAGCCTCACATGGGCTCTTGGTGAGAAGTGGGAGTCCTTCAAGGTTCCCTCAGAAAATAATCCTGAGTCCAGAGGCCAGTTGCAGGGAGTGGTCTTCTTTGGAATTTTGTCCTTACCGCAGATGCTCAAACTGTACTTTGCCCTCTGTCCCTACAGCAGAGTTTCTGAACCTCAACACTGTTGAGATCTAGGGCTAGATAACTCTTTGGTGTAAGAATGGTCATGCACACTGTAGAGTATTTAGTAACATCCCTGCTCTACACCTGCAAGGTGCCAGTAATGTGCACTCCCCGTTATGACAATCAAAAATGTCTCAGATATTGCCTAATATCCTAGGGTATAGGGAAGAGGGCAAAATTATCCTCAGCTGAGACCTGCTGGCCCAGAGCTATTTAATAGAAACTAGGGGTGCTAGGCAGAGGTTCCTGTATGGGACTAAATGGAGAGGCCGTTTCAAACATTCTGGGACTCTGGCCCTGTTTCCTTGAAGCATCATTCAGGTGTTAGAGGGGGAAGGGTGTGGCTTTAAACTGTAAAGCCACGGCACTCATGGTACAGATGAGGGAAGGGATACATCCAGAGAAAAGCAGAGGCCTTTGTGAACCAGTATGCAGGGAACGAAGAACCTAGCCTGAGATTCCCTCCCGGCTCTCTCCACTTCCTCCACAGGACTTAGACCTGGCTGATATCCAGGTCTAGTCCTCATGGCTCCCCATGAGCACCAGCACCATCCATGATCCTGAGCGATTCCTGCATCAGGACCTGTGTTACAAGTCTTAGCGAGCCAGCCACTGCTAGGATGTGAAGTTTGCACTTGAACATCTGCTACGCAGTGTTCCTTTCACCTTCTCAGCCTCCTGGGGTTGAACGTGCCCTCACACCCACATTCCCATCCATGCACCGCTGACCAATCAGCATCTTCACCTTCCTGCTCAAATTCCAAATCCTCATCTTTCCCCTTTGCTACCTGGGCCTAGACTGCTTCCGACTGAGTCCTAGCACCATTGCTTACTAACTTGTTTACCTTCGACAAACCCCTTAACTCTCTGGACCTTGATTGTCTGTCTAACCTGCATGATAGACTTCAAGATGCCCCTGTAAGATTCAAGTGTTGTAAATTTCGGATCAAAGAAAGCCCTCTCTTTGTTCACTTCTATATCTACTGAGGCCTCAAATGGGTCCAGTGGTGTTCTAACAGCTGGACAGGCAGGAAGGAGCAACAGAGACAAAGGCCCTGCCCTCAGGGAGTTCCCAGCCATGAGTTAGGAACATTGACGACCCAACTTCCCACAGATGCTGAAGGAGTTAAGCGATGAAGTCAAGCCAACAGCTCGGTGATTGTGAGAGAAAATGTACCGTGGAACTCAGGGCAGAAATGCCTCCAGGAGGTGGGAGATCTTCTTGGTAGTGAAGAAGAGCTGTCACCTTCTCATTAATTATCCCCATCCCTACCCTTCTGGCTCCTAGGAGAGTAGGAGTAATTGCAGAGTACGAGAGGACCTGCCTCAAGGGATGCTGAGTGATCTGGAATGAGGGGGCTTGGGCCATGGATGCTAGAGTCGTAATGATTCTGGTTATGGGTGGCATGTGTGGGTGGCAGCCAGCAGGAGTTTCAGTTACCACCGGGAGCTGAGCCTAGAATACCCTCACAGAGTAATAGCACCAGGACTCAAGAAATGGCAGTACGGGAGTGGGATGAGCCAGCGGAGAGCTGGGAGTCCTGCGTTCAAGGGCCAGCTCTTCCACTAATGAGTTGTGATCTCGAGGAGCGACTCCCTCCCTGGGTCTCTTCCTTCCCTTGTCAAGTGAGGCTGGTATCAATCTCTCATTGACCCAGTCCAGTGAAGGTCACACGACTCCAGGCTCTCTCTCTATTGCATGCCAAGCACTCCGCTTGGAGATGAGCAAGGCAGGCATGCTCGGTGCCCTGCTGGGTGGAGTTTACTGTCAGAAAGGAGAGACTGGCATTAATCAAACAGAAGCAACAGTATCAATAACAAAGTGGGAAAAGCGCTCTGAGGAGAAAGTTTGGGGACAACGGGAATGTATCAGAAGGCTAAGAAGCCAGGAGAGGTGCCTCTGAAGAAAGGACATTTCATGCCAGGATCCTGAGCATGAGTAGCAGGGAGGGGTGATGAAGAGGAGAGGAAGGTGGTGGAGGAGGCGCAAAGTCTCCAGGTGGAAGGAAGCATTCCGCAGTGGGGAAACTGAGACAGCCCATACGCATGGTGCAAAAAGGACAGATGTACACCTCAGGAACACTGGGGGACAGAAGGAACTGGAAGGTGCCGAGAGCCCTTGCAGCAAGGTGTAGAGGTGAGCGGGCCAGAGACACAGACCATTAGGGCCCACCCACGTTATGGACCCAGCCTCGGGGTTGTGTAGCAGGACAGTTCTGGTAGATGACCCCTGGTGTATCTTTGGTTCACTACTTTGTGTTTTACTCACGGTGGCATGGCTTTCTGATGGGCTCTGCTTGGGAGACGTCTGTCTGGGGGACTTCTGAGGCCCCCAGGAGACTGCAGCCTGTTTCCTTTTCTTTGTTTTAAGTTCTGTTGCACATTCTGTCTTTCAGCTGTTTCCATAAAGAGGCCAGACTTTCTAATCTGTTTGTTATCCAAACCCTTCATTTGGGCTTCCCCAGGAAATTAGGTCACTGGTTTTAGTGCAGCAGAATAAAAGCTGAAATACTTCAAGTTCAGAGTAGAACTGAAAGTCACAAAGGCCAAAGTCGCTGCAGACATGGGCTTTGTACTGGACTCTAAATGTGGTACACGCACTCTCCTCCTAAATATGCCTCCGTCCAAGAAAACGGAGTGTGGTCTGTATCCAGCCTTCCAGCTGCACCACGGGGCCCTCCCCTCCCCATTACATGGATCTGAGGCAGTGAACACAGGGATACACAAGGTCAGCTCTTACCATTTGCCTAGTCGATTAATTCATTTTGAAATCCTGGGACAGACCCTACACTGCTAACTAAAGTACTGTAGCAAAGTATGAGTCCTGCCAGGGTTAAACGCAAGAAACAGTAATCATCATGGGTCTACCCACGGTTTCAGCACACATGCTGTCCAGTATGGTACTGAGTCTTCTGCCCCATTCTGTCCATTGAAGTGGAGACGTCACTAGCAAGCTGTGGAAAGGGAGAGTTTGGAGACAACAGGAAGGTGTTGGAAGGGCTCTGATCTGTTCTAACGAGGTGATCTAAAAACATTTCCATTGTCATTTTCTGGAAGGACTCAGGATTAGGGAATTTACAACACTTGATTAGTGTGTCTACTAGGGTTTCTTCAAAGCATTTTTCTTTATCTGTTACAAAAGTGTGTGTGTGTGTGTGTGTGTGTGTGTGTGTATGCTAGAAAACAGCCCCCAGTGACCTTCCTCAGACACTATCCAGCTTGTTTTGTCAGCGGGAGGAGAAGCAACTGAGCAACACTGTTTACGGAGCTCAAAGGACAGATTTCAGGAACTGGTTCTCTCCTTGTTGAGGCAGGGCCTCTTTTCTATGAACTTCGATATATGCTCCAGGTTAGCGGGGCCGTAAACGTCTAGGTGATTCTCCTGTCTCCACTTCCCATTCCACCTTAGGAGTCTTGGGATTGCAGATGTGCGCACTGAGTGCATCCAACTGTTTTTTTAATGGGGATTCCAGGTAACGAAGTCAGGCTGTTGGGTTTGTTTCCTGCTGTGCCATCTCCCTAGCCCCCACAATGGGTTTTCGTCGGGGTCTCTCACAGGCCTAGAACCGGCCAAGTAAGGGAAGGTGCCAGGCCATCGAGCTCCAGGAATCAGCCTTTTGCCGCCTCTCCGGCACTGGGATTACAAGTGTAAACCACCGTGCCTAGATTTTTCACACGGGTTCTGGGGATCGAACTCAGGTCCTGTTAATACAGCAAGCGCTTTACCAGCTGAGGCATCTCCCCAGACCCTCTCTTACCAAACTCTTACCTGGAGGTTCACAGCAGGCTTTCTGAGCACTGTGAACCTCCTGAAATTGCTTGCCAGATTTCACATGCAGAAGTTCCTCTAGAAAGAAGGTCTGTGTCTTTCACCGGATTTTGAGCAAAGCCGTGACCCAAAAATAAAGCGAAGAGCCTCCGTTCTGTGTTAACACAAACCCCACAGATCCCGGGGCTGCCGTGGAGGGTTACGTCAAGCCTTCTCTGTAGAGCCGAGACTATTTCAGACCACATTCTTTTTAGTTCAGATGATACAAGGACCTGGTAGTGGGAGGCACATCCTGGCAGAGCTGGAGATGTAACTGATGTTCGGCAAAGGCCTCCTTTTCCTGACCGGTCACTATGACAGGTGCACCAGGCCGGTAGCTGTCCCACTGAGGGCCTGCAGTTGTCGCAAAGGATGGCATACCAGCCCACATTCTTGATCTTCCAATCCTCTGCAGCCATGCTTGCTGAAGCACAGTTGCCAAATGGGTTGCTATCATTTCCACACATCAAGGTTATTACTTTCAGTTGGATCTCTCTAGTGACAGTTTAGGTTGTAGGGGTTGTGCTTAAAAACTTTAAAACTTATGTTTCCCCAATCCTGCTATATAATTTTAGATTTTTCAAACATCTTATTCTTTTACTAAATTGCGATTTCCTCAAGTCTGCCTGTACTAAGCACATTCCCTTTTCAATAGAGTATATTTTAATTTTTGATGAGCTGCCTCTTTTTTTTTCTCTCTCTCTTCAAAATTTTAAGGGTTACCTAACATCTTGAATCACAGAAACCATTACAGTGTTGTATCTGAGGCTTGTATGTCCAAAGTCTGTTTCCAGCTTGTTCGGATCAGGTCACCACAAACTCAAAGTGATGTGGCCATTTTCTCACCAGTTACATGTCACATCTACTTCACAACCAATTTGTTCGTGTTGGTCGAAATCAGGTCCAGAGCAGCAATTTCTCCAGTTGCTTCCTCTGTGTTCTAAGAAACAAAATTGCCTTCGGGGCAAGTCAGGAATGTGTCAGATACTCAAGTCTGAGTTTAAGGAGAGGTTTTATTAGTCTGGACTTTTCAGGTGGCAGAAATTCAACTCCAGCCACTATGGGCAGAAGGGGAGTGATTGATAGGCTGACAGGACCAAGAAGCATCTAGAAGCAGCCTCGTTGAGGGGCCCTTGAGTGTCCCCAGTCCAGTCTCCTCTCTGCATCTTTTTGCAATGGCCTCATACTCTCCAGCTCTGGGCATGGAGCCATATAGTGGGAAGGAGGATGTAGCCAGCCTCTAGCCAGCTGCTGTGCAGAGAGGTGCCGTTCCCATCTGAGCTCAGCAGAGGAGTCCCAGAGAGGTTCTGATGACCTCACATGGGCAAATGCCAGGCCCACGCCAGGCTGGAAAGATAAAGGTGAACAGACGGCTAAAACGCCCAAGTTCCTGGGACCTCAGCTTCACCACCACCAGGATCTGCTATGAGGAGTAACTAGAGGGTGTGGGCTTAGTGCACAGCCAGGTACTGCTAGCTCTGCCAGCCGGAGCTCATGACGAACCCCTCGGGGTGGCTGTGCCCTAGGGTGCAACACATTCTTCAGTGCTGGGTTGTGTCAATATTACCATCGTGACGTTAAGAGCATGCTGAGGAGGCCAGGAGATAACTTGGTGGATAAGAGCACTTGCTATGCAGGCCTGAGGACCTGAGGTAGAATTCCCAGCACCCGTGTCAAAAGCCAGACAGGTGCATGCATGTGCTGTAGAACCCCAGCATAAGGGAGTGAAGACAGGCAGATCCCTGGAGCTCACTGCCACCCTAGCTGGAATGGCGAGAGATGCTGTCTGTCTCAAGAGAATAAGGCAGAGAAGATAGAAGATATCCAATATCCCCTTCTGGCCTCTACATGTGCATGCACGGGTGTGCATACCCACACACTCACATGCACACCCCCCCAACACACACACCCCACACACATACCCACAAAAAAGGGGGAGAAAGGAGGCAAAGAATGCTTAAAAAGGCTGAGGCAGGCAAATCATGAATTCAAGGCTACCTTGGGCTAAATAGTAAGATCTTGTCTTAAAAAAAAATTTAAAAATTGAATTAAATTTAAAAAAACAGACAGACACAAAGGAAAGCTTAAATTGGGTTCTGCATATTTTCTCAGTGCTAACTACCTTTATATTATCATTATTGTTTTTTATTTAGATACTGATGTTGTCAAGGGGCCCTTGAGTATGCAGCCTGAGGCTAGGCTCAGGCATGCTCTAAATGTGTTATAATAATGTTGGGGAGAGGAGAGGAGATAGCTCATTGGCTAAGAGAATTTCCTGTGCAAGCATCTGAATTTGAATCCCCAGCATCCACATTAAAAGCTGGGCATGGTTGGGGAAGAGAACTCAGGAGCTTGCTGGCCAGCCAACCGCACTTACACAGTAAGCTTCTCATTCGGTGAGAGACCCTGTCTCAAAGGAGTGAGACAGAGAGTGACAAAGGCAGATACCTAACATCCTTATCTGGCCCCTGCGTGGACCCATGCACACACACATACTCATATGCACGCCCCACATACCATACACACACACACACACACACAATAATAATAGTAGTAATAGTAATAGGGCTAGAGAGATGGCTCAGTGGTTAGCAGCACTTGTTGTCCCTTACAGAGGATTTGATTCCCAGCTCCCACATGGTGGCTCACAACCATCTGTAATTTCATTTTCAAGGGACCCAGTGCCCTCTTTTGGCCTTCATATGTACCATGCATACACACGGTACACATACATACATGCAAGCAAAATACTCATGCACATAAAAAAATAATAAATATTTTTTGCCCTGTCTATACCATGTACCCCCTTGGCCCCACCTCATGCTCAAGGTCTCCTCCTCATAGGCTTCTCATAGCATCAATAAAGTCTCACAAGAAAAAATAATAATAATAATGGAAAATGTGAATACCAACTGCTTGGCATATCCTAAGCATTCAGATCATTCTCATTACTGTCTGTGTCCCCTGAATTACTGGACCCTCAATCCTGCTTTGTTCTTTGTCCCTTCCTGCTTGATGCCGTTCATAGTAACCAGGTTTGTGGTTACCAGACATTTTTCTCCTCTGCCTCTTGGTAAAGCAAGCCTCAAGACTGCTTCCTCGTGCCAAGAGGGTGCAGTGGCAGCCACAACCAGGCTTCTGTTCAGAAACGTCCCTGTGTGGCCCGCCATTTGTCTTTGTGTCCTTCTACTTGTTTGGGGGGAGACAGAAGCAGACATATACTCACCCCAGATAGGGAACTGAAGACAGACTGAAGTATGGATACCACAAAAGTACAAGTTGATGAACCAATGAGCTTTATTGGGGTTACTTACAAGAGTGTGGGTGAGCGGTTACTCACAATAGTAGAAATGACTCAAAGACAGCTGCATCACCAAAAGCCACCCCAGCATGAGTGACAGCTCACAAAAACTGGACCCTGAAGCAAACTGCACAGTCTACAGGCAGTGTCTTCCCGGTGGCTCTGTTGGCCTGAGCCTCTTCCGGAAACTTGGCTTGTCTATGAGTGTGTTCCAGCAGCCCTTACAGATTATATAAGCTTGGGGAGAGAGAAATGTGTTAAATCTGATCAGTTTTAGGGACTTCCTGGAGTCATGGAGGTGTTTGCTTCCCATCATTAAGAGCTTCCCTCCAAAATGGACTGTTTTCCACAACACCCTACAGCCCCTCAGCTGCTGTCCTCTGGCTTACCGGGGCCTGGCTCCTGAGAGTTAAGGAATAAACCTTCTCCTCCAGTCTCTCTCTAAGTCCTTTCAGCTTACCCAAACTAGTTAGCCCCTAGCACATGATGTTTGCATGGGAGAGAGGAGATAACATTAACAACAATAAAAATTTGTGCATAATACCTACTATAAGCAGATGATATCCCAGTGTGTTCTCTCTCTCTCTCTCTCTCTCTCTCTCTCTCTCTCTCTCTCTCTCTCTCTCTCTCTCTCTCTCCCTGTGTATGCATGTGTATATGTATGTGTATGTGTTCATTAATCCTTATAACAAACCTACAAGGTTGACATTATCAATCCCCACTCTGTAGATGGGAAACAAAGGCACAGAGCAGAACTGAGTTGCTCTGGACAGTGCAACCAGTGAAACCTCAAGCAGCATAACCAGGACTCGAGCCTCATGGGATATCGCATTAAAGAATGCATCCAGTGCCCGATGCCTGGGGAAGACCCCTGACATCCAGGATGACGGCATTGGTGGTAGTGTTGTACACTAAAGCCCAGGGAAGAGCTTGCTCGTCCCCTTCCACAGACTCTGCACCCTCAGGGAAAGAGAGTGAAGTGCTCTGTAGTCTGCAGAAGCAGTCCACCTCCTCTCGGTTATGGGTAGGGGTGTTCCTTTCTCTTGAGATAAAAATTCACATAACATCTAAGCAACCATTTTAAAATATATACTTAGGAAGATTTTGGTCCATTCACAGTGCTGTACAGCCATCATCCGTGTGTCTCTATCTCACCCCAAAAGAAATCCCCTGTGAGCAGTTGTCTACTCGCTCACACCTACTACAAGCGTCTGGTATCCACTAATGTGCTTTGTGTCTACAGACTTCCCCTCTACAGTGTATGTCTGCATGTGGGTATGTGCCCATGAGTATGAATGTCTGAGAAGGCCAGCCGATCTCCTGAAGCTAGAGTTATGGCGATGAACTGCCTGTGTGGGCTCTAGGAACCAAATTCCAGTCCTCCGGTAGAGCAGCAAGTGCTCTTAGCCACAGAGCCGTCTCTCTGGCCCTGGATAAGGGTTGTTATTAACAGAGCAACTCCAAGGTCATTGCTGGGTCATGTCACAGAGGCAGTGCTGCTGCCATGGAGGCAGAATGCCGCGCAACCTCACCCTGCTGTGGTCATGAGCAATCGGGAGAAGAAACCTGTTGAGGCAGAATTCCCTGCAGAATCAGAAACCTGAAACTCAGTCACCTTCATCACCAAGTGAGCAGGGCTGTGAGTTAGATACTGGGAGGATTATGGCAACCCACAGAGTCTAAAAACATTCAGATTCGAAAATGTTGACACAGTGCTGACCCAGTACTTCGGACTCACTGGGCATTCGGCAAGACAACCACACCAGATCCAGCTCTGACATTTTCAAAGAGGCACTGGCAAAATGAATGTCAAGGTCCAGCAGAGAGGAGGGTGGGATCCTAGCATCCTGTCAGCCCCAGATGTTGCAGGTCTGGGGCGTGCTTACCTAGTCCTGCTGGTTCTGCTGAGCATTGAAGCAGGCCTGATATTTGCTGGATTTGGGTTTCTATCTCTAGTCAGCTGATTGTCCTATAACCTTCACAATAAGTTTCGACCACAGAACCTGGAACTGTGGGTGACAGTCTCAGAGAGTGATAAAGAGTGACTTGTTGTGTCAGGAGTCCAAACAAAACATGTCCCACTCTTGTAAGACGTTAGAGTTCTGTCTTGGACCACTAATTTCCCTGTCCCATAGCATTCTTAAAAATTAACTTGGAGTGCTGTGTTGTATCTAACCATCTGGCTCTCATCTTTAGAGCCATAAAGTCACCTGGAGAGCTGTCGGGTCTGATTCTCAGCCCCACCTCCAAGAAATTGGTATCAGATGCTCAGCATGGGGACCTAAGAATCTACACCAGGTTATCAGAACAGTTCTCCCCACACAGGTCATCCCTTGAACAACCCCTACCTAGTCGAGAATTGTAGCTATCAAAATCAGAGGCTGGTTTCCTCTGTTTCCCAAATCTCCAGCTTAGAGAATCCAGCTGCTCTGATATCAAATATCTTGCTTCTTTTTGAAAGCTTTATTATTGTTGTTGTTGTGTTAGTTTAGCTGTGTGTGTGTGTGTGTGTGTGTGTGTGTGTGTGTGTATACTCTCCACAATGCACACGTAGTCAGAGGACAACTTGTCGGAGCTGGTTCTCTCCTACCACGTAGGTCCTGAGGATCAGACTCAGGTCAACGGGTTTGGTGGAAATTGTCTTTACAGGCTGAATCATCTCGTCAGCCCGTGTTTCTCTAGTCATTCACTGAGCAAGCATTTGTTGAGACTCTTTGGTCCTTGTAGACACATAGATAGGAATCTCTCTTCATAGAATTTGCATTCTCATAGGAACATTGGACAGGTCAAATGCTTATTTTATGAATATAGAAAAAAACTATTGATGTAGAAACAAGATCTTCGAGGAGTGAGATGGCTGTTTAAAAATCTGTCAGTGTGATTGACAATATGATGAGTCCCTTACTCAATATTGATGCTGAGCACATTCCTATCTGGTGTATATTTGAAAATTTGTGGAGGACGGGAGCTCATTAGCAAGTGAGCAAGAACACTCAATTCACGAAAGTTGGTTTTCCTTCCCTGGAATGTTCGCCCTAAGTTCTTGTTGCAAATCTAATGAAAGCCTCGGAGACCACTGAAATGCACACAGACATGGTTCAGCCTCCCGTTCCACCCTCTCCCAGGGTGAAGATGCTGCCTTAGGGACTAATTTTTATTGCCCTCCCTGCTCTGATTACCACCCTCCTCCGGGTGCCTTTCACACTATAACTGTGAAAATACCAAGGTAGGATCCAACCAGTCATTTACATGGGCCAAGCACTGTGTTGGGGGGAAAAAAGATAATCATGTTCTTCCCACGTGTCTTAGTTAGGGTTGCTATTGCCGTGGCGAAACACCTTGACCAAAAGCAACTAGGGGAGGAAAGGGTTTACTTCACTCACAGTTCCATAAAACAGTTCATCCTCAAAAGCAGTGAGGGCAGGAACTCAAACAAGGTAGGGCGGAGCCAGGAGCTGATGAGGGGTGCTTCTTACTGGCTTGCTCAACCTGCTTATAGAACCCAGGACCACTAGCCCAGGGATGGCACCACCCACAATGGGTTGGGCTCTCTCTCACATCAATCACCAATCAAGAAAATGCCCTATAGGATTCCACTCACAGCCTGATCCCATGGAGACATTTTCTCAATTGAGGTTCCCTCTTCCCAAATGACTCCCAGCCTGTGTCAAATTGACCCCAAACTAGCCAGCACACTAGGTGTTTTCTTTCTGTTGAGGCCATGCTATTGATCTGATAACCAGGGATATAAATGCTCAGGAGACCATAATTTCATACAAGTCTTCATGGGAAAAAAAATCATTTTTTCTTGTGTTTATCTGAGTTTATTGCTAGCTACCAGCAATCCCCACCCTGCTTTTTATTACTTGCTTTTCTATATATGATATTCTGGCAACTCCGGCAACTTTTTCGTTTTTAATTACATCTTCCTCCTGTCTTTTGATTCTTCCTCTTCCCTCTCAGTTCGTAGATAAACATGCTTTCTTGTATGCAGAGTAAAGCAAACAGCCATGTGTGGCTCAGTTTTATTTCCGATCAGATATGTCAATGTTGTGGAGTAAGAGAGACAGTTTAGTCTGAACCCACACATTTCTGTCATTCCCCCCAGCCTGGACTTCTGCATGATTCACCTTTCCCATTGGTCTTCCACTCAATTTCATGACCTCATCAGACCTTCATGTCCACCTCAAGCATTTCCTACAGTGACCTGGAACATGTGTTTCCTGCCATAGCCACAGTGGTAAACAACTCCTGGTGGACTCAGGAGCAACTCAGAGAGGAACCGGAAATGTTCTCTGTAATTTAAACTCCCAGAAGGAAAGCTCACAACCCACAGCTTGCTTGAGAGCAGACACACCCTGTGATCACTGGCTCCGAGCCTCAGACCCAGAGTCCCTCTACTGGACTCTAATAACCATTGCATTTTACTTTGGACAGAACTAAACTCCTCTTGAATAATTAAAAACATCTGAGAATACCATGCGATAAGAAGTGGGGGGTTCTTGTCCCACAAAAGACAAAACCAGCCCTAGAATAAGAATTTTGGAAATGAAAATAATCTCAAAGACCACATGTTACCTTAGTGTTTATTCAGATGAGGAAACTGGACCCAGAGAGAGAGAGAGAGGATCTATTAGGGGCTGAGTAGAGAAGAGACCTTTGGACTCCAGATTTGGAGCTGATTCTCTCTCCTCTCCTTCAGGTCTGGTTATCTGATTCACGCCACACCCCTGTGCTCTCGCTGATATTTCAGTCTTAGGGGCTCCAGGCAACAGCCTGGAAAGCATATAGCCTAGAAACAAAGTCAGCCAAACAAATGCCATCTGGGTGCTCAGGAATGGAGCCATTTGCTGGCCCCTTTCCTTTTCGAGCTGGCTACCAGAGGGGTGGCTCCAGGGGGGATAATATGTTCCTATTTTTCCCCTTCTAATCCAGGACACCTGTCCCTTCTTCGGGGAATGTGCAGCATGTGACCAACACCTGTTGTTCGTGCCTTTCCAAATTGGCCTCTTAGGTTTGGAGCCCGCCAACTGGACTCCCACCCATTATAAAACATGGGTAATAGCAACATGAGTGTACTAAGTTTGACGGGGCTGGAGCCTCTGAGGAATTATCAGGTCAAGACAATGCTCCCCAGCAGAATATACACCATGACACCTCCTCCCCTTAAATGCAATAGCTCTGAGAAGTCCTAATTCTCTCTTAAGTCTTTGAAGAGAAAAGAAAGCTGAGGTTAACCATGGCTTGTCACTTTCTTTCACCCCCCACTGCCGTTCATCCATTCAACAAATATTTATTGGCCACCTGCTATGTGTCACTCACTACTAGTCGGCTGGTCATCTTTTCACCCTGCAAACCCATGGACTTCCACTAACGGCAAGCTCTATGCAGATGCTGTGGGAGACAGACCCACGGGTAAAGCTCAATCCTTTCAACAGAAGGTGCTGTTGAGATACTTAGGGTGGCAAATTCATGCACTAATATGACTTAAGACTGTCTATGCGGAGAGACCTCAGAGAACTATGGAGCCCAGAGGAGGGAAAACTCACCTCCAGCCAACAGGTAAGAAAGTTCACAAGGATGCCATGTGAACTGCAAGAAATGAGTAGGGTTTAGACACCCTGGAAATGTATGTATGTAGTCAGATTGGCATACCAGTGGCTCTCCAAGACAACAGGGAGCTAAGAAAGCCATGAGACACAAAGAAGTCCTCCTGACTGGCATGCATGTAGAGTATACATGCTGTCACACTGAGGTGAAGTAGGGATTCTGGTCACTGGTAGCTTTGAGAGGTCTGAGTCTTTGTCATTTTCCTGGCCCCTTAGGTTCTGAGGTTTGGCACCCGATCTGCAAGCAGGCAGCCAGGGCAGAGAAGAAGCTCAAGGTAAGAGGCGTGGTCCTCCATGCTACGTTTCGCCACAGGTTGGGAAAGCTCTGCCTCAGTGCAGAGCATACCAGCTCCCAAATGTGTGTCCATGTCTGCCGGCTCCCTAATGGGAAGAGTTGCTTCATGGGGCTTGGGGTGCAATAAAATCTTGTATATGAGAGAATCTTGAAAACAATAAAGGACTTGATGCATGGGAAATTTTTAAGTGTGTCTAGGGTGGGTGAGATTATAACCGTACCAATGCTGGCCAAGATGGCAGCCAATCTGAGGCACTTATGGTCATGCTTTTTTTCCCCTAGCCTAGGGTTATTTATTAATAATTATAGTTACTATCATCTCAGTGATTGACAGTTTGCAGAATGTCTTCTTAGCTCCGCTCTGGCTGGATTTCTTTAACCCCCTGTGGCAGATGGGGCAAGAAATTGTATCTCTGCTTTGCCTGTGAGAAAAATCGAGTCTACAGAGAGTGATTTGACAGCAATGATACAACCAGGCATCCGATGCAGAGTGTTGTCCCCAGGCTCACAGCAGACCAGCTGAGACCCTGGTCCCTCAGAATTGCTTCGCTCTGACAAATGCCAGAAAGGACTGTGAATCTGGGTCCCTGGTACTGAAGGGGGGCGGGGGGGGGGGGGGCGTTACCCAGACTGCAGGGAGAGCTTGAGTTCCTAGCTTCTTTATGCTGCACAGAGGCTCCTAAGATGTGTGTTAGGGGTGGGGGAGCAGCATTTGAGCTCTAACATGCCTTTATATTCTCATCCCTGCTGTCAACTTGACCCCTTAAGAGTCTCTTACGTTACTTGCTAGAATCCTCTCAACAAAAAAAACCACAGGTGCACAATTTCTGATCAGCTAATTAACCCTTCTCCTTTGCCCTTTCACCCATTTAATGAGAGAACTGGTCCTGTGGATATGTGATTTCTTCGGATCATATGTGAATCCCTGGCCCTGTACTTTCTAAGGCCTGCCCCATTTAAAGTACAAGAAGACCTAGCTCTTATTTTTCTCAATTTCCTCTCTGGGGAATTTCCCAAACTTGAGTTCTTCTTTAAAACCCTGACATTTTTTGCTACGTCTGTGTGCCACCTCTTTATATCAGTACCATTCCTTTTTTTTTCCTTTAAAGCAACTCAACTCCTTTTAATTTAGCTGAACTTTTTTTTAAAATGAAGCTTGAAGTTGCCACGTACGAAGGAGTAACACTGGCTAGAAACAAAATCAATTCGATGATAATGAAATAGTCATTGAAAATAAGTCTTAAAAATGCTAGCTAGTGTTGCTGGCACACTCTTTAATTCAAAGGGGGAAATTAAGTGTTGTTAGGACAGCTGTGGAAACGTGTTAGCACCAAATCAAGAGCCCTCCTCCAGCTAATCAGGAGGCTTGAAACCAAACGTTCCACTTCATCACTGTGGGATGTGGTGTCATCAGAGTGTTCCCACCTTTGCTCATGTTCCCAGATCCACCTCTAGTTCTCATTCATGGTTTGGTAAAGAGCCATTCTCTAGCTCTACTCAGAATGCTTCAAGATGAATGGAAACTGGGCAGTCCTGAGGCACACCTGTTTTCCTTTTGCACATCGGGAATCTGAGATCTCTAAAATCATATGTATTTCCCAGTGGCCCTTGATTCAATCTGGACTGTCCCATCACCACACATGGCTACACTCGGAGATGCCCAGAGAGAGCATCACACTGTTGGGGGCTGGGAGGCTGGTAATCCACCCTGGCCACTGTACAGAGGCAGAAAATGTTTTTAAGGTTTTTCACTTAAGTTGATGTCAGTTTGCCAAGGGTCCACTGCAAAGAGTCGGCATATTTTGCAAGTAGGTGATCTTCCGTTTGCTTCTGCATTGTTTACTAAGCTACCAAGGAATGAAAGCGAAGCAGTTTTATTCATTTAAAATAAATACACTATTGACTGAGATAACCCAAAATGAAGTTTTATGAACAACTTTCTATTTAAAATGATGGCTACAGCCAGGTGGTGGTGGCGCACACCTTTAATCCCAGCACTCGGGAGGCAGAGCCAGGATCTGTGAGTTCGAGGCCAGCCTGGGCTACCAAGTAAGTTCCAGGAAAAGGCGCAAAGCTACACAGAGAAACCCTGTCTCGAAAAAACAAAAACAAAAACAAACAAACAAAAATGATGGCTACAGATAACTAGAAAATAAATTCATCTCCTGTCCAGCAGCCTGAAGTTCCAGGCCTGCTGGACCCCATTCACATACAGACACTGGTTGACGGGGCAGAGCGGAGACAGAGGTAGCCAGAGTACTTACACATTACCGCTATAGTCCCCTATGAACTGCATTCTCTGCTTGTTTTCTCCCTACTAAGCCTGAACTTCTGCTTCTCACCCCTCTGCCTTCATCTTTCCCACAGCATCGACGGACATCTGAAACTTCCATCTCACCCCCTGGATCCAGCATTGGGTCCCCTAACCGAGTCATCTGCGTATGTATCACTCCCTAGCAGCTGTGGGGCTTTGCATACACCTGACCCAGCACCTGAAATGTTTTGAAAGCCCATTTGGACCGTGCCTGTCTTATTCTAGGTGGCATACCAGATCTTAAGGATACAGAAGGGCGTGGGGAGGACGTGGACCTTATTCTCAGACACACAGTCTAATAAATCAAGAGCCGCGGGGACAGTGTAGAGTTCAAGGAGCATGAGACAGTGTAATGATGAAAGAAACCTTCCTGCATTCTAAAATCAATTCCAGGTGCCTCCTTCCCCATTCCTTCCCTGAGACCAAGCAAGACAGCAGCTAGGAGGTCAGCGAGGCAGGTAGAGATGGGATAATGTTGGTATATAGGTAGTGGTGTGTGATAAAGAGGCAGAAGGGGGAAGTTTCAAAATGCAAAAAAAAAAAGAGGGGGTGCCACAAAGCTAAAAGAGACCTTTCTAAACATGTGAGAAGCCCAGAAACAAAGTAGACCACTTACATGTGTCTAAGCACCCATCTTCAGAACCATTCACACAAGCAGAAGATGACCTCGGGTCCTGTGGTAATGCATGTGTTCATTCAGTGTATACTGAGCTTTCTCTCGGTGATAAGTACTGTGTTCTGTCCTGGGGAGATGGTGATGGACAGATCTAGTACCCTCATAACACTGGACATACAGGTCATAGATTGTAACTATGATACGGAGCAGGAGATAAAGGCTCTGTGCACCCTTAGGATGCTACCGATGAAGGAAGAGACCTGTCCATCCAGAGCCAATTGAGAAAAGACCTCCCGGAGGAAGAAATACTGAATAACAGAAGGAAGCCAAGGGAGGTGGCTGACAGTGCCAGGGAGGAATGAGATAAGCAGCATGGCTGTCCACAGGGCAAAGGGGCCAAGACCAAGAATGTGGGGTATTGGACAACAAAGAACTCACCCCAAGGAGAAAGGCTTCACACATAATCCTCAAACCTGCCAGGCCGAGGTGGGCTTTGACACCACGGCAAAGTCATTCAGATTCATATCCAGCTTCTTCTTTGACCCCAGACAATGCCCATCAATGGCACTATTTCCTGCCCTTCCTTCCCTTGGACAAGAGAAAATATGAAGAGTTATTGCTGTGACTTCGATATGGGTCAATACTGCCACATGGCTGTCACAGAAAACAAGTTACATTTTCTTTTCTTTTTTTGTGGTACTGGGATTAACTCCGGGACTTTGTCCATGCCATACAACCATTGAGCCCATAAGCTATTGCACTTCAACCCCATGTCAAGACAAGTTGCCGTGGTCACAGGCTGCACTCATTGCAGAGTCCCATCTAGAACATGAGAGAAAATAGGCCCCTGGCATGGAGAACGGCACTGGTCACAGCAGGATCAGAGGGGTTCATTTGGGATTCTACCGTATGAGAAAGTTATTGGCGAGCATAAGCTCGTCCCCGGAAGGGAGTTACCAAGATGGCTGCCACTAGGGCCATCTTTGCGTTGTGGGGTTTAGCAGCAGTCATCATCCAGGAGTGGAGTTCAGACTGCAGTCTGTGACACCAGTTATGGGACATTTGTGCCTCAGTTTCCACATCTAAAAGATCGCATGTGTACTTCCTTCAGAGAAGTTTGTGGTATTTAGGGGGGGACCATTCTGGTAAAACCTGGGGCCCCACATCTAAAAGTTAGCATTTATGCTTCCCTCATAGAGGTATTGTGGTATTTAGCGGGGACCACTCTGGTAAAGCCTGGGGCCTCACAAACAATATTGTTCAATACGTGACCTTTGGGACCGTTCTTGTTCTAACATCTACAGCTCTTGTCTTCAAGCCTAACAGTGTTTTTAGTAGCAGCTGGAGACGCTTGGTCCTCTCGTGCCTTGTTTTTGTTCTCTCTCTTTCCTCTTTTCCCTCTTATCTTTCTTCTTCTTTCCTGTCCATTTCCCTCTTCCCCAGGCTAAAGTGGATAATGAGATCCTTAATTACAAAGACCTGGCAGCTCTCCCCAAGGTTAAGTCCATCTACGAGGTGCAACGCCCTGACCTCATTTCCTACGAGCCTCATTCCAGATACACCTCCGACGAGATGCTGGAGAGATGTGGCTATGGAGAGGTATTGCATCTTGCCCTCTCTGAGACTCTAGAAAGAGCGAAGGTGCTGCTAGGGTCCCCAGCCAGCTTTCTTATAGACAGCTTGGCCACCACAGTATTGGCCCCTAGACTCTTCTGATCTGGAATTTATAGCCAACTTGTAAACACCAAGAGCTTTCATCCAAAAATCTGGCTTTAAATAAGACATTAAGTGTATATTCCCATCATCTAATGGTGAGTGGCAGCATCCCCTGTCGACAGAACTAGGCTCTCCATTCTTCCAGTCCCCACCATGCCCTGCTAAACCAGCATGCAAGCTGAGACCATAGAGCTACTCATTACTTGAGCTGCTGCTTTTCTTATAGCAGCAGAATCTTGCTAATACTCAAGCCCATGTCTCTGATACCATACATACCAGGCTCAAAGGACAGTGACATTCCTAAACCCTGGTTAGGTATATTCTCTCCATTTTGAACCTTACTGAAAACCTCATGCTCAGAACAGGACACGTATTTATGAAGATGCAGCATGAGACAACTTAGAAACCATTATATGACTACTAGATCCTGACCAGCCATGTTCCAAGAGACTTCTCACCCTTGAGCTATAACAGTGTGCAAGCCCTTGAGTTATAACAATGTGCAGCAGGATCCTGGCCTGGGAGCAGGCTCCCAGGTACCTTTCCCAGCTCCACTACTCACTAGCGTGTGTCCTTGGACAGCAACAGGGTAACCAACAGGGGTTGGGTTCCATTGGTTGGAGAGTCCAGTGCTGAGAGTCTCTGAGTTCTGGCTCCTAAAATGGGCCTGGAAACGTGAATCAAGTATTTGCAGACTCCAATTCCGAAACTCGAGAGCAGGACCCCTGGGTCAGAGCCAACCCCCAGATGGTTTGGGTTCACTCACAGTGTCATTCAGAAATGTAAATTAGCTGTCACCATGTAAATGTTAGGCGATTTCACAGAAGAATCTGCATGTCTTGCTTGTCTTAGAAATTAAGAATCTGGTCCATGTTGAGTAGACATTCCAATATGGCTCTGATCACAGCTGAAAAGAGCAGTCCCAGCTCAGTGGACTAAGTCTCCAGCTGGCTATATGCCTTTCATGCGAGCCTCCCAATTTACAGCAGTGGCCTGGTCCTTGCTTAGCCCTTAATTAGAATACTGCTGTTAAGCCGGGCGGTGGTGGCGCACGCCTTTAATCCTAGCACTCGGGAGGCAGAGCCAGGCGGATCTCTGTGAGTTCGAGGCCAGCCTGGTCTACAAAGTGAGCTCCAGGAAAGGCGCAAAACTACACAGAGAAACCCTGTCTCGAAAAACCAAAAAAAAAAAAAAAAAAAAAGAATACTGCTGTTCCCCTAGGCTTTGTCTTCATGAACCACAAAGGAGATGTGAGCCAGGAGAGAGATGGGGGAAGAGTTGAGAACATAGCTCTGAGCTTGAAGTGAGGGAACCTGGGTCCAGATCAAGACTAGCCATTTCCCGAGAGGCCTAGCGTGGCCCTGAGCTCTCTCACTATTATTAGGAAGGGGGAATCATCATCCCCAGACCTTCTACCACTTTCCAGCAGTTCTGACGGTCTAGAATTCCAAGTGAGGTGTCATCTGGAGAGGGTCCCCGGGGGCAGCTGCAGACGCTCTCCTTATCACCATTTTACCATTTAACCGTGTTCTGTGCCTTCTAACCGCTCGCCCTCCTCTCTACCTTCGCTCCCTCCATGGCTGCCTTCAAATTCTTCGCTTTTAAAGTCGCTGGGAACGTTATCTCCTTACTCCCAGGTAATTAACCTGATATACAATGTGTTTTAAAAATACATGAAAAGTGGTGTTTCTTTATGATGACCAAGAAGGGCTCCCCGGTCACCCCTCCCCTACACCACAGGGGCCTGATCTCTCAACCCAAAATGTTTCCCCCAACCAAGCAATGACATGAAGGATGGGGGTGGCGGGGAAAAAAATCCCATGTGCCTATCAGACTCCTTTGTGTTCCCAGAATCCCTAGTGAGACTCCAGAAACTGCGCATGGGTTCTAGCCAAGGGCTGGGAATGGTGCATGAAGGCCTGGGAACTCTCTCCCACCCTCCTCAGGTTGTATGACTCAAGCCTGAGTTCCTAGAATTCCAGATTCCATAGCATGCCCCAGCTGCCTACTAAAAGACTTGCACACCACAGGCCTTCCTCACAGTCCCACCTCCTCCCCCAGGACATCTATGAGAACCTGGACCTCCGGCAGAGACGGGCCTCCAGCCCGGGATACATCGACTCCCCCACCTACAGTCGGCAAGGCATGTCTCCCACCTTCTCCCGTTCGCCTCATCACTACTACCGTTCAGGTAAGGCAAAGGAAGCCCCAAAGAGAGATGAAGAGTCGGGACAATGTGGTCACTTTGTGTCCCTAAGCTGCAGGGACAATAGACACTTTCCATAGCAGCATGGCTTTCTGGGAGCCGATGGCCACTCTGATGACTAGTGGGCCTGACTGAGTCCCTAAGACAGGTGTGTGACGCTGAGAAGCAGCAGGAATGTGGGGAGGGGACCACCAGGAGAGGGAATGTCAGGCAGCCCAGTGACCCTGGTTGGAGACTCCTCTTCAGCCTCTACACCCACAGCAAGAAACACACAGCATCAAGGTTGGGGGAGGGGGGGCTGGTCTTCACCTGAGGGCCCAGGTCCCACTCAACCAGTTAAAGTATACACAGTCACCCTGAGGTAAGGGGAGTTGAAAGTGTTGGAATGGAGAAAAGGGGAAACTGAGGGAGGAGCCTAAGCAGGGTGGGGTGGGAGAAGAAGCAGGTAAAGCTATCTTCTTGGCCGACTCAGACTTGGGGGTCAAATGAGAGGAAAGGTCAAGCTTGTTTCTGCCGACATGGTGCATGAATGCACAAGCTGCTTCCTCTCCTCCGGAGCTGAGCACACTGGGACATCCAGCCCACCCCACCTCTGCTGCCATGGCCTCACTGCTTCCTTCGGTGCTACCTTGTTTAATGCCTGTTTTCTCGATGCTTCTGTTCTTTCTGGGGACCACTGCCTGCATGCTCCAGGGCCTGAGAGTGGCCGGAGTTCTCCATACCATAGCCAGTTAGATGTGAGGTCCTCCACTCCAACCTCTTACCAGGCTCCCAAGCACTTTCACATCCCAGGTAGGCGCTGCCATCCCAGCATGCGTGCATGCTTGCTCCACGGGGGGTGCCAGATGCCTGAGCCACTTGCTTGAAGCTGCACAGGCATTAAAGAGAAGTCCGTTCCTGGGGGACCCTTCCCTAACCAATCATCCATGCTAACTCACCTTCCAGCCCCAACATGTCTATGGGCTTTGGTCTATTCTCCATGTAACCAATCTTGATCAGGACCACAAGGAAGGGTAAGGGAAGAGAAGGCTCAGGGAACTCACATGAAATGCCCAAGATTTGGCCTTTTACATTGCTGAGTAAAAGCAAAATGGTGAAGGGTGCTTGCCTCAAGAGTCTTTGGCTTGAACCGTGATCCCATTGCCTGTAAGCTGATGGTCTGGGCCCCATCTCTCGGCTTCTCTGGGCAGCCAGGTAGTATTCTGGACCCTGAGGTTGCAATTGAGCTCACTCCAGCCTGGATCTCACCTTCATAGTGAGTACACTTAAATGTATTGAGAGAACCAGCTGCCCAGCTGGCTCAGCTGTTAGTGTGATACTCATAATGTGTGGATAGAGATGGTGCATGAATAATAAAAAAAAAAAGTTAAAAGGTGATTGAAGGTGATAATAACTACTTTATTGATATACTTTATATTATAATAGATAATATAAACAGGAAAAAAAACACCCAGAGCATGTGCAAGAGTGACCAGAGGAGGGGAAGTTGTGCTAGGTGAGGTGGGGAGACTTCTTGGAGGAAGTGCCTTTAAAGTTAGAGATGTGACAATCCTGGGCGAAACAGCGGAAATAAAGTCAGAGTACCTAGAAAAGGTGAGAGGAAGCCAGCAGCCTGCCTCATAGGTGTGGCCCCCTGGGAAATCCCTCCATGGATGTTCTAGTTTGCTTTCTGTTGCTGTGATAAAGACCATGACCAAAAGCAACTAGGGAGAGAAAAGGGTTTATCTACAGGTTATGGTCAATCATTGAGGAACTCAAGGCAGAAACCTAGAGGCAGGAATGGAAGCAGAGCCCATGGAGGACTGCCGCTCACTAGCCTGCTCTAATAGCTCATCCAGCTTACTTTTTTATACTACACAATAGCATTTGCCCAGGGCTGGCACTGCCTACACTGGTCTGGGTCCCCCAACATCAATCATTAGTCAATAAAAGGCCTCCACAGACTTGTCTGCAGGTGAGTCCAATGGAGATAATGTCTATCAACTGGACTTCCCTCTTCCCAGATGATCCTGTCTTGTGTCAAGTTAACAAGACCTAACAAGCACACTGGGTTACAGCAGAGCCAGGACTAGACCCCATCTTCCAGCTTTGCAGCCCCCACCCACTCACCCTCAAGAGCTGATCCTGCTGTTTCACCAACACTATCCCAATAGCTCTTGAGAGGCCCAGTGTGTCTGGCTCTGCAAGGTAGACAAGGCCAAAACTCTGCAGCTTCCTGAGGACTTCTGCATAGAGTGAGGTGTAGCCACTAGGGGGAGAAGCAGTGCTCACCTCCTGCACCAGGCCCTGCTTAGCATTCTCCTACTTCTTGCATGCCCATCATTTAGCCCACCTCCCTTTCCACGGTACCATTTGTATGCATCTGCCTCTCTCCTGCTCTACCTGGAACCTATTGGGTGAGAGTAATGCTCAACTTTGGAATAGGAAGCCTGCCTGGGGGAAGGTAGTGGCCCCTTGGAAAAAGTTGCTGACTGGCTCTCTCTTCTCAGATCAACTGACCAAGTGCTGTCTCCTCCCCTGTCTCTCCCCTCTCTCTCCTCCCCACTGTTCCTTCCTGGTCTCTGGCAGCTGGAGAAAGTAACATCTACCGAAAACCCCCGATCTACAAACGGCATGGTATGGTCAGAGGCAGACAGAGCTTGGCCAAACAAGGAGGGGGATTATGACCAATGCAGATGGCTCTGCACAGGTTCCCAGGAATGAGACGATGCAAGACCATGGCATAGTCCTTCTTGCTACCCCCAATCAGTCAGGACGGCTTTGGGTGTCCATGTCATTTCAAAAGAGCAAGAAATTATTCATGTCCCCTAAATCCTTTCTTAACACCTCCCAAACCTACCTTGCCTGTTCTCGACTGCTCTAAATTCTGTGATCAGAGCAATCCTGAAAAAATGCCTGAGTCCTTATGAGAGCTGCACTCGGAACGCCGACAATTCCAATTGTTCACTAGAATTGTGTGAGATGCGTAGAGTCCTATACTGATTCCAGGCCTCTGCTTTAAGCTTTGCTGAGTGTAGATCGAAGCTCATAGATGAGAAAGGAACAGGAAATCACTTCCTCTTTTCATATTTTGTTTCCCTGATGCTGGAGATCAAACCTGGGGCCTTGTGCATGCTAGACAAGCACCCTACCGCTCAGCTACCTCCCTGGCCCCTCATTAATTCATTTCTTTGGTGTTTTTTAAACAAGGGTCTGTGGAACATCTGTTCCTTGGAAACTCATTTTAAAAGGGCAGACTCATTGGCTTCCTTCATGACCCAGACTCCTTAAAATTAGAGTCACTGAATGCACAGCCCAGGAGTCTTCTCTCAGAAGACTTTACGCATGATTCTGCCTGTACCCCGGTACCAATGTCGTCCACGCTGGGACCTCCTGCTCCTCACTACAAAGCACTCATTAAACCTCAGGTGAATGAGCACATCTTGCCCTTGGAGGAGGCAGATGGCAGCTGCTACCACGGCTGCTGGCGTTTGCTCACTGGTCTGGTTAGGTAACAGAGGGAAGCACAGGCTTGGATTCCAGCTTGGAGATGATAGGAACAAATCCTGTACGGTGGACCCAGCTAATCAGATGGTGGAAGGGGCGGGGCCAATAGTGGCTCTGGGCACCAAAGACCCTGAATATTATTTTAGAGTGGGGAGTGAGACAGAGTCTTGCTAAGAGGCTTGCCTTAAACTCACTGTGTGACCCCGGGTTGGCCTCCAACCCCTGGGTGTTCTCTCGACTGATGGGA
This sequence comes from Peromyscus eremicus, assembly GCF_949786415.1. NCBI lineage: Eukaryota > Metazoa > Chordata > Mammalia > Rodentia > Cricetidae > Peromyscus > Peromyscus eremicus. The sequence goes on along the minus strand of NC_081435.1, from coordinate 49,558,219 downwards.
TTGCAGACAGGCACCACCATGTTCTGACTAAGATCCTGCATTGAAACAGACATCTTCAGTTTTCAGAGCTGGTGGGGCAGAGGCCCCCACAGTGAGTTGTAAGCCTGTTGTATTTGTGCATGTGGCTAGAAATAAAGGGGCTGACCCTCCCAAAGATAGTTAGCCTTGGCATACAGAAAAGGCCCCCCGAGACCCATGTTTCTTAGAACCCTTTAGGTTTTCCGAGAGGGTTCCAGGAGATACCACCAAAGCTGGCTCAGGAGTCCAGGATGAAGGTGGCTGCATCATTAAGAAATGTCAAAACAGCCGGGCAGTGGTGGCGCACACCTTTAATCCCAGCACTTGGGAGACAGAGCCAGGTAGATCTCTGTGAGTTCAAGACCAGCCTGTTCTACAGACCGAGATCCGGGACAGGTGCCAAAACTACACAGAGAAACCCTGTCTTAAAAACTAAAGAGAGAGAGAGAGAGAGAGAGAGAGAGAGAGAGAGAGAGAGAGAGAGAGAGAGAGAAAGGAAGGAAGAAATGTCAAAACGCCATCAACCAAAGGACTCAAAGGAGCTGATGCAGCAGCAAGGGAGGGATGCACAGTTGCACAGTCCTGGGCTGAATGAAAGCCCGCTGATGCCAGGACCCTCTGCTCTGGTTCTTGGAACATAGATCTTGTCCCTGCAGCCTCCCTGTAGTTCTCCCTCAAAAATGGTTGGGGAGCCATGCTGGGTTCTCCAGCCCTGCTCTCTGTCCTGCCAGCCTGTCACCAGTCTATCCCACGGTCAAGCCACTGCCCTATAAACATCGTGTCTGGAGTGAGTATTGTGGTCACCTCTGTTACAGGATTACCTCAGGGGGAAGCGTGATGCCAGGCAGAACCTGGTCTACCCCACAATCCTGGTACTTAGAGAGGAAGAAACTGAGGCAGAGAAGGGTAGGATTTACCCAGGATTGTGCTCAAATGAAGTGGCAGAGCTGGAAACAGACCCCCACTCTCCTTCCTCTCTGTCCGGGGCCCCTTTTTTCAAGACATGCAGCCTCCTCAAACAGGACATGAAGACAGCTGACCTAACTCAACAAGTTTCTTGGCCCTGCCTAGCAATTCCTTCCTCAATGTGGTTCAAAGCCATGATAAAAGAAGCTTCAAAGATGTCAGGAAGGAAGGAACCAAGCTCACCCAGAAACTCTGAGTTTCACTCTTAAGGATATGGTTTTAAGCTATACCATGAGAGTCCATGGACTGTGCTGGAAGAAGCCCTAGTCTAGTCAATTCTGGTAAAAACTGGCTACGTGGTCTTAATTAAGCCCTTCCCTCATCTGGCCTCAAATGTAAAATGAGGGGCTAGCCCAGAGCTTTTCCAGCTCTGGTCTTCATGTCCCATGCTGTCTTACCAGAGACCTCTAACCTTAAATCCCCTTGCCTCCTGGGATGGAGCTTGACAGAGACATAGAATGCATGCTCCAAGCTGAGACACTCTGCCTTCTTGAAGTGCTGTCCTTGGGTCCTTTGCAGGTGATTTGTCCACAGCAACCAAGAGCAAAACAAGTGAAGACATCAGCCAGGCCTCCAAGTATAGTCCAGCCTACTCACCAGACCCCTACTATGCTTCGGAGTCCGAGTACTGGACCTACCATGGGTCCCCCAAAGGTAGTATTATCATAGAGCCAAAGGCCAGAGCCCTCCCATCTGTATCAGGAACAGTCACCCACTCTTCCACAGTCATTTTGCTGGGAGGGGATGTAACTGATTCTTACTCCTTCTGTACCAGGTGTTAGGTACCAGCCCCAGACCCTAGGGATACACTGGGCAGCAAAACACCAGGTTCCTGCTCTTGGGAAGAAGACCTAGTGTTTAAAGGAGGAAGATATAAGTCTCCTAGATGCTGTGACTCCCCATCACACCCCAATCTGTTCCTCTCTGTTGTCCGGAGGAATTCCCATCAATATCCACTTTGATTCAACATTTGGCTTTACTAATTGAATCTCCTTTCTAAACAAAGCTTACAGAAGCTTGGGGGTGACTTCATTACCTTCTAGGAAACCTCCATTTAGAGAAAGAGTGTGACACAGATCAACCATAACCAAAATAAGAGGGGGATCAGCAGCAGTAAGAGCAGTAGTGAGGATGGATGCCCACATGAAACTGGGGAGTGGAGGGAGGGAGGACCAAGGGGCTGAGCAGAAAGTACACACTAATCTTGCCTGTCTTTGACAGTGCCCCGAGCCAGAAGGTTCTCGTCTGGAGGAGAGGAAGATGATTTTGACCGCAGCATGCACAAGGTGAGCAGGCTACGTCACTGAATAAAATACTTAGACTTTTTTTTTTCATTTGTAAGTGACAGAAACCAAATTCAAACTCATCTCAGAAGAAATGCATCATTGTACATCGCTGAAAAATCAGATAGTAAGATAGGCTTCAGTTATGACCACATTCCAACTGCTCGAAATGAAAGTACTCTTAAAAAGTCTCCCTTGGTTTGTGGTGTTTGCCTCTGCATTGGCTTTATAGTCAAACTGGTTGTTTACGTGTGTAGGAAGCAGATACCAGCATCCTTCCTTGCTAGTGAGACTACAAAGTGGCCCAGCCGCTGTAACAAAACGGATGAACAGCTCCTCAAAACGTGACACACGAAATTACCCTAGGACCCATGCAGCAATTCCACTTCTAGATATACAGATATGAAGGCAAACATCCAGGCAAATAATACCTCCATAGCAGTGCTTAACACAGTAGCCAAAGGTGGGGACCACCCAGATGTCGTCCCCCCCCCCCGTTCCCAAATGGAGGAACACAATATGGCATGTCTGTACAATCCGGTATGAATTGGACATTAAAAGGAAAGGGGAGACTGGAGAGAAGGCTCAGCTGGCAATGTTTACCATGCAAGCAAGAGGACCTGAGTTCAGATCCAGCACCATGTAAAAGTCACGCATAGCAGTGTACATCTCTAACCCAGAGATGGTAAGAGAGGCGATAGAAACAGACAGGTCTCCACAGTGCTCTAGCCATCCAGCCAAGCCGAATCAGTAAATTTCAGAGAAAGACCCTGTCTCAAGAAAGAAAAGTAAGGCCAGACGTGGTGGCACACGCCTTTAATCCCAGCACTTGGGAGGCAGAGGCAGGCGGATCTCTGTGAATTCGAGGCCAGCCTGGTCTACAGAGCGAGTTCCAGGACAGCTAGGGGACTGTTACACAGAGAAACACTGTCTCAAAAAACCAAAAACCAAAAAAGAAGTAAAAGTAAATAAAGTAGAGATTGACTGAGGAAGAAACTCAGTGTTGACTTCTGACCTCTACACACACACAAGCACCCGTGTGTGCACATGTACACGAACGTATAGATATACACAAAGAGATGGAATACTGATAAACACCTCCATATGAGTTAGCCTTGAAATGATAAAAGAAGTAAGGCATAAAAGCCCACATAAGTTTGTTTGAACCATGTGGAGGTGGGTTTTACACAGCATTGTAAATTTGCTAAATATCACTAAATTGTTTACAGTGGGTTAAACAACTACAGTTAGAAAACAATGTGTGTAAAAAATTGTATCTGTGCTGTTTTTCTTATTATTACTCCTTAAACAATACAGCGTAAGAACTTCCACATGGTGTTTCCACTGTGCTAGTACGTACTTGAGAGGTGACGCAACATAGGAAGAAGGCATAGGCTGTATGCAATGCCACACCACTTTCTATGGGCGACAACTTAAGTGTATGAGGATTTTTGTAGCCCTGGAATCAGGGGGAGTTCCTAAAACAAATGCCCTGTGGCTACTGAGAGATGACTAGGCTTCAGAATAGTTCATTTTTAGATTACAGTTTTCATTTCAAGTAAAATGGGGAGGTGGCTGCACATCATTGAACCAGTGACCGTGGGCAGTGTGGTCCTGTCACTAGTTTAGCCCTGTTAGGGGCACCCACCTCCAGAGCCTCACCCAGATCTCGGGACTGCTCAGAGAACAGAGATGAACTCACAGAGGAAAACCTGACAACCACAAGGAAGGAGAGTTCTGGAAGTGTCCGCAGAGGCTCCCATCAGGCACAGCGGCTCAGTCATTCCTGATCTTGCCCCATTGCCCTTCGCCTAACTTCCTGCTCCTCCCCCATCCCCCAGCTCCAGAGTGGGATTGGCCGGCTGATTCTGAAGGAAGAGATGAAGGCACGGTCTAGCTCCTATGCGGACCCTTGGACCCCTCCACGGAGCTCCACCAGCAGCCGGGAGGCCCTGCACACCACTGGCTATGAGATGTCCCTCAATGGCTGTAAGCACTGCTCTGTCCTGGCGTCTCTTAGCTGCTTGCTTTGGGTCAGGCCCCCTGTGAGGCACCACATCTTCTTCCTCCCAGCAGGAGGAGCCTCACCTCTTAGATAGGAAACTGAGGCCCAGCAACCCAAGATCACTGAGTTCATAGAAATGGATCTCCCTCTCCCTAGGATTGTGTTGGAACATAGCCAGCCCCCAGATACCATCTTTTGAGCTAATGAAGGGATCAGGAGAGGCTGGCTGGCCATGAAGGTAGCCCCAGGCTCTCTCACTTTCCTGACTCCCTTATCATCCTCCTGTGCCTCTCCTGGGTGTGGAACACAGACTGGGCAGAGGGCTAGATGGGGCACCAAACGAAAGCATGCTCTACTGAGTGATCACACCACACCTCTTGGGGCTGTCTAAAGCCATGGCTTCTAATTAAGTTCACTATGTATATAATATTGCCATCTGAATGACTTAAACATTCAGGGTCTCTTTTCTGGGGAGCTGAGCCTCCCAATCACTTAGAAGTAAAGCAGCAGAGATTTTGTCAAGTGCCTCAACTTGAGACTTTCTCACAAGAGCTCCTTCCTGTTCCTGGAGAGGAGCACCTGCTCCATCTGTCTCCTTCCTTTCTCACCTCTGTGGAGTTCAGGCCTGCTAGGAAGCCCTAGCTCCAGACGCTGTTTGCTGGGCAACAGAAGGCATTGTTCATTATAGGCCTGCGCTCCGGGTCTTTGCAAATGTCGCTACTGGTCCTTACAATCCACACAGTGTAGGGAATACTCACTTCACACATGCTACAAGTAACATTAAGCCACTTGCCCATGGCCAGAAAACCAGTAAGTGACTAAGCCAGGGTCAGACCTGAGTTGGAGGGAACCTAAGGCCATGAACTGTCCTCTCTTCGCCTTGCTAAACCTTGATTTTGGTGAGACCGAAGATGGCATGGGATGGTGATAAAGCCAGTTTTATGGAGTGTTATGTATGGATTAGGGACTGTGCTAAATATCTTAAAATTTAGTGTGTGTGTGTGTGTGTGTGTGTGTGTGTGTGTGTGCGCGCGCGTGCGCGAATGTGCACTTGAGTGCAGGTGCTCCTGGAGGCCAGAGGCATTGGATCCCCCGGATCTGGAATTACAGTTACTTGTGAGGCCCCTGATGTGGGTGCTGGGAACTGAACTTGGGTCCTCTACAATAGCAGTATGTGCTCTTAACCACTGAGCCATCTCTCCTGCCACTGTGCTCAGTATCTTGATGTCTCATGTCATGTCGTCTTAGGATTACCATTGCTGTGATGAATCACCATGACCACAAGCAAGTTGGGGAGGAAAGGGTTTATTAGGATTCCACATCATAGTCCATCACTGAAGGAAGTCAGGACAGGAACTCACGCAAGGAAGAAACCTGAAGGCAGGAGTTGATGCAGAGGTCATGGAAGGCTTGCTCCTCATGGCTTTCTCAGCCTGCTTTCTTATAGACCCAGGACCGCTAGCCTGGGGATGGTACCGCCCACAGTGAGCTGGACTCTCCTGCATCAATCACTAATAAGAAAACATCCTCCAGGCTTGCGTACAAGCTCACCATTCTTATGGAGGCATTTTTTTCCATTGAGGCTCTCTCCTCTCAGAGACTCGAGCTTGTGTCAAGCTGACATAAAACTAGCCAGCACCTATGTATTCTTCACAGTATTCCTACAAAGGATACACTGTCATTCCATCTTGCAAACGAGAAGCTGAAGGGTGACAACGTAATTTGTCTGATGCTAGAATCTATGAAGGGGAGAGAACCTGTACGAACTGATGAGACTGTTTTCTGTCTAACCACATGGGGCACTGTTTTCCATCTCTGGCTCTGGCTCTGCAAGGCACCAAGACTGCTTCAAATTCACCTGTTGACTAGGGGTGTAACTGAGTGGAAAAGAATGTGCCTAGCGTGCATGAGGCCCTGGCCCCCATCACCAGCACAATACATAAAAACACATATAAAAAGTCATACATATTTACATGCAGGCACACATACGTACTACATAGTCCAGCTACATCTATGCAACAGATATCTCAAAGAGCATGTGTTCCCTGCCAGGTACTAAGAACTGGGGGCGGGGGGTAGGAGAGGGGAGAGGCGGGGAGGGAGATCAGAAGGGTGGTATTTAGATTCGACATTAGCAAACTGACTATTTGGAAATGAGTGTTTATTAAGCGCCCCCCTTTCCTACCAGCCAGAGCCTTTGAGTATGAAGCTGTGTTTCTTTGTAAGCAATAAATATCTCCATATGCCAGTCTATACCCATGAGCACTGATGTGGACTTTTCTTTCTTGCAGCCCCTCGTTCGCACTACCTGGCTGACAGCGGTATGTTCTGCCTGCCCCACCATATGCCCCTGTGTCTTGTTAAAGACAGAGCTGCGGCAATCACAGCTCCCCATAGCTCTATGGACAGGGTCCTAGCACAAATGAGTCCACCCATCGTCATTGTCAGACTGTGGGTCTCTGCTTGGGGTTCCCCCAAAGAGAAGGAAAGGGCATGTCGCTTGTACCCACCTGGGAGCCTGTCTTTCTGGTTCTGAGCTTATCTCCAATTCCAAGGCCCGTGGCTAAAACGCAGGCATCTATCCTAAGAGGATAGATGTGCACAAGTCAAGGCCAGAGTGTATAAACAGGTGCTTCTGTTGGCCTAGAATTCTGCTGGAGAGGGGTTCCCCAAGACAGTTTGGAAAACTCCCAGAGAATTTGGTATCCCCTAGGTCCCAGCCCACTACATTGAGGGTAATATTGGTCAGATATCCCCAGGGAGAGTGACCTTGGCTCAGGGATCCTGACATTTCTTCTGGCTCCTTTTCAGATCCCCTCATCTCCAAATCTGCCTCACTGCCAGCCTACAGGAGAAATGGGCTGCACAGGGTAAGGGAGCTGTGTTGGGAGCCTCTGCTCCAGTTGCTAACACTCTAAGCCTAGTAACGACCTGGGGAGGGGCCTTGGGGTTGGAGGTGGGGTTGCTGAAAGTGGTGGTAACTTCCCCCCTCCCCTTTGGTCACCCGGTAGAAAAGAGGCCCCATGGAGAGGCTGGTGAAGAACTCTGTGCCACACACTGGCTTTACCAGCACCAACTAGCTTCACACCTCAGGCTAGGTAGTCACTAATGTGAAACTCATTTTGTGGATGGAGCAATAAAGGCAAAAAGAAGGGAGATACATGTTTAAGTTCCCTCACCCCGTGAGAAGTGGAGCCAGGATTCAAGCTTTCTAGACTCTTGAGCCGCTTATGAAACATCCATGTAAACAGTGAGCTAGTTCAGTGGCTTGTTCAGTTGAACTGACCAAGTGTTGGGGGCAGGACCCTGAGACCGGTATTGAGTTTTAAACACCTAAGAGCCGCTGTTCCAGGTTCTGGGGACCCTACAGTGAAGGAAGTCACTTTCCCCGTGGACTCACAGTTCTAGTTAGAAGATGAACACTAAGTAAGAAAATGTAACAGCCGGATGGCCAAAAGTGCCAAGATGAAAAACAGCCAAGGGGATAGAAAGACGAGGAGACAGGAATAAATTTAAACAAAGGTCTGAGTGCAGAGAGGGGAGGAACCTCAATGCTTGAAGACCTGCAAGAGCCTTTTAGACACACGGAAGCATAATGCCTAAGCCCCTGTTCCAGAGGAGAGCCACAGTCCTATGTCACGTGGCCAGAGTGGAAAGAGGAAGGGCATGAAGCCAGATGGGAATATCATTAGAAGCCATACACCTCAGGAAGGAACTTCGGAGGATGCCTGTGGATGTGCCTGTGAACACAACTTGGATTTTTAGTGGGATCCCTCTGTCTGTTGGGTAGAGTAGACACTGCAAGTGGGCCAGGAGCAGGGGCCATAAATCTACTAGGAGACTGTCTTAGAGTGGGACACACAAAGCGGCAGACCACTACTGGAAAGAATGTTTGGTGTTTGTGGCCCTGGCCTGTGGAGAAGCCTCTCTTCAGTGTACTTTGGTCACATAGTCGTTCATGCAGCAGATTTACTAAAAGCCCCTTCCACATACCAGGTTCTGCCCTGAGTGCTTAGAATCTGTAAGAGACCAAAGCAAAAGATCACTGTCCAGGGTCTGGGAAGATGGTTCAGTGGTTAAAAGCACAGACTGCTCTTGCAAAGGACCCAGGTTTGGTTTCCCAGTACCTACATGATCGCTTACAACTGTCTCTAACTCCAGCTCCAGGGGATCCAAGGGCCTCTTATAGCCTCCACAGGCGCTAGATACACAACACACACACACACACACACACACACACACACACACACACACGGTGCACATACATACACAAACATTCAAAATTTTTTAATTTTCCTGTCTCTTCAGAGTTTAGATTCTTGTAGGGGGAAACAAAGTGTTAATAAGCAACAATAGGAAATAAATCCAATACAGACAATGTTGGAAGACATTGTTAAGAGGAAAGAAAAAAGATGAGCAGGATAGAGAAGGTTGAGAGTTTGGAAGGGGTGACTCCTTGTACAAAAGAGCCATTCCACTGAATAAGTGGATCCATACTGGTTATCCACTGCATGCTGGGACTAAAATGCAGGAAGAGCACAGTGAGCTACATTTCCCTAAGTTGAGACTGAGCTACTGAAAGAGCCCCCCTGCCTCAGGCCTGGTCCACATTCTGGATGCTTCTGAGAAGGAGAAGTGAGCTTCTCAGGCTAGCCTGGCTCTATGTTCCCTACAGACACCCAGCGCAGACCTCTTCCACTACGACAGCATGAACGCAGTCAACTGGGGCATGCGAGGTGAGCACTACCCATGGAGCTGCAGGGGTCAGGCCCTCCTGAGACTTCCCAGAGACTCCGGATGGAGTGCTCATCACTGTTGCTTGACCTGCAAACCACTGCTACCGGTTCTGTCCCCAGGGTGGGCTCTGTCTCAACCCCGCGTTCCCTCTCCCTCCCACTTCCACTCTCTCCTTTTCCTACTCTTCCCTCATCCTCTCTAGTCCCCGACCTTGGGTGCTTTCCAGGCCATCTGTCCCATCCGGGCTCTCAGAGCATCAGAAAGTGCTGATTTCCCTGTAGTGTTGAGCTAATGCTTCCAGTCAGACATGATAGAGGGAAGCAATCGGAGCCAACTGCACATTGTTCCCAGAAAATTCTCCATGAGATTCATGCTCTCTGCCAGGAAAGCTCTCATGCCAGGCTTTACTGGCTGCTTGGAGTGGGCCCTGGCTTATGTGACCATAACACAGCCTCCGTGATCTCCATCTCCTAGATGATGGAGATCATGTCTCCCCACCATGTCCACCCCACCCCCGGGCTCCATTGTCTCAGATTCCTCTTCCTCCTATTGCGCATAGCTCAAAGGCTATATTCCTCATAAAGCCATCTCAAGAACAGCCAGCCCCTACCTCCAGCCACCTGCCATGCTCACACCAGCCTGGATGCTCCTCCATGGTGAACTCAGGAAGAGAGGGGTTCTCATAGCTTAGAGCAATCACTGCATGGAAACCAGATCCATAGGACACTGAGACAGAAGCCAGTGTCGTGATGGTTCAGCCCCGTGGTGGGTTCTGGTTGGGACATGTCTCTTTTCTCTTTGCAGAATACAAGGTAAAGAACACATAGACCCTGGGGTCTCCAGGATTCTGGGAACCACTACCTTGGGGAGCATCAAGAGGATGGCAGCCACCATCTATGCGGGGAAGAAGCATAGATGAACCACCTTTCAGGACTTCCATTGCCTCACCTTGGCCCATTGTCCCTGATTCTCCCTAAGTCTTCTCTAAACCTTTCCTGTCCCTAAAGACTCTAGGACAGGGGCCAACCGGGCAGCTGAACAGCCACCAACTATTAGACACATCCAGAAGGCCTTGGGCCCACATTAATGTTGAGTGCCACCCCCAAGCTTAACTTAAGCAGTGTTAGGACACTCTGGGGACCATGCCAACCCAAGGAGGACAGACCCAGCCCTTCCTCCTGACTAAATGTCCAGCCTTAGTGGGTAGAAGAAGCAGCCCAGGCTCAAACTGCAGCTGGCAAAGACAAACTCACCCCACCCCCTCACCCAAGCTAGACATGCCCTCCCCCTTTCTCCTTAGATCTACCCGTATGAGCTGCTACTGGTAACAACAAGAGGAAGAAATCGACTGCCAAAGGATGTGGACCGGACTCGCTTAGAGGTATGTACAGGCATGTCCAAACTGGCTGACATTGCAACCTGACCTTGTCATCTATAAAGTTCACATGCAAGAATTTCTTAAAAAAAAAAAAAAAGAAATCTCAAGAAAACTCTCCTAGCGTTCTAAGTAAGTTTACAGTTTTGTGTTAGGCTGCAATCATAGCCATTTTGGGGCACAGGTTGAACATGCCTGCTGGCACTGGACCACCCTAAGAAAGAGCTGAAGCTTGTTGCAGAAGCAGAGACTTGAGGGAGCTTCTCCAGCCTGACTGCCATGCTGTTTTGGGCTGCCCCCTCGTCAACTTAGTCCGTGCCTGTGGTGCACAGCTGCCCATGCCCTCACCAGGGGCTGATGTTCTTGTCTGCAGAACAACAACTAGGTTTGGTCCCTGCATACTCAGGGCTGTACTGAAGCCAGGACTTGTGGTGGGTATGAGGAACGGGACAAACTGCACTGCTTAGAGAACAGAGGCGTAAGTCCCAAGTTACAAATCTGCATTCAGCTTCTGCTGTCACCAGGTGCCAACCCAGCTGAAGCTGTTTGAGTATGTCAGGCTAATGCTTCCCTCAAGCCTCTGAGAGAAGTAATGAGGATATGCATCAAGCCCTGAGCAGAGCTTGGCAATGAGTCAAGGGTTAAGTGCTAGCTAGATGTTAGGATGCTGCTATTCAAAGAATGTCACTAAGTCCTGCTTGGTTGACACACAGACTTGGAGGAAGAGGTAGGTAAGGTTTGGATGGAGAGGGAGGGAAGCATCATGAGCAGTGGAAACAGTACAAATATAAGTCCAGAGGGGACCTGGGCATGGCACTGGGTAGTACAGATCACTTAGCATAGAGTGCCCGTCTCAGGCTACCTCTGACCTGGAACTTGAATTGCCCTGTCCCCATGATATATCCTTCCTGCCTTCCCATGTCCTTTCCTAAATGCCCTTCCCATCCTGTGACTGTCTCACGTCTTAGGGCCTTGCTCTAGAGATCACAGCACCCAAATCCTTTCCAAGGCCTCCCCTAGGATGGATCACATGCCTGGTCCTCCAGCCTCTCCTTGCCTTCATCAAGTGCAGTTCAACACTCTCATTCTTGTGTATATCAATTCCTCTGCCTAACCCCGAGCCTCCTATGGGAAAGACTGTCTGTCCTGCACCACAGGACCTGGTTAGGAGAGATGTCAGAACACATCTGTGGACTTGAATGCAGGCTTCCTAAAGGGGAAGTTTTGTGCTCCTCGGGAAGAGCATGGGAACCAGCCTTGCTCTGGTGCTGAGGAATTCAGCCAGGGTAGAGGGAGTGGGGCACTGTAAGTGGACCACAAAGCTCTGTAAATATACCCAGCTCTCACGTGCTGAGTTAGCAGCCCAAGAACCATGGGTTTCCATCTTCCTAACAAGGGGCTTTAGGTGTCTGCTGGTGCTGAAGGGGACAGCTCCCAGCCATCTCAAAAGAGCCAGCTTTAAAGCCTGTAAGCATCTCCAGTCCCCAACACGCAGGCCCTGTGAGCTCAAGTTTCCCAAGCATCAGAACCACCGGGTGAGCTTTCATCACGCATGGTTCTCACCCCAGACCAGATAAACCGCAACCTGGGGAAGGAGCTCAGGTCCATCAATCCATAGTGGGTTTTAAAATCTCCCAGGAATGTCTAAAATGTAGTGCTGAGTTAGAAACACTGCCCCAGCCTCTGCACCAGCCCTAGACCCTGATGTGTCCTCAAGAAGTTCAGAGTACAGACATTTATTTATCCAGCAAATATTTATCACAACTCTATTAAAAGGCTGGCAAGATAGCTTAGCAGGTAAAAAGTGCTGGCCATGCAAGCCAAGAGACCTGAGTTCGATCCCTAGAAACCACGTAAAGGTGGAAGGAGAGAATGAAGTTTGCAAAGTTGTCCCACCCTCTACACATGCTCTATGACATGTGCACCCCCAGACACACATCATGTGCATGCACACAAAATAATAGCAAATTAAGTTTTTAATTTAAAAGTTCACTATAGGTGCTAAATGCTGTTCTATGTATTTACATGTGTCTGTGAACAAAACAGAGACCTTGGTCTCTCACAGCATTCTTATGTGAGAAAACAGACACCAAAGGACACGAATGAGAAACCAATGTTACACTATGCTAGCAGGTGATAAGGAGAAGGGTTAAGAGCCAAAGGAGGTCTGGCCACGGGACTTGGAGTTAGGAGAAGGAAGCTGTGGTTGTAAATAGACTGACGAGAGCAGGTCTCGCCTACCGTATGGCATCTGAGCACGTTATCCATGCTTTCATGAGCACTTTCTGGGCAGAGGGAACCGCCAGTACTGAGGCTTTCATACAGGAGTGCACCTCATGGTAGAAGATCTCAAGAAGTGAGTGTGGCTGGGACCACAGAACACAGATGAGGAGATGGAAGTGACATCACAGGTGGGGATGGGATCATCTGTTGGACCCATTCTCAGAAACTCACATCTGTATACACTCTGTGCTCTAGTTTACTCTTTCCATACCAATGAGGTAGATACTAGAACCGCCCCTTTTTCTAAAAGATGAAACTGAGGCTTAGAAGGATTGCCCATTTGCCCAAGGCTATACATCCGTGTCTACCTAACTCTAAAAGCTGTGCTAAAAGCCGGGGGAGGGGGTACGTGCCTTTAAACCCAGCACTTGGCAGGCAGAGGCAGGCGGATCTCTGTGAGTTTGAGGCCAGCCTGGGCTACCGAGTGAGTTCCAGGAAAGGCACAACGCTACACAGAGAAACCTTGTCTCAGGGGGAAAAAAAAGCTGTGCTAAAATATTAGCTCACAGTGGCAATAAGCCAACAAACTGGCTAATTATTGTATGGCTGTATTCATAATTCTCACTGGGTGTCCTTCAATACCCAACTAAAGATACTAAATGCTCGGAGAATCCAGAAAACTTGCAGCCAAAAGATAGGTCATATATTTTCTTTTTAAATAAACTTTATTATAAAAAACAAAAAAACACAAAAAAAAACAAAAACAAAAAAATAAAGAAAATTTTTTAAAAACACAGATATTGATCAGACCAAGTATATGCATCTCAGTGAATTTCCACACAGTTACAATAGCCATTCTGAAACTGTAGAGCTCCATGCTGGATTTGACGCTTGGAATCCACTTCTCTTTTTCAAACTTGATTTTAAATTTCATTTAAAAATTTTTCAGGCCTCCAGTAAAGCTGTATGAATAGTAAAATGAACACCCACCTACCCTTCACCTAAATCTATCAATTCCTAATATTTTGCTATATTTTAAATGTCGAATACTTCTCAGTCTAAAGGCTTTTGACATGAACCTTCAAGATTGCTGAGAATAGAGAAGAAGGGAAAATAAAAGAGAATGGGAACCTGCCATGAAATGCAGAACAATGTTTGATCATATGACAAACTCATTTCCATACAAGAAAAGGAAAGGGCATTCCAGAGGGTAGAGAAATATAAGCAGTGATTTTTTTCATTCTTCTGATGAGAAGCCTGGTAGGTCATTTGTAAAAATATTAGTAAGTGACAATACACCCTGAATCCTAGGGTGTACCTCTTTTTCTCCCAAAGGGGATTTGGGTAGCATTAATCACGTGTACTCACGGACACAGATACATGGAGCATGAATTTGTAAAGATGAGGTCAACCAGAGTCTGCACATAGTTCTGGGGTAAAGTCAACATCCACCTGAGCTGGAGGCAAGGGAAGCCTCTCCAGCCAGAGTACCTCCAGAGGCCCCCCAGGAGAAGCTCCACCTGCACCTCCATCCACTCAACACATGCCACACAGCTTCCTGAGTCTGACCCAGGCGCAGGGAACCCAGAGTGAAGTCCAGTGGCTGCTGAGGTCCACAGCTCACATCCTCACGCTGTCTGTGTTCCCTCCACATCATCCAGCGCCACCTGTCCCAGGAGGAGTTCTACCAAGTCTTTGGCATGACCATCTCAGAGTTCGAGAGACTCGCCCTCTGGAAGAGGAATGAACTGAAGAAGCAAGCCCGGCTGTTCTAGGCGGAGGCTCTATACATATAGATGCATTTATATAAAGATGTATGTAAATCTCTATCCTGACGCGCGCTATAACCCTCTTGTATAATGGGACATAACACACTGCCTGCTTTTCTGTGCTGTCAGGCGAACCCACATCATCGAGGTATTTTTATGCTCCTTACTTCTCTTTTCTAAGTACTGTGGGATCTGGGAAGGGATTTGAAGGGACTCCATCCTTTTACTGGGGATCCTTTTTATACTGGAACATCTGTCCCACCTCGAGTCCCCAAGGTCCAACTAACTCTCCTTTTAAAAGGTGCCTGGAAGAGTCTCTGCTCCCTGCTTCAGGACCTTCCCCCAGTCCCCAGGGCTGACGCTGGCCACGCAGTGTTCACATACTGTGGTCACAGATGGTCCCTCCGGTGGAAGGTCCACGATGATCTACCCCAATCAGTGAGCGCCTTTGAGGCCTCATGAAGAATTTTCTCCATACCTCCAAATAGGAGCTAAGTGCTCTGTGGGGTGATGCAGTTAGATCTGTGGGCCTCAAATCCATTCCTTACATTAGTACGGAGTGGATGGGCCCGGCCTCTCCTCAGCACAGCACCCCTCCTCCTTCTGCCCTTGGTCCTGACCACTCCCTCATGCAAATCTAGAATTCATGATAGGAAAAGGAAAAAGGCATTTCCCTTCCCTCTACCACCCCCACTGGCTCCTCTCCCTGCCCCGCAGCGGTCCTAGCACACACACACACACACACACACACACACACACACACACACACACACACACCCCTCCCTGTTTCTAGGAGAGGCCATTGTTGCAGCCTGTACTCTTCAGCCTTATTACAATCTATGTGCCTGATGATCTACACACCACAGGGCTAACGTTCCCACCATAGCTCCAGCGAGCATCCAAGACAGACACACTCACCACCCTGTGCAGGAAGACTAGACCACACCCTAAAGAAAAACCTTGGCCTACGCTACTGGTCCCTAGATGGCAATGCATCCATGTTGGACCCCCACCCATCCCACCCCCGGGCCTGCTACAACATTGGTTGCATCTCACAGGGGAAGCTTTCAGAAGCATAAGGTGTTGAGGGGATTCCAGAGTGAGGCATTGACCAACACTGCCCATGCTTTACCCCGGTGGCCTCAGGGACTGGACTCCCCTGCTTTTTCTGCAGCAGGTGAAAACAGAACCTTCTCTCACCCCCACTACAGTGCTGAGCTGTTGACTGGTGGCTTCCCTCTTGGAGATGCCTACGTCACACTATTTGGGGGGGCGGGGCTCACAGAGGCAAGATGGAGAAGTTTCAAAGGACAGTTTATGATGCTCAAAAGGCTGGTGATGTGGCATGGCGAGTGTAGAACTGGCTTCGGCAAACCCTTCCTGAGCACCTGTTGAATGCTGAGCACCGAGTGGGGGAGGGGGAGGGGGCACCGGGATCACTCAAAGAGGGCCCTAGTTTCAGGGGCATGCCTAGTAATAGGAGACCTGGTAAGACGCGTACCAGACATAACGGATACAAGGCAGAAAGTGATGGACGGAGGTCTGAGAAAGGATGTGTGACGTTGCTGAAGGTGTATGCAGCCGGTGCAGACCAAGGAAGCTTCTAGAAGAGATGGCATGCAAGCAAAATCAGGAAGGATCTGAGGAATCTGTGACTTGGAAGGGTGACAGGGTGGAGGACCTAGAAAGGAAGTCTAACATACTCTCATTTAAAATGTCACCTCCCTGCAACTTCTCTTTTTGGCCAATGTCTTTCAACTTTCCTGACCCATTAGAAACGTCCCCAGCCAGATGCAATCACTGAAACTGCCTCATTGTCACCGGTTAATGACTTGGGAGATGGAAGGGCTTTTGTTATATTGTTGTTGGGTATTTTTTGTTTCCCATAAAAGCACATCATTTCAACCCAGACCCGTGTCCGCTTGTTTCTTGTGTGAGGGGAAGTAGGTGACATGGGAACAGCAAATATCGGTACAAAAGCAACTAAAGATCAGGACTGGGGTGCAGCTCAGTCACGAAGGTTGTTCAAGGCAAAAAAAAAAAAAAAAAAAAAAAAAAAAACCTTCAGTCAGTGGTTCTCAACCTTCCTAATGCGGTGGCCCTTTAATACAGTTCCTCGTGCCGTGGTGACCCCCAACTATAAAATTACTTCATTGCTACTTCACAACTGTCATTTTGCTACTGTTATGAATTGTCATGTAAATATCTGATATGCAGGATAGCTGATACACACCCCCTTTTGAGACGCTCAGGTTGAGAACCACTGCCTTAGTTCAATCCACAGACCTTACAGAACAAAATTCGGGAGTAGTGGTGCACTTTTGCAATCCCAGTCCTGGGAAGGTGGGGACAGATGGACACCTGCAGCTCCTGTGCTAGCCAGCCCAGTCTAGCTGGCAAGCCCTAAGTCCTCATGAGAGACCCTGCCTCATAAAACAAGGTAGACAGCATCTGAAGAACAACACCCGAGGTTGTCTTCTGGCCTTCACATGAACCATGGGCACATACACACAAACATACAAAGTCAACACTATCTGGCTTGTTCTCTGCAGGATGCAGGGTACTTGGAGATAGCAGAGAGCAGATAAGACCATGTAATCAAAATGTAACTCTGTAATAAGACCAATGTAATCAAAATAAGACTCTGTAATCAAAAGGAGTGTTAAACACCATCAGTGTGCCAAGTTCTGTGCCAAGGACTTAGGCACGTCATCTCATTTAGGCCTCTTAGCAACCCGACAGGTAGCCATTTTTAACACTCCCATTCCACAAATGCAACAGCTTTGAAGAAGACACTTGATTACCACCAGCAGGACCAGGAGTCCTTTCTGCCTGTCTAGCTAGAAAGACCAGCGTCCCATTCTCAGCAGATAAGTCCCTTTGCCTGCAAGTCCAAACTGCCTTATTAAAGGTGGGTTGAATAGTAAGAGCAACCAGAAGCCTATCATGCAAGGTTTCTGAACACCACAGCTCAGTGATGCCATCTAGAGTCAGGTTCTTTGTGCCCCTTCAACTCTATCATCCTTTTTATATGCTGGCTTTTATCCTCTGCCAGTGTGTGCCCCCCCCCCCATATTTACAGGAGGCTGATGTGATTCCAGGCATCTCCTCACATAACCATCTTTAAAAGATGGAAAAGAAATTTCCCTCCACATGTCTAGTTGAACAAGAAAAACTTTCCCAGATCCCCTGAGTCTGCTTATGCTCAGGCCTTGCCCGTTGGAACTAGGGAGTACATCCGTGTGTTTACCACAGGGGAGGCGAGGACACTTTGGTTTGGCATTTTTAGCCACCACAGTTTGGAGAAAGTCCTACTGAATATGAAGATGAAAAGGGGATAGCAATGACCTACGAGTGAGAGTTGGAGTTTTTGCCACACTGTGCCATTAAGAGATTCACTGTACACAGCCAAATGCCCTGAGACAGCCTGCAGTAATTTCATTTAACCAAGTGTTTCATAAACTAGTTCTGCATTAACTCTGCTTAAGAAACATAGGCCTAGGGGCCTGGAGAGATGGCTCAGAGATTAAGAGCACTAGCTGCTCTTCCAGAGGTCCTAAGTTCAATTCTCAGCAACCACATGGTCGCTCACAACCATCTGTAATGAGATCTGGTGCCCTCTTCTGGCCTGCAGGCATACATGCAGGCAGAACATTGTGTATATAATAAATTTTTTTAAAGAAAGAAATGTAGGTTACTGCACCTCATCTATTTTAAGCTGCCCACTTTGCTCACATTTTGACATCTCTGAAGATAAGATGCGGGGGTTAGGGAGATGTCTCAGTGGTAAAGAGCAGTTGCTGAGCAATCATGAGGACCAAACTTCAGATCCCAGCCCTTGTGTTACATGCTAAGCATCCCAAGTGCCTGCAACCTCAGCTCTGGGAGGGTCGAGAACAGGGACGTCTCTGGAGCTTGCTGGCTTCCAGCCCAGCTGAGAGAACACAAGCTCTGATTCAGAGAGAGACCCTGACATGAAAGAACAGACAGAGAGCAATAGAAGGAGACACCTGACATTCTCTTCTGGTTTCCACATGCATACAGAGGTGCACACACCAGTACACATGTGTGCATACACTCACACAGAAACACATAAGTAAATGAATGAATAAATAATCTTGAAAATGAGGCTTGAATTAGCATCTTTCCTCATCTCTTATTCTATAATTTTTTTTAGCAAGAATAATTCTGGTCCAGTGAGATGGCCCAGAAGTTGAGGTGCCGATGACCTGAGTTCAATGCCTGGGTCACGTGGTGGAAGGAGAGCACTGGCTTCCATAAGTGGTCCTCTGACCTCTACATATGCTCTATGCACATATGTGCATGAGTGCACACATGCATGCTCACACACAAATACTTTTTTTTTTCTGAGATAGAGTTTCTCTGTGTAACAGCCCTGACTGTCCTGGAACTCACTTTGTAGACCAGGCTGGCCCCAAATTCACAGAGATCTGCCTCCCTAGTGGTAGGTTTAAAGGCATGCACCACCATGCAAGCCAAATACATATTTTTTTTTAAACAACCAAATTCTTTTTAAACAGAAAAAAAATGAAGGAACAGATTCCTACTTTTCTTCCCCTTCCCTTCTAGACAAGTGGTTCAAATGTGCAAAAAGATAGCAAGAATGTCTTTGTTCTTGCCTGCATATGCACCCAACCAATGTTTACTTCATGAGCATCTGCTGCCAGATAAACAGTATGGAAGACGTGCCTCCTGCACTCAGGTCTAGATGAGAAACAAGTTCTAAATAAGTAAACAGAGAGAGATGGAATAGGAAGACAGCTGCTACAGAGACAACAGACAGGCTGCCACAGGAAAAGAACTCCCTCCCAATGCCTAGCAAGGGATGAAATGGGTCAGCAGAGAAAGCAGAAGCAGGAACATTCTAGGCACAGGGAAACGGCGTGTGCCAAGGCACTGGGTGGACAAGAGCTTGTCTTACTGAGGGTCTGGAAGGGAGGCTGGAATGGAACAAGGAAAGGAGAAAGTGAGATTAGAGGCAGCCTGGAGCCAGACTTTCCTTCGTGGGCTTTTCTATGTGTGGGCTGCCAGCTCAAAAGTAACGACAGGGAGACTTCTTATTAATTATGGAAGCTCAGCCTGTAGCTTGGGCTTATTCCTAACTAGTTCTTATAACTTCAATTAACCCATTTATATTAATCTACATTCTATCGCATGGCATTACCTCTCTTCCATCTTGCACCTCCTGTTTCCCCTCCTTGTCTCCTCCTACTTCCTCTCTCTGCCTAGAAGTCCCGCCCATACCTCCTGCCCAGCTATTGGCTGTTCCGCTCTTTATTAAACCGATCACAGCAATATATCTTCACACAGTGTACAAATAGCCCACAACAGTAGACAGATAGGCAAGTGGCCTCCCATTCCTCCACTTTGTGCAGATATTCTGGCTTGGCTCTGTGCTTACTAACAATGAATGTGAGGAAGAATTGCTCTAACCCATCCCACAGAGAGTGTCGTCTCCAATCAGGAATGTTAATGCAAAATGTAGATTCACAGGCCCTGCCCTGGCCTCCCCTTCAGCATCTGTGTTATAATGAGTTCTCCCAAGAGATGCGCAGCAGTAAAGGTGAGACACTCTGCTCTAAGCCATCTGCCTTTTATGGACAGACTCAACCTTCTCTGTCAGATGTTCTGAGGTTTGTAGAGAAGGGTATTTTCCCATACATATAGCCTCTTTGAATACTAGAGGGCAACATTACATTAACAAGCCAGAACACCATGTTAGCGGCCAGCAACATCACAGATTATAATCAAACATTGCAATAGCTGCACTTTGTAGCTACAAACAGACCAACAGAGTCTTGAGTGTATTCATGGAGACAGGGAGCCTGATCAGCTGCACCTGGGACACTTGTCCTTAGCCGACTCCAAGACAGGGATACAAACACCTGTTATGGAAGATGTCAGTGGCCGCTGTCGGCCACTGAGGAGTTTCACATGAGCTAGAAGTGCCGCTATTCAACACAGCTAGAAAAATTAATGGAAAGCAAAGCATTGCTAAAATTAATAGCAACTGGGGGTGGGGGGGCCGCTGAAGAGATGCCTCGATGGTTAAGAGTATTTGCTGATCTTGCAGAGGACCCAGGTTCAGTTCTCAGCATCCACATGATAGCTCACAAGGAACTATAACTCAAGTTCCAGGAAATGCAGTACCCTCTTCTGGCCTCCCTGGGCACCAGAAACACATGTGGGGCAGAGACATACATGCAGGCAAAATACCTATATACATAATGTTTAATATCTTTTTAAAAATTAATAGCAATTGACATCACAGAACCATGCCCACTCCTGGGCATTTGTGCCCTGTATAGAATAAGGATCTAAGTATTTCACAACACTAAAATTTTGACTACACAGTGACAAATACATATATCGTTATGAGCTGCTGCCAAACCGTCGAGAAGCCCTGGAGTGGGCCTCTAAATGAGCAAAATGCACACCGTCTGTGAGAATGCATAGCCTCTTATCAACTCCTCCTGCCTCTATACATGGGAGACACAGGCAAGAGACACCAAAGGCCAGCAGGGACAAGTGTGCACATAAGTAAAACTAAATATGATGTGTCATCTAAGTCTGTGACCACTGGATTTCCTCGTTGAAATGAGCTATCCCACCTAAAGGCTACTTACTCATCACCATCTCCAGCAGTCTCAAATCATCGTTTCCCCAGGCTACGAGTGCCCCCTCTGGACCACTGCTGGAACTGCAGGGAGACAGGCGTGATTCTCTGGTTACCGGGGAAGCTTGTTAGCCTCCTTTGCGACAGGCAGATTGGGAGACACCCAGAGAGTGGAGACTATGAAAACAAGGAAGAGCCAGGAGAGGGCGGGGAGTTCTCTGTCTAGATCTACACTCTTCTTTAGAGGCAACGTTCGCCTGCGTCAGTCAGCCTTTGGGTTTAAGCTGTTTTGAGTTCCACCAAAGAAGTGATAACGAACACACTGAATTAGTGTTGGCAGTGTAGTCTCGTGCATCGTCCATGTGAGGGGTAACCACAACCTAGTGGTGCGTGTATCTGTCCCTGTGAAAGCTCATGGCAGGATGTGAGGAGTTGGGGAAACAGAAAAGCCAGTGTGAAGGACTAGAAGTCTGCCTTTTCAGCCCTGGTAAAGGACTTCTAGAGTCTTATGCAATCTATGGCTCCCAGTGCCACACGTGATTTGGAACACATAAGTGTGCCTTCCTCCCACTCCCTAACACCCTGGGCCACCTGGATCAGAACAAACTCCACGTGACATAAAGTTCGTCCTTCTGTTGAAATATCGTAGCCTTTTGTTTTGTTTTGTTGAGACAGGGTTTCTCTGTGTATCCCTGGCTGTCCTGGAACTTGCTCTGTAGCCCAGGCTGGCCTTGAACTCACAGAGATCTGCCTGCCTCTGCCTCCCAAGTGCTGAAATTAAAGGCAGGTGCCACCACCACCGCCCAGCTTTGTTTTTGTTGTTGTTTTGCTTTGCTTTGCTTTGTTTTTTAATGTCTGTATAAAATGTCACTGCTCATCAGCCTCTGTAGCAGCAAGTTCTAGAAGCCCGGTAGTCCTCCCCTCCAGAAACCCAGATGCTCCTGCAGGGGAGAGGAACCTGGTGAAACCTGGCTAAATCTGTTCCATAGCCACGGCTTTGACATAAGAAACTCCCTGCAGGGGGCAGCCTGGGCATATGTAGTCAAGATTTCCTTACTAGTTCCATAAGCCTCTGGCAATTTCCTCAAAGGAAACCCACACTGATGACATAATGTCAAGATTTCCAAGCAGAATAGACGTGAGCTCTATGCTCTGATCTCATTTGTCCTCCGGCTACTCTGTGTGTGTGTGTGTGTGTGTGTGTGTGTGTGTGTGTGTGTTTGAGACAGGGTTTCTCTGTGTAGTTTTGGTGCCTGTCCTGGATCTCGCAGATCAGGCTGGCCTTGAACTCACAGAGATCCACCTGGCTCTGCCTCCCAAGTGCTGGGATTAAAGGTGTGTGCCACCACCGCCCGGCTGACATGGCTACTGTTTTACCCTCAGTTTGCAGATGAACATTTTGAGCCTTTGGTAGGTAATCCATCCAGTTTTTCCCAGCTGTATGTGGCAAAATCTGGACTAAACTCGGGGCCAGCTCACCTGATGTCCATACACTTAATCACTGAATAACTACCTCCCTAAACAGTTAAGTGGCATTTGAAGAATGCTTGCCATATGCCACACATGGCACCAGGCATTCAACATACATAGTCATGTTTAAACCTTCTTGCCACTCTGCAAGGAAGTCTCATTAGCTTGAATGAGGGAGCTAAAGTTCAGAAAGGTTGAAGGTCATGCCCTGGACTGCAAAGACTCATGCCTACCTCCTTCCAAAGGTTAGCTCTTCACCTGAGCAGAGTGACAGGCCAGGGCCTGTGGCAAAGATGTCATGGAGTCTGGATCCCTGCCCCCACTGCTCCCCATTCTGCCACTAAGGCCTGTGTAGTTTAACTAAAAGTCTCTACCTGCTCTTGGCCTCCATTTTCCTACCTGACAAAATGCAGGACCAGATGGGCTGGTGTCTCAGTCTCCTCTCAGCTCTGGGATTTTCCTAGCTCCAGGTTCATTCATTCCAGACCTCGAGGCCCGGTATTTCCCTTGAGTCTCAGAATAAAATGGTCAACTTCTCAGAAAAGGTGGCTTGTGCTACAGCATTCTGTCCCAGGTGCACAGGAATTCCTGAAGTCTCCATAGGGGTGGAGTCCACTGCCAGATACAGCCCATGGGCATGACTTAGCTGGTTCTTGATATTCTAAAACGGGGGTTTTCAACCTGTGGGTCACAACCCCTCTGGGTCGAACGACCCTTTCACAAGGGTCACCCAAGACCATCGGAAAACACAGATAATTACATTACAATTCATAACAGTAGTAAGGTTACAACTATAAAGTAGCGACGAAAATAATCTTATGATGGGTGGGGTCACCACAACGTGAGGGACTGTATTAAAGAGTTGCAGCATTGGGAAGGTTGAGAACCACTACTCTAAAATAAGAGAAATTAATGATCAACACTTTTTTAAGACTGGGTCCCTGTGTATCCCAGGCTGGTTTCAAACGTGTTATACAGTCAAGAATGACCATGAAATAGTGATCCTCCCAGCTCCACCTCCTTAGTGCTGTAACTGTAGACTTCCACACTCAGTCTGTGCGACACTGGAGCTCAAACCCAAGGCTTTCATGCACGCTAGGCACACATGGAGCAGCTTCCCCAGCCTGTGACCAGTGTCCTTAAGTCAAAACAGATCGTATGGGCTGTTGAGTTGGGTCAGTAGGTAAAGGTGCTTGGCACCCAGCCAAGTGGCCTGAATCCGATGAGATTCACGTGGTGGAAGAAGAAAACCGGTTCCCTTAAGTTATCCTCTGACCGCTGCACCTAAATGCAGTGCACATAAGCTCACATGCACATTTTTAATGTTTCTGTGAAAATCTGAGTTTCTAAGTTTTCTTAAAAAATGCCAATCTGAGCCGGGTGACGGTGGTGCACGCCTTTAATCCCAGTATTTGGGAGGCAGAGCCAGGCGGATTGCTGTGAGTCCGAGGCCAGCCTGGTCTACAGAGCGAGATCCAGGACAGACACCAAAACTGCACAGAGAAACCCTGTCTCGAAAAAAAAAAAAAAAAAAAAAAAAAAAAAACAGAAAAAAAAAGCAAACAAATGCCGATCTGGCCACTCGAGGTTTGAGCTGACTGGTGTCCCCACACACAAAGGGAAGGGGAGATCCCTGCTTTACTACAGCCCCTAGCCCTCCAAACACCCCTTTGCTCCCTGGAGACTTCAATGTATGACCACTCTTGAGGAGCTTTGGTGCTCTGGCCTTGGGGCAGAACCTAGGGCAGGGCCAGGCTATATGAGGCCATCACTTGGACCTGATGACAAAGGATCCTTCAAACAGCTCCTCTGGCCTCACAGCTTTTGCCTGTGTGAGCCTGAGCCCGGAGTTCAGCAGGAGCCCCCTAGCCGGGCTGCGTATCAACCACAAACCCTGGAGCAGGAATGGAGAGGCTCTCGGGAAGGAGGAGTGCTCACTCATCCTCTCTTCTCCCTGCAGCTGTCACCAGATTGGTGTCTGGGGCTGGGGCCCAGGGTGGACCAGCCGCATGTGTCACTGGCCTGGACCAGGGCTATAATGCCAACATTGTGCTGTGTGGAACAAGAGAGGTTTTCATCCAGCGGTCAGCATCAAGCCGACACTCAAGCAAAGGGCTTGGGGATCACCCTGAACAAAGAATATGGGAGAGGAAGCCATATGACTCTGGTGCCCACGTGAGCCTGTAGAGCCCAGGGCATTTCCACAGAACACCTTGCAATTGCATTTCCTTCTGAAAATAGATACCAATAAGACATTCCCAGAGGGACAGCGGGCCTGGACTCAGCATTAGCAACAGCCAGGAATGGTAGTAGGCCTTGCAGGTGCCATGAGTTTACTGACTCCGGTCACACATCTTCCTCACAACTTACCAGATGCAGAATGCTGAGCTGGGATATAGGAGTCTCAGAGGAAGGCACAGCACCCACCCGCACAGTGACCTGGAGCCCAGAGAGGGTAAGTAAGTAGAAATTCATACACTGATAACCCAGGGGAAGAACTGAGACTCCAGCAGCAGCAGCAGCAGCAGCAGAAACTCAAGCCTCAGATCTGATCCCGATCTGTCCGGTTCCATACACTTCCCAGAGTCTCCCGAAATGCTACAAGCTCAGCAAAGAAAACAGCTGAATGCCATAATAAGGAAGTTGAACGCTCCACTGAAGGCAGAGGAGAATGTGGAATATATTTAAGGGGGAAATAACATAGTCTGATTAGGGTCATGAAAAGGTCACTCTGGCAGCCATCAGGGAAGCTGACCCTGGATGCAAGATGACAGGTTAGAAGGTGAGAGTCTTTCTCTCCCTGATACAAGAGCCCTTCAGACTCCCAAGTTTTCTTTCCCAGGGTTTCCCGTTCTACCTGATAAGCTAAGGGGGAGTCTGGGGACTACCATTTGTTTTCACAAGACCAGGAGCAGGATGGAGCTGAAAGTTTTCTTCCTGGTATTGTTCCCAGGGGCCAAATTTGATATCTTTTTTTACAAAGCTGGACCTCTGTGTGTGGAATTCTCTCGGCAAGCACCAGGCGAACCTGGAAAGCTCAGCAGGCAGTAAGCAAGAAGACAGGAGGCAAGTCTTCACGATCTCTGCCAGAGTTACGTATGGAGAAACAGAAAAGGGAATCAAACACTAGACATCAACAGTCCCCTTCGCATCCTTGTCCTCGTACCTAGCACCCGATACCCCGTGATCCGGCCAATCCAAACCGCCCTGCAGACAGTCCTGCCGCGTTCTGTGTCCACGTCTTGGCTCTCACTGTTTCCTTTGCCTGCAATGCTGTCTTCTGGGCAAGTGCCTGTCCTCTGGGGCTGTCTCCACCGTCAGCAAGAAGCCATTGCTCTGTCTTCATGGACTCCAAAGCACTTCCCCCCCCCCTCTCTCTCTCTTTCGTGCTTTTTCCAGAACGATCTGTGTTAAAATTACCTCCTCTTCTAGACCTTGAAGATGGGACTCACTCCTGCTTCACATCTGTTCTCTGGACACCAACTTACACCACCAACTTACACTGACCCCAATCGATGTTGCCTCCGGGAACTGATGGACGGTGGGAATCACTTTTCTAGTCCCTCCGTAAAGGAAAAGTGTAGAAAACCATATCATGATTCTTCTGTGTTAACACACAGATGTCTTCTTCACGCACCTCAGAAGCTCACTCTTGACAGCAACCTACTTGGCCAACATTTCTACCCTGGGAGGTTACAGGCTAAGCCAGAGCTGCTGTGCCTCCTACAAACTTCATTAATTCTCAGAGCAGTGCATAGATGGTCTTCACTCTCGTTTTTATGCATTTCCTAGGTCATAGTTCAGTTAATCCTACTGCATAGGTCACCCGCATAGGAAAAAAAACATGTAAATTCTCATTAAATCTTTGCTCCAATTAGCTGAATAAAACTTCAAGACCCTTTAAAGTTTTTGAAAATTCTATTTTTTTAAAAAAATGTCTACGTAAACCTCCATCTGTTTGGCAATGGTAATATTTTATACTGTTGTTTGAAAATTATTTCAACAGAGGACATGGTAGCTTGTCACTGTACTCCCAGACTCCGGAGCAGAAGGCAAGAGGCTAATGAGTTGGTGGCCAGCCTGAGCTACTTAGGAAGACATCTGTCAGAAAGAAAAAGAAGGGAAAGAGGGAGGGAGGGAGGGAGGGAGGGAGGGAGGGAGGGAGGGAGGGCATAAAAACTTGGGGTGCTCAGTGGTAGAGTGCTTGCCTTGCAGGAGGAAGGCCCTGGGTTCAGTGTTCTGCGCTGCAACATACTGGGTAAAATGTTGAACTAGCGAGCTAGCCTGGGAACTTAGAATATGCAGATGACTTCCAAGTTCCAGAGTTCAAGCAGTGAACTTAGGAAGCTAAATCCACTTGCTATTGTTGGTTAGCTGCTTTAGAGTTGAAAATGACCTTTTCAAATTGGAAAAGTGGGCAGAAACAAAGAGGAACTTGAAAACTAACAATGGCTCGCATTTTCATAGCTATTTCTGGTTTATAAAGTGCGTCTGTATCATCATTTCATCTGCCCTGCCAACGGCTCTGTGAGGTCAATGTGAGGTCTCCCTGGGCACAGAGAAGCAGGCAGGCCTCGAAGATGGGACATAACGAGTAGTACCTACTGAGTAGGACAGAAAACTTTTTTTTTTTTAACCACACCACGTTTCCTCTGAGCACTCTATACACAAATGTACTAAACAAACTACTGGGCTCATTTTGCAAAGGTAATGTCAATTTCAACCTGCAGGTAAAAACAGTGGAGGAAATATTTCGAGCTTCCGTGCCTTTGCAGAAGTGTTCCAAACATCAGCTATGCTACAAAGCAGCTGCTCAGTCAAAACCGAGGCACAGTTGGGGAAACGTGTCCAAACACTGGGCTTGAACCGCGCTTAGAGACTCAAAGTCAGGCCTTTGATGCTGTCCACAGTCACACACTACCAGAAATAAAAGAGTTGACACACTCACACAACTTCAAACTAAATCTCTTGGCTGGGCGGCAGCGATTCATTTTCTGCAGCCCATAATTATCTTCAGAGGCACGCACTGTGTTGTATTTTCGGTGCTAAAACTGTTCGCTTCCACAGTGTCTATCACACTGTTTTGGTATCTCTTCACATTTTAGTTCATTAGGAACTCGGAAAGTTGAAAGTGAGCCCCGTCTACTGCCTATCTTGTTAGCATTTTTCTGTTTCTCCTTTTCCTGGGAGATTGTCTTTTTGAAGATCCTTGTTTATTATTTCTCACCCCTCTCTCTCGCTCCTTTGTTGTCTTTTCACCAGCCTGGCTGTCCAGGCTGGAAGGTGCTCAGGAAAGAACTTCTGGGAGTGGAGATAATAAACTCAAAGCCAAAAAGGTGGGCCTAAGGAGGAATGCAATGCAGTCCCCAGCCCAGACGCAGCCTGACTGGGGAGTGAAGTGGTTAGCTTCCCTGTCCTTAGCTGAGAGCAAGCAAAAGTGAATGGTCCGGGCAGGTCGGCCACCCGGGCACCGCACCAAAGCGTGTGGGTCAGTGAGGCTGGCCCTGCTAGGCCAGCAGGAGGGCGGCGGAAAGCAGGGCGTGGCGCTGGCCAGTGCGGGACCGGGACACCGGCGGCGTAGGGGGGCGAGGCGTGCTCGGGTCTATTCCGGGAGCGCGCAGGGCGGGGCGGGGGCGTCCTGCGAGCATCCTGTCTGGGGGAGGGGACGAGCTCGCCGCCGCCGGGGCAGCCCCAAGAGCGCAAGCCGCCCGTGCGGCAGCCGCTGCGCCCTAAGCTGGGCGCCCCGGGATCCCCGCCGGCGCCATGGACCGAGGCCGGGGTAAGTGGCACCACCGCGGCGGGCGGGGAAAAGGGACCTGGGAGATCTGAGGCCGGAGAGGAGTTGAGGAGGGGGTAGAGGTGGCGATGGGACTTGGCGTGCGAGGCACTAGACACTTGGGCACAGGTGCCTCCTGCAGCAGGAGCAATCCGTGAGTGTGAGCCCCCCGTGGCTTAGGTCTGAGTCTCTTCATGGGTGGGAAATCGGCGTGTTTGAACACTCTGTTTCCTAACTTTATGAAAGGTTCCCCAAGGATTCTTGAAGTCAGCGAGCTACCCCCTCCTCGCCACACGTAGGGAGAGGGTGGAATATGGTACAGGTTACACTCCTGGCACAGTCGCTCATGCGGCTCCCACTGTGCGCCCTGGGAGAAGCCCCAGGAGAAGCCCCGGGAAACCGAAGTTTGCAGCTGCTTTGGGAGAAGGCGGGGCTGCGTGAGCACGCTTCCGCGCCTCTGTGTGTGTTTGGTGGACGTTTTAAGAGTCCTGCGGACTACTGCAGTTAGGACTGCCCCGGGCAAAGATAAAGGCTTCCTGGGGCCTTAGGGTGGGAACAGCGCACATCTTAGTAAAGGTTAGGAGACTGCAGCGGCAGTGTGTCTACTTGAGCGTGGGGATAGTGTGAAAGGCCTGAGTCCCGCCAGCAGCTCTAGAATCCTGAGATCACAGGTGTGAAGGCACTGGGCAAACTGAGTGTCGCGTCTTTTTACCAGAAGCAGTTTCTATTGTTGTTGCTGTTAATGGAAAATTCCTCTCCCTTCCAACAATCATCTTAACAACCCGCCCCCTGCTTGCTCTGCTGAGGCCCCAGGGGCAAAAGGAAGTGTTTGGGCTGGGATGAGTGCTTGAGCAGGTGTGCAGGGTAACCTTCTCCACCCTGTGTAAGTTCAGAGGGCCTTAGAGGAGCCGCCACCCCATGCTCTTCACCACCCCTCTCCAACACAGAATTCAGCACCCACCTGCTCCTTCAGGATCTTTGGAGAGCAGGCAGACATGACAGAAAGGGCTTACGCAGCCGACTTCTGGGCAACGGTACACCCACCCACGAGGGCAGAAAAGCAGAATAGGCATTTCTCATTCCTTCCGCTCTCCTCCAGTGCCCCAACATCACATCTAACGCAAGGATCATCTTCGGATGTCACATACCATCCTGTCTAGTTCCTGTATCAAAATCTACACGGAGAACTAAGGTTTGAATGTTTGTAATCGATGTGGCCACTTCAAAATGCAGCCTCCAGACGTCTAGCTAGGTCTAGCTAGGACGTGGGACCTCCCAGGAATCTTTTGCTGCCCAGAGCATTCAAGGACTCTGACCTTTTCTACCTTTTTTTTTTTTTCCTTGTCCGCCACAGCTCTTGTCCCGGGGTCCCGTTAGTGCTGTGGTGTTAGCTTCCTGGATCTTGCTCCCTTGACCAGAAGTGAGCTTCTAGAAGCCAGGAAACGGAGCTTGTGAGACCGTGTCTGGCACATGATGGGAACGGCCCAATGTGGCTTATCAAGTGAGATGAAGCATGCTTCTTGTACATCTCAAGTTAATTCGTCATAATGTCCATTTTAAAAAGAATCCTGCAAAATTCTCACAACCGAGCTGTTCTGTGACCTGCTAGAGGCCATGTCAACCCTTTGAGTAAAGTGGCATGTGGCTGGAGTGCACAAGAGCAAGTCACCTTCGTTTCCCACCTTGGTAAACAGTTTCAAATACTGTGGTGAAAGCAAATATGGCCGGACTGTGGATTAGAGTGCAAAATCTGTCTGTGTCTTTAAGATAAAGTATAAGGGTTCAGAAATGGGGTTAGCAGACTGTGATGGCTGGCTTTATCAACTTGACACATTCTAGAAATACCTGGGAAGAGAGTCTCAATGAGGGATGGTCTCGATTAGGTTGGCCTCTGGGCGCGCCTTTGGAGGTGGGCGTGGGGGGCTTCCTTTGATTATGTAAGTTGATGTGGGGCCACCCAGCCTAACAGGGGGCAGTACCGTTCCCTAGATTTGTGGTGTGGACTGTTTAGAAAGGGAGAAGGTGAGCCGAGCACCAGAGTGCATGCTTTCTCTCTCTGCTCGTGACTGTGGATGTGACTTGCTGCGTGAGTTCCTGCCACCTTGGCTTTTCTGAAGTAATGGGCTGTCACCTGGAATTGAGAGATGAACTAAACCCTGTCTTCCCCTAAATTGCTTTTGTCAGGGTATTTTGCTATAGCAACGGGAAACAAAGGAAGACATAGCCTTCTTTGTTGTGACCCAGTCCTCAGGTGGATGTGCATACCACCCCCACCCCCAACGTGTCAAGCAAAGTTCTAAAAAGGCAGGTCTCGTGTTAGCCTCTCCCACCCCCTCAGGGTAGGGTCACCTTGAGCAGGCTAGGGTCACCTTAGACAAGAACACGGTCCAGCGTTTGCAGCCGTCACACCTGAGATCACCTCTTGCACTAGTTCAGTTTTTTCACATTGTTTTCCCTCTTGAACAGTTCGTGGGTCAGAGGTTATCCCCTCTCAAGAAAGCAGGCTGTGGCGCATTCCCAACACCCAGGTCTCTTTAATAACAGAGATCTCTTTTCTCTCAGCTCTCCAGGCTGGTAGCCCAGGATCAAGGTTAACCTCAGACGAGGCCTGTTCCTGGCTTTGGTCTTCTTTCTGTATTTTCACACAACTCTTCTCTATGGTCTTCCTCTTCTTAGATGGACACCAGCCCCGTCAGACTCAATCCCCGTTCTCATGACCTCATTTGACCTCAGCTCCCTCCTCAAGGCCCTGGCTCCAAGTGCAATAACATGGGACTTAGGGCTTCAATCTATGAATGGGTAGAAGGTAGGGGTGGACAGGAGACGGAAGTCAGTCCAGAGCAGCCACTGACATTAATTTGCAGTCGTTTTCTGTGTGATACACAGAGCAAGGTTTAAACACAGCCTTGATTTTTTTTTTCATTTTTATTTATTTTTCTATTATCAGCTTGATACAGTATAAATTCTTATTCTAATAGTGAAATGTTTGATTGAGGCTTGCCCAGTAATTGAGTAAAACCAAAATTTATTATAAGCCACAGTCATCCTAGGGTCCCCCCTGCTATATAGCCTCCCTGGTTCTGTGGGTTGCAGTCTGATTGTCCTTTGCTTTATATCTAGTATCCACTTATGAGTGAGTACATACCATGTTTGTCCTTCTGGGTTTGGGTTACCTCACTCAGGATGATATTTTCTAGTTCCATCCATTCGCCTGCAAATTTCATGCTGTCATTGTTTTATCTGCTGAGTAGTACTCCATTGTGTATATGTACCACATTTTCTTAAACCATTCTTCAGTTGATGGGCATCTAGGTTGTTTCCAGGTTCTGGCTATTACTAATAGTACAGCCTTGATTTTTAAGCATACTGCTAACTGCCTCCACGGTGGCAAGGGAACAGCCAAACCCTAAAATAAGCCTAGATTCCGAGTCTTCTGTCTCAGTTGCCCTGTGCTTGTCCTCTGACACAATTATACCATCCAACCTCCACGGAGCGAATAGGAACAAAGCTGGGAAGCGGGATTTCTCTTCTCACAGCAAACTGCCTTGGAATAAGCAAAGCAGGATTCACACAACCCAGTCATAGACATAGAAACCACTTAGAATAGACTCCCCCTCCCATGAGATTTCCCGGGGTATGCCTGTCACACAAAGAGAACTGGCCACCAGTGAGGTAGCACACGGGTAGGCTTCATGACTCCATCTTCCACAGGACAAGCTCGTGGAACTTTCTGTCCCCAGATGAGGCTAAAATGTGGAAAGCGGACTGCCTTCTCTTGGAGGTATAGATGTGAAATATGTGTGTGCAAGGCTTAGTATATGAGGAGCTCTCAAATGCTCTCTGTTACTCAGTCAGCTTACCTCCAAGGGCTCAAGTTCTGCACTCTCATCCTTCCCCACCATGTCAGGTGAGCCCGCCTGTGACATTTTTGTTGTTGTTGACTATATGAAGAGCTGTCAAAGGAAATGGGGGTGTTTGCGAACAAGACAAAATCTGAAGCGGCATCGTGAGAGTGGTTCTCAAACTAGCATCCCTACAGGAGAGGTAGGAGAAATAGCTCCCAGAAGTTTCTCTTAAAGGTTCACCGAAGGCTCCACTTAAAAGTGCACGGATAAAAGAAATGTTCAAAGCCAGAAGCTGGGTGTGGTGAGGAATGATTGTCATTCCAGACTCAGGAAACCGAGGCAGGAAGAGCACTACAAATAAACAAAAAATAAAGAAATGAAGAAGAGGTAAAACAAGTATTGCCTGGGCACACAATGAGGCAGAGGTTGAATAGTCCTTAACCAGTGTGTAGGCGAAGGACGACTGTCACCTTCACCTAACGTTCCAGAGGGTTCCATAGACACCTTCCTGCACACTATAGAGAACAGGGCTCCCAGGTGTGTGTCCTTTGATTTAAAACACTCCTCTTTTATTTAGCTGCATGCCACAGCACAGCCTTTATTGGGATTTCATGGATCAAGGTGTGAAGATGGAGTCTGAGGAGGAGAGGGTCTGATGCAGTTCAGAGCAATTATTTAAAAGTAGTGGGCTGGTAGGGCGGCACAGTGGGTAGAGACAGTGCCACCAAGCCTGGCTCCCTAAGTTTGGTCCTCAGAACTCGCATGGAAGGAGAGAGCTGACTCACTAGTTGTTCTCTGACCTGGGTATGTTTGGTGTGGTACGTGGACCCCCCTCTGTGGCACCTGACCCCCCTCTCTCATACACACACACACACACACACACACACACACACACACGCACGCACGCACGCACGCACGCACACTAAATAAATGAAATGTAAAGAGAGAAAGAAAGAGGGAGAAGGAGAGAGAATCTGTTGACCTAAGCAGACCTGAACCACTCTGGTTTCTCACTCTAGGCTGCCATCTTATAGCATCCCAACACCAACACCAACACCAGGCCTTTGCTGTCTGCTCCCTGTTCTCTCCAACAGCTCACTTCCTCATGCTGTGGGTTTTTTCTCCTTGCAGCTCTCAGTATTCCATGCCTTCCTCCGGCTCACTTCTGTTACTCCTGTGCAAACATTTCTTCTTCCCCGGGGCGTGTTTCCCAGCCTTCCCAGCTGCCTCTGCCTGCCTGCGGCTGCTCAGAGCACCGTGTGCCACACTGGTGGTCCTGTCCACGGTTGCAGTTAACTGCGGCATGGCACACGCTGTCGGTAGGAGCTCTCTGAGCACAGGCCTTTCCTAGCTTCTTGGTAGCCTCCTCCTCGGCTCCTCCCGCCATGTTCGGCATGTAGTAGTCGCCCAGGAAATGTCTATCAAGACGGTGAAGAAATGAAAGTGAGCGGATCCAGCTCCGCGTGGCCCCTGGCCGTGGTCATTTTCAACGCCATGATTGGAGGGACAGAAGTGTGGACGTTATCATCACACGTTGTTTGCTTTGCCTTCCTCCTTTGTAAGTCAGACCCCAGATCCTGTTGACTGTTACTGGGAAATGGATCTTGGGTGGCTGCTTCTCCTATATCCTGTTCCGCCTACAGAGTCTTCCTGTTTCTACTGTGGGCTTCTCCAGTGTGCCTCGAGGACCACTCCCTCTGTGTCTAAAGTAGTGCTGCCCTAATCTACCTGGGCTCCAGATCATGTCCTGTGGAGCCCAGAGAAAACACACTTCCTGATCAGGGTTACTGGGGTGAGATCTGGGAGTCTGCCATTTTGCAAAGCCCTTGGGTAAACTTGTTCTCACTGGTGAATGCCACAGTTCTCAATGCAGTGCTCTGCTGTGACCTTTGACCCTGCTCACACGACCTTCCAGGATTTCCTGTTCCCTACCCTAGGTAAGTGAGGGGTAGTCAAAGGCCTTCCCCATTTTTCAACCAAGTGGAGCTCTGAGGTCCAGGCCTATTTCTCAAGGTAGACAGACTCCTTCAAGCTACAAGTTCTCTTACTTTAACTCTTAAATCACCAAGCAGGATGTGGTGGCACACACCTTTACTCCCAGCAGAGGCAGGTGGATCTCTATGAGTTTGAGCCAGCCTGATCTACATAGATCTCTAGGCCAACCAGAGCTGCATAGTGAGATCCTGTCTCACAAAACCTCAAAGTAAATACATAAATAGCCATGTTGTTTTTTTTTTTATTATAGCCCATAATATATCTAATTCCTCCTAACTCTACCCTACATTTTTTTTTTCAACTTAGAGAGGCATTTGACATCTCCCCAGTGGTATTCACTTCGGCCTGCCCTTGTGGATGCTGAGCATTTGTGGAAAACTTTGGTCAAAGGCTAGACCACCCTGTGCTGATGGTCATTGTGTATACTGTCACTTAACAAATATTTTTGGGCTGGGGAGGGGGATGCACTGGGCAAGAAGGAGCCATGTGATAGGGAGAATCATCAGACAGAACTGATGCTGGGGTCCTTTTTCAGATTCCGTTTCATCCTTGAGTTTCTCTTCTGGGGCTCTTCCCAACCATGGCAGTAGCCCTAGGACATGGACAGAGCAGCCATTCTCTTTTGGTTTTTCGAGACAGGGTTTCTCTGTGTAGCTTTGTGCCTTTCCTGGAACTCACTCTGTAGTCCAGGCTGGCCTCGAACTCACAGAAATCCACCTGCCGCTGCCTCCCGAGTGTGCCACTCTCCTTCTAGCGTAGGTGAAGCGTCTGAAGTTCCGCATCTTCCTGAAAGAGACCAGTCCAGCATCACCTGCCTGTGGGGTCTTCTACCACACACCCCTCCCCTGTTTAGTTTCCCTAAGACTTTCAGGTACCAGTCCCTCCCCAGGAGCCTGGGCTTTTAGAAGATTCTAGTTATCCTTGACATGTGTCTTCTATGTACATGTGAATCCCAATGTCTAGGACTGTATTCTGCATTATATCCTCAGGCTCTAACTAGTATGCCAAATGCTGGATTTTTGTAGTCACATCCTACTTAGGTTGAACACACACCATGATTCCAGTCAATGTAGATACTATCATTATCCCCATCTTACAGATGAAGATATTGAGTCTTAAAAAGGCTGTGTATCTACTCAGCTCTGCCTACCTCCAAGCCTAAGTTCCTTTCTCATTAGTGTATGTTTATCATACAAAACAATAGGCTTCACTATGGCATTTCATGCATGTATATAGTGTGCTATGACCATAAATGCCCACAGTTAACCCAGCAAGAGGGGGACACAAGTATTTCCTCTTCTACTTCTATGTTGTTTCTTCTTTTGTTTGTCTTGTTTGTTTCTCGAGACAGGGTTTCTCTGTGTAGCCCTGGCTGTCCTGGAACTCCGCAGACCAGGATGGCTTAGAACGCAGAGATCCTCTTGCCTCTGCCTCCCAAGTGCTGGGATGAAAGGTGTACACCACCACCGCCCGG
Organism: Peromyscus eremicus; assembly: GCF_949786415.1. Lineage (NCBI taxonomy): Eukaryota > Metazoa > Chordata > Mammalia > Rodentia > Cricetidae > Peromyscus > Peromyscus eremicus. Next base: position 49,522,646 of record NC_081435.1, on the reverse strand, counting down.
CTCCTATGTCATTTCTTTTTTTTTTTTTTTTTTGGTTTTTTTGAGACAGGGTTTCTCTGTGTAGCTTTGCGCCTTTCCTGGAACTCACTTGGTAGCCCAGGCTGGCCTCGAACTCACAGAGATCCGCCTGCCTCTGCCTCCCGAGTGCTGGGATTAAAGGCGTGCGCCACCACCGCCCGGCCTATGTCATTTCTTACATCTAGATTGCCCAGATGAGGGAAAACATGTATTTGTCTTAATGAGTCTGGCTTTCTTCACTCAACATGATAATTTTCAGTTCCATCCACTTTCCTGCCGGTGACATAATTTTGGGTTTTGTAGCTGAATAAAACTCCATCGCGCATACATACCTTGTTCCCCACCCCACCCCCCAGCCATTCATTGATGGTTTCTTGAGCTGATTTCTTAGCTTGGCTATTCTGCACGCGCCATAGTAAACATGGTGTGCAGGCATCTCTGTGTTATGTGGACTTACAGGTCTTTGGACATGTACAGGTCTTTGGACATCTAGTCAGATGATTCCAGCTTTTGATTTTTGAAGAGCCCCTACACCGATCCCCATTGTGGCTGCATCAATTTACATCCCCCACTCAAGAATGTATTGGGGTTCCTTTCTCCCCACCTCCTCACCAGCATTTATTATTACTTGTTTCTGAGCTGCGGGCCATGACTGAGCTGAGATGGAGTGGCTTTGCATTTCCTTGGTGGCTCAGGGCATTGGACATTTTTTCATAGACTTATTGGCCATTTGTCCTTCTTCTTTTGAGAACTATGGTTCATTTGTTCATTTATTAATGGTTTTATTTGTTCTTTTGCTGTTTAATTGGGGGGGGGGAGGTTCTGTATGGTTTCTCTGGTATTAATCGCCTTTCAGATGGGTATCTGGCACAGTGGACTCCGGGCTCTGTTGGACATTTGCTTGGCAATACGAAAGCTTTTTGGTCTCATGCTGTGCCATTTGTCTCTTAACATTGTTCTCTTCTGCTTTGCATGAATGTTGGGGGTGGGGGCGCTCACTAGGTAAAGACTGCAAGGTAGGGACGGGACAGGTACTAAGGAGAAGGAGCTCTGAACCATCCTGAGGGACACCCTCCATCAGTGAAGGGTTATAGCCAGGCAGCTCTGTGAGGTGTTAGGTCTCCCCCTTCCCAACCCTCCCACTGTAGCTGGTGTTTAGAATTAAAGAAGCCACCAAGGAGACTGAGCCAGGAGGGCCCCAGGCTGGGTTAATCTTCCATGTCAAATTCCATTCCGGAATGCCTGTGATGCCTGTAGTGGGGGGATAGAGGTGCAGAGGTGGCCAGGCATGATTCTTCCCCCTGGCACAGCTGTCAGGCCATGGTGGGGACAGAATGTGGCACCACATTGCGGTCATTCCAGCTGGGGGAATTCACCAGCAGCCCGCTGCCCACGAGGCAGGCCAAGGGCCTTTTTATAGCCCTCTAAGAACCAGGAGGAAAACTGATCTGCGAGAGAAAAGCAGAGCACTTGTCCTGGCCGGGCACCATTCTCTCAATCGAGTCCTTCCCAGAGGCCCACGGTGCTGCTTGGGCAGGAGAGGTGGCTAAGTGAGCGGTGTGTGTTCAGGAAGCCGGTGGGCTATTGGAAGATGGAGGACGGAAGATGAAGACGGGGACCAGCCCCTGGCTCTTCGAATCACCTTCTTGGGCTTCCGTTTCTTCATCTGGCAGGTTACTATGCAATGACTGTATTAGAGTGCAGAGGTCAATAGACCTCAACCCGTGGGCCAGAGAGCAGATTGATTAGTGCTGCTGCTGAAGAACTGTGCCCGTTCCTCATGTGTTGTTGATGGGCTTCCTCAGTGCACAACCACAGCTGAGTAGTTGGAACAGACCGGGTGCATCCTGCAAAGCTAAAACACAGGAACCATCTAGGCCAGCCGTTCTCAACCTGCAGGTCACGACCCTTTCCCAAAGGTCACATATCAGATATCTTGCATATCAGATATTTACATTACGATTTGTAACAGTAGCAAAATTACAGTTATGAAGTAACAACGAAAGTAATTTTATGGTGGGGGGTCACCACAACATGAGGAACTGTATTAAAGGGTCACAGGGTTAGGAAGGTTGAGAACCACTGATCTGGGCCCTCCCAAAGGTTTGTTCACTCTTGGTAAGGGCGTAGAGAGAGTGCAGACCCTGCAGGAAGTGCTGCCGTGGGGTGTATTCAGTCAAGAGATGGGAACGGCCTTTTCCCTCTGCTTCTCAAATTACTTTCAGCCTCACAATTATGGCGAATAAAATTTTAAGCAATAGAGTTACACTGGGTAAGTGGGAGTACTGAGCACAGTAGTAAGATGGAGTCTTACTCCCAACACAGCCCCTTCCCCTGTGAAAGCCAAGCAAACCCCATAGATTTTTGCTAAAAGAACACATGGAAGCCATGTGTCCTCCCTCAGTTGTGCAGTGGGGACCTGAGGTTCAAGGGCAGTAGCTTCCCCAAGGTCATGTGACAGAGCCCCCAGGGGGCATTGCAGAGAACCACTGATGTCCCAAGCAGAGCCTGCTGTTGGTGGCAGTGCATGGCAGCCAGGGCCAGCCCTGCTGATCCTGAGTCCCCAGGGGTCAGATCTGAGGCTTCTGCTGGACACTTTATGGAAACCTACCTGTGAATGACATCAGCATGGCTGAGTCAGGTCTGAGAACCTATTTTCTGAGAGACCCAGAACCAAAAGAAAATAAGTTTTAAATCTTTATTTTTTTTTTTTATTTCATTGGTACAAAGACTTAAAAAAAAAAAAACCCTCAGAGTGTATGTTACAATTGACATGTTAATTTATTCATTCTCCCCCTTTTCTAAAAGAGCTGTTATTCAGTAGATAAAAACATCTTCAAATCGGTGGCATCTTAGGATGGAGAAATTATGATAATTTATACAAAAGCTTTCTTTTGAAGATGGAATCAGATTCATTCATTTGTAGAATAAATATTTACCCTTCCTGCCCATTCTTGTTGGAGGGTGTGCTGAGGGCAGGTCCTGCTGATATGAAACCGAGGAAGATTTTTTTTTAGCTCCACTTGAACCAAGAAAACTGATCTCCTGGGACCGTGCCAGGAAACCAGAGAGACTAATGGCTTTTCCTCGCCTCTAGCTAGCAGCCAGGTGTGGCTCTAAAGAGAGCAAGCTCCAAAGTGAGGCTGTGCCTGTGACCCGAAATCATATCTGGTCGGCGTCCATCAAAGAGAATGTGTAAAGGACCAGAGGGCTCAAGAGACGCTTTGTAGCCAAGACCCTCGGGAACACTGCAGAGGGTATTGGGGGGGGGGGGGGGTAGAGAGGAGAGAAAGGCCCAGAAGGTGCTGAGGAGCGAGCAAAAATGCATGCCTGCAACCCAGAGCATCAGAGAAGTAAGCAGAGCGCCCTAAGTGCCTCCACAGAGGAGCCCCCTCCAAACACACACACACACACACACACACACACACACACACACACACACACACACACACTTGGGTCTCTGACAGGGTGTGTCCCTATTCTTGGAGGCTGTGCTTGTGATGTGCCTAATTATAGAGACAGATAAGCCCAGAGTCAAGGGCCTTAGCTGCCTGGTGGTGTCTGGTTACCTCTTTGGGATCCTGTCTGTACCTGCTTCCATTTAATCCTCTGTTTCTTCCACTGAAGCCATCAGGAGGCTCCAGGCAAGCATGGGAAGGTGCTCTGCGCACAGAAAGCATTCTGGTTTAGTTCTTCACAGGGAAGCTTGGAATCAAGTTTGTATCTGATTGTCTTTCTTAATAACAAGAGAGTGCCAGGCCATGGTGCCGCACACCTTTAGTCCCAGCACTTGGGAGGCAGAGCCAGGCGGATCTCTGTGAGTTCAAGGCCAGCCTGGTCTACAGAGTGAGATTCAGGAAAGGCACCAAAACTACACAGAGAAACCCTGTCTCCAAAAACAAAAAAATAAAAATAAAAATAAGCAAGAGAAGAACCCTAGTTCTCTGCTATACTTTCAAGGCTCTTGCTCATGTGCAACCTTTATGGACACTGGAGGAAGACAGCGGGATTGGAGATGCTCTTGGAACCGTTGTTATAGTCCAGCAAAGAATCTGGCTACATTTTACCGGTATCCTGAGGACTGGAGTCAGGCTAAATTCCAAAGTAATGGTTAATTTATTTGCTGAAGGAAATTTCAAGACGGAAGCATTCAGGCGGTATCATGGTTAGTCTTCACTGCTCTTCTTCAGGTCTATAAAGAGAGAAGACAAAAAACAGCAGTCACATCAAAAAATGCACAGTTTGGCAAAAGAAGGAGTTGAGTTTAGGATTGCAGACAATGCTGATGAGCTGCTGAATGGTCAGAGGTTCACGTTTCTAGAGTATCTGTCTCTGCACCAGGACGATTGCAGAGGTGCCCAGGGGTGAGACTTCACCCGTCCAAGGCTCCAACCTGTACACCTGGGAATTCATTTGAAAGGAAAGAACCTGAACTCAGAATACCACCAAGAGGTTCCCTGCTGGAAAGCAACTGCTTAGGAAAGAGTTTTCTCCGACTCAGCCACCAAGGCATATAGAGGCTACCACAGCTTGGTTCCAAGGCATATAGAGGCTACTACAATTTGGTTCCAAGTCATATAGAGGCTACCACAGCTTGGTTCCAAGGTATATAGAGGCTACCACTGTTTGGTCCCAAGGGGGCCAGGCTACATCTTGAGCTGGCAGCAAAATGTGGCAGTATTTGTCCTGATGGTGCTGATTTTGTAGGCAGACTAATGTGACCCTTCACTTTACGTTCCTGCCTCCACAATGGACTGTATCCCCTCAAACTATGGACCAAAATAAGCCCTCCATCCCTTAAGTTGCTTGTGGTCAGGTATTTGGTTAAGCAGCACCAAAAGGAACTAACGCATTCTCTTTGGTGGAATTTAAATGATTATTGTTTTTACTGCGTCTGACCTACTTTTGTGAGTATGCAGGAGCATGTGTGTAGGTCCTAGAAGACCTTGTTTCCTTGGCGTCCTCTATCCCTACTGGCTCTTGCAATCTTTCTGTCTCCTCTGCCTCTTCCACAGAGTTTCCTGAGCACTAAGGGGAGGGATCTGATGGAGACAGCTCACTGAAGTGTTCCAAGGTCTCTCAATCTTTGTACTCTGTCCAGTTGTGGGTCTCTGTATTTGTGCCCATCTACCGCAGGAGGAATCTTCTTGAGATAGGGAATCTCATTGGCCCAGGACTTGCCAAGTAGGAACAGTGAACCCCAGGAACCCACCTGTCTCTGCTTCCCCGGAGCTGGGGTTACAAGCTTTTGTCTAACCCCGTTTTTAATATCTGAGACACCTCCCAGTGTTGTTTGCCTATGATGTGTCCTCTTACTGACCTGTGCTCCAACCGTCATTGCCTAGAGCTGTGTGACCTCAGGCAAGATATTTAACATCCGTGTGTCTGTTTCCTCATCTACAAAATGGAAATGATCGTGATAGTGCTATGTGGATCCAGAGCACTGCACACAAACCAGATCACTCCCTCATTACTGCTTCAAGTCTCCCCCACTTTCCTGACGGTCCCTGCTCATCCTCTGACTTAACCAACACTTAACTGGATTTGATCCCTGGAAATGATGGTGGAAGGAGGGAACTGACATCTGAAAGTTGTCCTCTGACCTCAACTCATGGGTCATGGCATGTGTATGTCCATTCTCTCTCTCTCTCTCTCTCTCTCTCTCTCTCTCTCTCTCTCTCTCTCTCTCTCTCTCACACACACACACACACACACATCACATACACATATACACACACACACTCTTCACACACACTCATCATATACACACATGCACACACACACATACACACACACCCATCATACATACTCATATACACACATGCACACACACACACACACACACACACATCACATCACATCACATTACATTACATACACACTCATATTGGGTAGCCCAGGGTGGTGACCTTGATCTAAAAACTCTTCTGCCTCCCTACTTCTGGGGTCACAAGCCTGTGCCACCACACACACCATCCTGTGAGAGTTGTTTTAAAGGCATCTTTTGCCTTCCTGGACAGGTAAGGTCACCCTGCTGTCGGTTGCAGAACAGAGTTATCTCACATCCTTCTCCACTAAGGTGTGAGCCCATGAGGGCAGCAACATGATTTCACTTAGTGTGGGCCACATTGGCGTGGCATCTAGCACAGCAGTGTGGAACTGCAGGTGTACCTGGAGAGGGACTAGCGGATCCTTTTAAAACATTCTATCCATAGGCTCCTGGGAAGGTGGGGAGCCTGGAGCAGAGCGCTCCTTGGGTCGTGGGGCAGTGCCAAGACCACAATATTAGGTTCACCGTATAGAAGAAATTTCCAGTTGTCTGGACTAAAATGAGAAGCAGCTACCCAAGATGCCTCGGGGAAAGACTAGGGTCAGCACAGTGAATTGTGGGTACACCGTGGACTGTGATGAGAAGCACCCAGAATCAAATGGATTTTCCTTCCTTTCCCTTGCCGTCGGGGCAGCTGACATCCCTCAGCGAGCCTCTGTTCTCTCCTGTCGGGCAGAGATCACTCAGAAGGGAACATAGGAACAGTGGCCAGACGGGGACAGGCACCCAGCAGGCAGCTGGGAAGCCTTGTTGTCATGGACGATGGTGCTGAGTATGACCACCACTGGTGAGGTAGAAAGTCCAGGTGGGGTGCGATGCTCAGGGTGAGCACAGAAGAACCCTTTGGACTAGCAGCTAGATTGGGAGGGAGTCTGTTTCCCTGCTTCCCTTCCCCTTCTGATGTGTCTTGGGTTGCTGTGAAGTTGACTGTGGTCCACACCCCAAGACTTCCTCCCTAGGAGACCTGGGAGGAGGGTACAAAAAAAAAAAAAAAGTATCCAGTAATCACAGCGCTTAGAATGTCACTTAGCCATTGGACTTGGAGTTCTGCCCCTTTCACTCCTCCTGAAATGGGAGTTTTATGGGGCTTTCTAGGCTCTCTACTCTTCACAGCAAGGTGACTTTATTTTAGGCATCTGCTCCCATCTGAAGTGTTTGCCCAGTCCTAACTAGCCACTTCTGACCAATCGCTCTTCTTCCACTCCCCCGTGAGTTCCTTGTGGCTGTAACAACCGACCCACATTGCATCATACCCTGACCTCTTCCAGCCCTCCAGGGCTCAGAACACCGTCTTCCCTTTGGGACACGGAGAATGAAGAGTGCTTGTTTCCCTTTGGGATGTCATAAGTCCGGCTTCTGCTGTCTTCATTTCTCTCCACGTTTTGTCTTCCATACTCCCACTAGAATGGCCCGTTAAGCTCTGTTTACAGCATTCTGGGGCTTCTCCAGTCCCCAGCTCTTCCATACTCCTCTGTCAAACCAAAAGTCAACAAACCACATAGTTAGGTTGATCGCATAATAACCCCACTCCCGGTACCAGTTTTCTGAATTACTTTTCTTGTTATTGAGACCAGATATCTGACAAGAAGAGGCCTCAGAGAGAATGATTTATTTGGCTTACAATTTGAGGTGGCTTTAGGTCATAATGAGGCTCAGCTTCGTTAGCATGAGGATGCTATGCAGTGCTCTGCTGGATACTCAGAGCAGTTTTATTATTTCCACTCTGTACATGAGGAAACAGACATGTAGAAGTTGAATTTGCCTGAGACCACATAGCTTCTAGGAGGTGGCCTTGGGAGCAGAGGTCATGAGCAGACAACACTGGGGGCGGGGGGGGGGGGTGTCCTCAGATACTAAGGGAAGGTTAGACAAAAGCTAGGCCGAGAAAGCATCACTGTGAAGTGGATGGTGACATTGGTCTGCAGGTAGGAAGCAGAGTGACAGGGAGGGCTATGAAACCTCAAGGCCTATCCCCCGGTGGTATATGTCCTCCATAAAGCCTTTACATCCTAAGGTCCTATAACTTTCCAAAGCATCAGTTGAGGACAAGTGTTCAAATACCTGAGCCACAATACAGAACAAAGCGGTATATGTAGCTGCTTCCTATTGGTGCAACCTGAGTTTGAACACTGCAGCTTCCCATTGGTGTAGCCTAAGACATCTGTTGGTCCTTTTCTGGGTACTGACCCTCCACCTCAGCCTGCACTTCTGTATGGGCCGCTGTTTAGCCTCGCCTCCAGAATCTTTATGGAGTCTTTCGTATGGTTAGAACCATTATTGGCCATCACGTATTTACTGTTCTCGGAAATTGATCAGTCTACAAAACCTCAGTTTCACAGAGTGCTTGCATGCTATAGTGATGTGGTAAGACTTTAGTTTCACCTATCATAGGCAGGCAGTTACAACCACCCACTCTGCTGTTGAGAAAACCGAGGTTCAAACACATGAAGCAGCTTGGTCAAGGCCAAGTAGTCAGTAAGGAGGTGGCCAAGATTGGAGCCCCTGGATTCTGGCTCTGGTGCCTGTGTTTTCTCCTCTGTACCAAAGCACAACATACCGTGAGTGGCCAGAAAGATTTCACCCTGGCACCTGTGACCTCCAGCAAATTCTGTAACCTCCCTGGACCTCAGCAAAACTGAGTTCCTGCCATACATTGATGCTACAGAGAGGGAACACGTGCAGGGGTGAGGCACAGGGATGCAGAATAGCGTGCAGCCGTGAAAGGGGGGGAAGACAAGGACAGGTGGCAACCTGAACACATCTCTCTGCGACACAATGATAAAGTAACAAAGGGTTGTCTAGAGCCTTAAACCCTCTTAATAAAGTTAATAGCTAAAACTCTAAAGTGTGAATTTTCAGGATCTCATCTAGTTACTCTAAAACTGTGAACAAAGGAAGCAGATGCCTGAGGAAGACAGCCCTGAATTCATGATGTCAGAGATCAGAAAGACCAGGGCTGTCAAGATCCCTGACTTAGTGTGGAGTGATGGTGGATGCTTAGGACAGATGGAAAATAACCAGTTACAAAAGTAATGATAATAACTGTTGCATTAAATAACAACCAGGTAAGAATGGAGTGTGTATGAACCAGTGATGAGAGTAACTTGTGAATCCAGAATTAGAATTCATCCAGTTTTCATCTTCCTAAGGCCCTGTCCCTTCTTATAGAACCTCCCAACAAGAAGTTCTTAGTAACTGAAGAAAGGATCACAGTGTAGACATCAGAAGCTTAAGCTGAATTGGGTCTGAGTGTGAATCACAGTCTGTGCTCTGTGACTCCAGGTAAATGACTATGCCTCTGAGTCTCTCTTGGTCCGTTCATAGAACGGCAGAGTCTACCTTCCTTACAGGGTTAGGAGGAAGAGCAAGGGGACACATGCAGAGCTTAGCATCACTGAAGAGCTGTGAATAGGAGCTGCTGTTTTAGGGGTGCCCCTGGCACTGCTGCTGTTCCCCCTGCCTGTGGGGAGGGAGATGGCGCAGACTGTCCAAACGGAAGCAGGCTCCCATCTTGAGTGGGAGAGGAGCGGGTGTCACAGTTTCCCACTTCCTCCTAGAACCGTTTCCGTTGTGAGCTAAACAGGGAGGAATCCACAGACAAAGGAACAATTCTGGGAGAGCCCCATCCCGCAGCCAGAAGTTATTTCCTCAGAAGTGGGAAGTTAGAGGCGAGCCCCCACCCCCTCCCATGTGCAAATGACCTGGTGCAGGAAAGCTGGGGCTTCCCTGGGACCCGCAGCTAGGAACTGGTTCTCCAGACAAGAGCCCCTCAGTAGGAGCAGAGTGGCTGCTGGGAATGTCATTGAAGACACTGGACTTCCATGAGCCTGTCCCCCAGCCTGGATCCTAGATCAGGCCACCAGATATGCGCACATGACTGCTTTCTCATTGACCTATGACCTTCCTGGCTTCTTATCTCCCTATCTTGCTAAAATTACAGCAGGTTAGAGAAATGCGCTAGTCTACCACACTGGTAATAATCCCTGCTTTAAAGGTACAATCATTCCCCATCTCTCCACACTGACACATCTGTGAGCTCCAATCCTCATACCAGGGGAGAAACCACTGCTCTAATTAACATACACAGGCCTTCCAAGATGACTTCCACGGGGGTGAGACTGAACTCCTGGAAGATGCTGAGCTCCAGGCCCTGGCTGGGCAGGCAGGGTATCTCTGCGGCTCTTTTTCCATCCCATGTATACCACGGTCTTCCTGTATAACAGGACAACAGGAAATGTTGACTTTGGTGGAAAACAAAAAACTGCTTGTCCGACCAATGCCGTCACTTCCAGCATTTTGCCCACGGTTTGCCTGTTCCTTGGTCTTTGAAAGAAGCACTTATAAAGCCACAGGAAGAAGCCGGGGTCCCCTGTGGCCCCAGCCAGGTAGATTTGCAGCAAATTGAAAGAGACCTTGGGCAAGGAAGGAGAGAGTTCTGAACCTACAGATCGAAAGGACGATTCTGCTAGCCTTCCCCGTGGTGTCAGTGGCCTCTGCAGAACTACCCTCCAATTGGGCACCCATGAGAACAACACTCGGGAGGAAAGACACCACAATCAGCCCCTCCCATTCTGCCATTCTGAGACCTATCAAACATGGCTAGCCCACCTTGTACAGATTAATGCACGTAAATAACGTGTAAATTAATGTGTGTAAGTGTCTTAAAGTAGGTAAACCACCCATGTTGGCTGAATGCCTACTATGTGCTGAATGCTGTTCTACGTATGGTCTCCCGTGTGAAGCCCATTCCTACTAAAAGGCCATACTTGTGGGTTAACAGTGGTATCTGTATAGCAGGGAGCTATTTGTCTCAAGACATGCATGGCTAAGAAATGGGGGAAAAGGGCTGGAACTTATGGAATATATTAGTTACTTGTCTTGTTGCTGTGACAGAAGCAGCCTATGGAAGAAAACATTTCTTTTGGCTCCTGGTTTGAGGTTACAGACTATCATAAAGGATATTGTGGTAACAGGAGTTTGAGGCAGCTGGTCACGATGTGTCCACAGGAAGCAGAGAGGGGCGGATCCTGGCATTTTCCTTGTATTCAGGCCAGGTCCGCAGCCTATAGTGTGGTACCACCCACATTTAGAGGAAGTTTTCCCACCTCAGCTAATCCAGGCTAGAAACTATATCACAGCTATGTCTGGAGGCTTGCTCTTGTGGTGACCCTGAATCCCACCAAGTTGACGATCACAGTGAACCACCACAGACCGCTTGCTCAATATCTCCTGATTTCCACCATTTCCAATTTATGTGTGAGAATCCACACCCACCACCAACAGACCGCATCCCACAATCACTCGCAGCCATATTCCCGTGAGGGGTACAAGACAGCACACAGTCTTTGGGAGCTGAGCCAAAGGAGCAGCTGGGCTTCCATTTCCCCTTCTAACCAGAGCTTTTTGGTTTTGTGCATTTCTTTTCCCAAGCACCTCCTGGCTATGCTGAGCCCCTATTGGGATGGGCGTGTTTGTTTAAATCACATTAACTGGCTGCTAGACTTTTTCAACACAAGAAAAATGTGTATGCCTATAAATTCATTCCTTTCTCCGGTCCTTCAGCATATACTTCATGTTGGGCATGAGCAGGCTCCCGTCCACAGGGAAGAGGCCCAAATGAGGGAAACTGAGCAAAAAAAGATACAAGGACACCAAGAATTTGATCCCACACTACCTAAAACAAACAGTGTGACGATGCTCATAGCACTTGTCAGGAGGATCAGAAGTTCAAGGCTGAGGCTACACTAGGGTACACGAGACTCTCTGTTCCCAAAACAAAAATCAGTAAGGGGGTTTCAGTTCTACTACATGAGGGTTGGAGAGAGGGCTCAGCAGTTAAGAGTATGTGCTGCTCTTCCAGAAGACCTGGGTTGGGTTCCTAGTACCTGCATGGTGGCTTATAGCTATCTGTAACATCAATTCCAGGAGGTCCAATTATCTCTCTAGCCTCTGCCAGCACCAGGCATATACATGGTGCGCATACATACGTGCAGGCAAAACACTTATACACTTAAAAATAAGTAAACAGATGGGCAGTGATGACGCACGCCTTTAATCCCAGCACTCTGGAGGCAGAGCCAGGCGGATCTCTGTGAGTTCGAGGCCAGCCTGGTCTACAGAGCGAGATCCAGGAAAGGTGCAAAGCTACACAGAGAAACCCTGTCTTGAAATAAATAAATAAATAAATAAATAAATAAATAAATAAATAAATAAATAAATCTTTTTTTAATCTGACCACATGAAATGCCAGAGGGAGAGCTCCATCAAGGTGTGATAGCATAAATTTGAAGATAATAGTCCCCATTTAGCTGCCTGTGGCTTGCAGAAGGGTTTTGAGGTCTACCTGCTTTCTCTTTTAAAATGGAAATTAGACCATTGCCTTTGAGCCCTGTCTATAAATCGCATGTTCCCAGTGTCCTTGCTGGAGACCTGTGCTCCCTAGCTGCTAAGAATCCTTCTGGCTGAAGCTTGCCTTGAAGCTGCTTCAGGCCTGTGGGCAAGTGACTGGGGCCTGAGGCTTAACGTCCAATACATGACATCCTGTTTCCACTGTGTTTCAGTGGGGTGTGCAGAGAAGCACAGATAATTGATCTTCATTCTGGATGGCTTCTCCCCAGGAACAATATACACTCAGAAGTCTACTTTTAGGTATATCTGTAAATTCCAATCTTATTTGAGAAAACTTCTTACAACCCAGAGAATAATCACTCCTCATCTTGAGTTTCTGTGTCTGGACCTTTCTCTACTCTCACTTGAAAAAAAAAAATCAAAGGCTTATGGACAATTAGACCATTTTTCCTGTTTGCTTTTAGTCCTTAGACTTCATTATACCTCTCTAAAACTAAACTAAACAAAACAAATTTATTCTAAATAAACTTTAAACATAAAGATTATCCTGTCCTGATGTGCCAAGTCCTTGCATGACTCTGTGGACTTTATTGGGGCTGAAGACATGACAGATAGACAGAGACACTGAAAAGCTGGGGTTGGGTAGACTGGACCTTCTGGTTGAGAAGATGCAGTATCCTGGAATCTTATTGTGTTTATTTTATACAGACGAACAAGGAGGTAGGGTATATGGTGTGTGTGTGTGTGTGTGTGTGTGTGTGTGTGTGTGTGTGTGTGTGTGTGTGTGTGGTGTGTGGTATATCTGTGGTATATGGCTGGATAGAGGAGGCAAGTTTAAACTCTGTAGGGAGCCAGTCTCCCGATCGTAAACGTGGGCATCTGGGAAGAAAGCTATGGTGGATGTCTTCTGTACACATGGTCAATTTCACACTTAGACCAGAGGAAGGCTTTACCATCCCTCCGAGCCTCACCCCTGGGGAGCAGGGAGACTTGGCCATTTTCCCATGGGTCTGAGGCTGCTGCCTTAGACATGGCGGTGCCCATGTCCGCAGCACGCATTTATTCATGCTGATGCCCTAGTCTGTCCCACCAAAAGCTCATGTTACCTGGAACCGGGAGTAAAGGAGAGGGGCAAGTTATGCATGAGTGACTTGGGAACGGTAGAGACCTGACTCATGGGTGACACTGATGGTCCCTCTAACGAAGAATCATGTCCCCTCACTTAGCTTTGAACACCTTGTGTGAGGGAAGGGCTTCTACCGCTTTCTGTCACCACCACTGACCGCTCGGCTCAGGCCCGGACCTGTGAGCTGTCCTCATGGTAAGACTGGCAAGGTCCCTGTTCCTGCATCCCCCACTACATGCCCACCTGGAGTACCTTTCTGGGAGCAGATGTAGATGAAGACCGACTGACTGGTTCTGTCACTACTTCATCTTCACCGTGTGGGTCAGCAGCTATTCGTATTCTGTTTGCTAAGAGACTGGAAGCTTAGGAAAGTTTAGAAATTTCCCCAGGATCCCCCAGCTAGAAAATGGCAGTACTGGAAGAGGTGTCTACAGCCTCTAGCCTCTCTGACATGATTCCTCTTAAGACTCAGGAAAACTGTGCGTCCATTTCACACTGGATATTTCTTTTCCCTCAACTAGTTGTGTGACCTCAGCCAAGTCACACAACCTCTTTGACCCTCAATTTACAGAGCTTTAAAATGGGAGAGCTGGGCTAAGTCATCAAAATATCGTTTTCATTGGTAGTGTTTGTTGGACATCTGCCATGTGCCTTGTGTTAAGTATAACTCGTAGTCCACAAATACCATCTGGTCAGTGCTTTGGAATCCAAAGTTCTGGAGGGTGTTAGTAAACAGCAACAACTCTGACCACAGCATACAACACAGCAATCGCTTAGTGAGTATTGGCTATAGGCACAGCAGGACCTTACCTAGTCCCCAGAGCCCCCGGGGGGTCCTCCTGCTCTCATTTTACATACAGCAAAACCAGAGCTCAGCACAAGGGCAAAATGAAAGTACAAGAATCCAAGGACTCAGGGGCTGGAGAGATGGCTCAGCAATTAAGAGCACTGGCTGCTCTTCCAGAGGACACAGGTTCAATTCCCAGCACCCACATGGCAGTTCACAACTGTCTGTAACTCCAGTTCCGGGGGATCTGACACCCTCACGCCAATGTACATAAAATAAATTTAAAAAAAATAAAATCCAAGGACTCATTTTGGGTTAGACCCAGATCACTAGCCGCTGTGCAAGTCTGCCCTGAAGCTATTGATCACCTTCTGTAGGAGTGCCCATCCCTTTTCTCTCTGTCATCCAGAGGACAGTTCAATGGTTTCTTAAATGATGAAGGTTTTCCTCCAGTCCATACTGTTCATAGACGTTTGCTGGCATGTTTTGCAGATACTGAAATCTGCATTGCCAAGGCAGAAGCACCTGAGTCCTTGCCAAAACGCCAGCCTCTGGACCCCAGTGCAGGCCTACCAAGTCACTCTCTAGCCAAGAGGACCGAGAGTCTGCATTTCCCACAACCCCAGAGTCTTACTCTACCTAAGAGTCAAGGCTGCTGACATGTACATGTACAAGGCATGTACAGTTTGTCATCTACATGACACCCAGAAGCCTTCTCTCTAATTCAGTTCTCTGATGGTTGAAATCCCTGTGGTAGGAAAACCCCTCATCACAGGAACACACTTCTGTATTCAGTGTCCTTAAGATAGAGCCAGCATCTTGGTGTGAGCTCCGTTATCCTGGAGGAGCCTGGTGCTGGCTGAATGGCCTTGTGTCCATGGTGTATGTAACGTTTTCTCTGGGATGGGATCCCTTGCAGGATGACTACCCCGAGTGCTGTTGTCTCTGACTGTCAGGGCTGTGATGTTTTGGTAGGCTGCCTGGGGAGATGGCCACGCAGCAGAAACCTCAGCCCCTCAGAAAGTACCTCACAGATGGAGTTGTAACCCAGCATCCTCAGCGAAGAGGGTTTGGAATGGAAGCGGTATCACCTCTGCCACTTCCCTCCTGCCCTGGTGTAGTTGGTTGTTTTTTACTCTTTACTCTTAGGGGGCCCGCCACCCAGCTCCCAAATAAACACATGGAAGCTTATTCTTACTTATAAATGCCCGGCCTTAGCTTGGCTTATTTCTTGTCAGCTTTTCTTAACTAATTATCCCGTCTACCTTTGCCTCTGGGCTTTTATCTTTCTCTGTTCTATATACCTGTCTTTACTTCTTACTCCATAGCTGGCTGTGTAGCTGGGTGGCTGGTGGCTGGCCCCTGATGTCCTTCTCTCCTTTTCTTGCTCCTTCATCCTCTCTTCCCAGATTTCTCCTCTTATTTATTTTCTCTGCCTGCCAGCCCTGCCTATCCTTTCTCCTGCATTGCTATTGGCTGTTCAGTTCTTTATTAGACCAATCAGGTGTTTTAGACAGGGAAAGTAACACAGCTTCATAGAGTTGAACAAATGCAGCATAAAAGAATGCAACACATCTTTGCATCATTAAACAAATGTTCCACAGCATAAACGAATGTAACACATCTTCAACTAATATTCCACAACACCCTGGCCTCCAAGATGCTGGGTTAAGCCTGAGGTGTGGTAAGAGATTAAAGCATGGGAGTTTGAGCTTTGAAGATAGATCCAAGGCCTGTCCTTGGCACTTATTTCTCTTCCTCTGAGCTTTGATTTCCTCTTTCCTAGGGGAGTGGAGGTTGTCTTAATTACTGTTCTATTGTTGTGAAGAGACACCGTAGCCAAGGGAATTTATAGAAGGAAGTATTTAATTGAGAGCTTGCTTACAGTTTCAGAGGGTTAGAACATTATCATCATGGCAAGGAGCATAGCATCAGACAGGCAGGCATGGTGCTGGAGCAGTAGCTGAGAGTTCACACCTAGACTGCAAGTTGTAGCCAGAAAGAGAAGAGACTGGGCCTGGTGAGGGCTTTTGAAACCCCAAAGCCTACCCCCAGTGACACACCTCCTCCAGCAAGGCCACACCTCCTAACCCTTCCCAAACAGTTCCTTAACTGGGACAGGCATTCAAATAATATGAGCCTGTGGGGGCCATTCTCATTCAAACCACCACAGAGCTTTAAACAACATAATGTGCAGTAACAGCCCAGCACAAGGTGACTGCTCAGTCCCAAGGAAAGGTCCTGTTCATTTACTGCAAGTGGAACTTTCTCTCTGGGAGAAAGAAAGCACCATGGCCTGGGTAGCAGTCCATATTCTCCATCATCTTCTCCTTTAGCTCCTTCTTCTCTGTCTAGTTGGAGTCTAGTGATCCATCTCTGTTCAGGAATCAGTCCTTCCAGTCTGGAAGGGTAGCTCAGTGGTAGAGCACTTGCCTAGCATGCCAAGGGCCCTGAGTTTAATCTCCAATTGGGGAGATGGGTACTTAGAAGTCAAGGTTTCATGTGTGTGATCCTGTCAAAGACCAGGAAGGAAACAGAAATCACCTTACAGAGCTTGGTACCAAAGCCCCTGTGATAACCTCAGAGAACTCACTCAGAACCTAGTTGTGCCTATAGAAAGGGCAACCAAGCTACGTCCAGAGCAATAAATACAAGTGCAGCTTCTGGAGAGGACAGAATGATGCTGCCCTTGGGCACTTGCCTGGGGATTGGAAACACCTGGGGATCCCACAATATTTTCCGGGGGACCACGAGATCAAAGCTACTTTTGTGTTGCCTTTTTATTGTTGTTTGTTGGGATCTGTGACCTCAGGCTGGTCTCTAAGTCTCTGGGCTCAAGCTACCCCCTTGCCTCAGGCTCCCAGGTGCTAGAACTCCAGGTATGCACGGCCAAGCCTGGCTCAAAAGTATTTCAACATAGTTCTAAATACACAGTGTGCCTTCTTCGCGCTCCTTCTGCGCAGGTGTGCAGGGACAGTGTCTGGGGCACGTGACGATGGCAGCCCTGAAGGCTGCTGGGATGCGTGTGTATCTTTGTGGTGTACCAATCTCTGGGTTTATAAAAGAATTTTGAGACAAAAAAAAAATAGAATGCCTGGTGTAAGGTTGTTCTGCCCGGTACCCCTAGGGTTCTCACAGAGCAGGTCAACAAGGCTGCACTGTTGTATTTACACCATGACCGTCTCCCTTGTGAGTGGTTAGGTATGAATGTGAATACCAGAGTGTGTGTGTGTGTGTGTGTGTCTGTGTGTCTTGTGTGTGTAGAGAAACAGACAGACAGACAGACACAGAGACACAGACAGAGAGAGGAGAGAATGCCTGCTGGGACAATACCCTCTTTATTTTCTCTAATTGCCAGAGCAACCAGCTTGACATAATGTCCAGCAAATGTTTTGAGATCATCTTAACTGAAATCCATGTATCCCTGAGGTCCAGCAAGGTCCGTGATTCCTTCCAGGAAGTCGAAGTTGGGCTCTAGCGAAACTTAAATAGTTCCTGCTCTAAAGAGGGGAGCTACTACCCATTCAGACCCTCACCTCTGTGGCACTGGGAACTCGGGCCCTGGGGACAACAGGTCTCCTCCTCTGCAGCCTTCAGAGTCACAGCTGGAAAGCAGTGGGCTCCACTCCTTTGAAACTGTGCAGGTCCCTTGGCTGTGCTCGGCCTCAGCAGGCATCCTAGAAAATGGGGCTCCCTGTCAGACCCCTCACAGCATCCCCTGGTGGGGATGAGTTAGGAAGTGCTCGGAAAGTAGCTTCCACAGGGCTGGTGGCTGGAATGTTCCCGAGGCAGTGGTCCCATCTGAATTGTCAACCTTAGTTCATTGGCTCCAACTTTAGGATAATGCCTAAAAGCCACCGAGAGATGACGTCACTACCCGTCCCCAACAGTGTCGCCGTACAAAAGATGTCTGTTTGAAACAAAGTCCAGCAGGAAGCACTCTGCAGAGCAGGCTGCAGCCTAGACTCTTAGAAAGTGAGGCACCTAGTTTAGCCCACCTTTGGGAAGCCTTTTGCACACTCAACGTGAGTGGGGTGAATTCACGAGCAGCAAGAATGCCTGAAGCGTGGTGTAAGAACACAACATAACCATAACATCTCCTTTCGAGGTGTGTTCTGCTTAGCCCGTTTAGAGAGGAAGAAACCAAGTCACTGGGAAGTTAGGCAGCTTGTAGAAAGTCCCACAACTGTGAATTGAAGCCTGGTACCCTGGGTCTCTAGAGTGAGGATGCTCCTAGGATCCCAGCCTTTGCACATTCACATCAACACCTTCTTGCCTCCTGGGAAGGAGAGAAACTAGTGGATCTGAGAGTTGGGTCCTAAGCAGAAGTCCAAGCCCTTCCAGGTGCTTCTGGGTGGCCTCTCTGTCTTAGTTCCTTTAGCTAAAAAGTGAGGTGATCCTGACACATACCTCAAAATTGTTGGTGGGATCAAAGACGACACTGCAAGGCAGTATACCCTGGCTAAGAAAACAGAGCAAGGAGTCGATGGACACTCTCATAGCTATTTGTATTTAACTTATTTGTGTCTTCATTCCATTCTTTATATAATAGAGATAATAAAAATGCTTGATCTGCGGTTTAGAGGATAGAAGTCTTGTTAGCACAACTCAAAATAACTGTTCAACACAAGTTACCATGTGCAAGTATCTGTCATAAAGCAGGGATGTGCTGCTGCTGTGATGAAGCTGGCTGTTGGCCCTCAGGCAAAAGAGGTCCTATAAGGGACAGAGAAATGTCAGTGACGTAATGGTCTTGGCATGCTGCTGTCTTTCAAGGACTCTCTGCTCTGAGATCTGGGGTCTCTGACCTGGGAACTTGCCAGAAGCACAGAATCCCGGCTCCCACCCGAGACCTCCTGAACCAGAATTTGCATTTTGGCAAGAATCCACATGATTCCTATGCACACGTAGGCTCCAGATGTACCCGTGTATGGGTGGAAAGGACAGCCGTGATAGCTTTGGGCATGGAGCAGGAAGGGTTAATGTTTCATTTGGCTCTGGCACAGGAAACAGAAGGTCCCAGAGATTGAAGCATGTGAATGGATGAAACAGGAAGGCTTCCTTCCTGCCTGTGTTCTAGGCAGCTGGGGACTCTGGCTGAGATATGTTCGGAGCTCCTGTGACTACAAATCAGGCTGAGGCAAAGGAAAGCCATCCTGCTCCTGCTCGGGGTGGCCTGGGCTCAGACGTGCCAACATGGAGGCCCAGTCCTCAGGCCAAGGCCATCCGAGGTCTAAGGCAGAGTAGGAAGGCTGGAGGAAAGCCACCGGGTTTTTGAGCAGGGCCCTCCCCAGAGGGGTTGGTGACCAGCTGTGGGACAGCTGTGTGGGAGGCCCTGGGTCTCCGTGGTAAACAAGGCCCTGCCTTCTGGCCCCTGTTGTCCCTGGGCGGGGACAAGATCTTAACTCAGGGCCTCACTGTCCGTCCCCAGTGTTGGAGCAGCTAATCCCAGAGCTCACCGGGCTCCTCAGCCTCCTGGACCATGAGTACCTCAGTGACAGCACCCTGGAGAAGAAGATGGCGGTGGCGTCCATCCTGCAGAGCCTGCAGCCCCTCCCAGGTCAGCCCCGAGGAGTCCCACTTACACAGACAGCAATGGCACCGTTCACCCCAGAGCCTGTGTAAGGGCATGTCTAAGCCTCATAGCATAGCAGGTACTATGCTGTGACCCGACATGCTCATCCACCCAGGCCCTGCCTCTGCACTGCAGTCTTGTTTATGCTCCACGCCCTCCTCCATCCCCAGCCCTCCACAGACTCACACAGAACATGCACACTCATATAGTCACCACCTATGATTCACAGCATAACGCTCTCACACATAATGCGCCACATATACCAACACATTACACACAGTAAGCACTAATATATACCATACATACATACAGCACATACACATATAAACACATGCTTTGGCTACACTATAATGTATGCATGCGTGTGTGCAATGTGCAGTCGCAAATAGACGGACGCTCCTGTGTGCTCTCTGACACACGCATCCCCCACCAGGAAAACAGCTCCCACGACTTTGCACATGCCCCTCTAAAGCCGTGTAAGGGTGCCTCGCTGCCTACCTAGCAGCTTGCCCCAGCCTGGGACATTGCAAGTCAGCAGACGGCGTGCTCTCTCTTCATGGCTAACAAACTGCACCCCATCCTTGCAGGATTCCTGGAGTCTGAGGGATGAGGTTGAAAGTCACCACTGAGTAACGCTGAGCCATACTCTCCCCCAAACAGATTGTCACCTGCCGCCTCACAGGATCATTGCGGGGTCGGGGGGGGGGGGGGGGGGGTGACAAAGGTTCTTCCTCACTGGAGCCCTGCTTCCTCACCAACCCTGAGCTGACCTATAGCAGCACTAGGCTTCTGGGTGCCCTTCCATGTGGAGGCAGAGATCACAATCACAGTGGAAAGAGGTGAGGCAGCCTTCCCTCCTCACTAGTGTGTCCTCCTCCCTCAGCAAAGGAAGTCTCCTTCCTGTATGTGAATACTGCGGACCTGCACTCGGGACCCAGCTTTGTGGAGTCTCTCTTTGAAGAATTTGGTAAGTTCCCTCTCCTAACCTTAGCCGTGAACACATACACGCACATGCGCGCGCGCGCACACACACACACACACACACACACACACGTACACACAGGGTCCCAGCCTTGTGCCGCTCCTCGTTTTCACACTGAGCTATTAAGTCTCCTTGGGCTCCTGGGCCCGGGCAGCTCTGAAAGCCTGATTCTGTGCTTACGGACTTACCCCGAGCTTGCAGGAGTGAACGTGCGAGCCAAATAGCACAGCACAGAGTGGGTTCCCTGCAGACACTGCCGTCCATCAGCTGTGGCCACTGAGCCTGGCTGAGAGTTGTGGGAAAATAGGAACTAGAAGTGGCTGCCTGGCCTGAGAGCAGCCAGCTGGCTTGTGGGAGAGAAGGTGCCATGCAGCCATCCTAGAGAAGAAAGAACTATTTATCTAACTAAGGAGAGATGCATGGTTTAGGAGAGTTTTGAGACGACAGTCCCTGTACAGCAGAGGGACACAGGAACCCTGTGGGCATGCACATACACAGGAAACCCCGTGCCTCTGTGTCATACTCTCAAAGACCTCCAAAGCACCCCACGAAGATGTTCTACTGTGATCTCTGCCTGGAATCCAGGCAAGACAGATCAGTGCGCCCAGCCTACAGAAGCAGCCCGGGGCACTCTGTTCAGCTGCTTGTACAGGTTGCTAATGATGGAGTAAGTAGGGCCTGCCTGGCTTCCCAGGCCAGCCTCCGGACCCCAAACCCAGCCATCTTTCTCCTCTGCCACCTTGGTTTTCTCTGCAGACTGTGACCTGGGTGACCTTCGGGATATGTCGGATGATGGGGAGCAACCCAGCAAGGGAGCCAGCCCTGAGCCAGCCAAGAGCCCGTGTCTGAGAAGTGTGAGTCCTAGCCCTGAATAGTGAGGGTGAGGGAAGCTCTTCCTATAGCCCCAGGGGCCACTGCTGCTGTGCAGGACCCTCTTCTCTCCATGGTGATGGTTAAGGGCAGATATAGTGCCGTGTGGACCATGGCATGCCTACTGTGGTGCCTGCAGACTAGGGAGATGGTCATGAGCCGAGTCTGCACCCTCTGGCCCAAAGGACGTCACCACCCAGCCTCAGGTTATACACACAGGTGAGAGGAAACGCTCTGGGCTAGGAAGGGAGGCTTCTGCCATCCCCACTGCTCTGCTTGAGGCTGTGAGCAAAACACTTTTCTTGGCGCCTGAGTTTTTCACACCTACAATGTAAAGGATTCGATCTAGGGTCCTCAACCTCAACAGAGTTAGAGACAAGCTTTGCTTGTCAACCGTAGACCCTTAGCATCATCACCTCCGTCACAGGTACTAGTTGTTAATTTGCTCTGCCCTTTACGTGCATACAGCAACCAAATGTGTGTGGCACATTTGCCGTCCCCATTTTACAGATGAGCTCCCGGAGAGGGTTAAGTGACACACCCCGTGTCCCGCAGCTAGTAAAGGACAGCGCTGAGCTGAAAAGCTGAGGTTTCCTGACCCCAAATTTCACTGCTCACCCAAATACATGCCTCGTGTTTCCTTGTTCTGTTGCTCCTTGTGTGGTGGCAGAGCTCACACCAATGTTGGAGAACTGTGGGTGTGCCCACTCACTCAGAAGCACAACAGCCACTCTGGGCGATTTGCAAAAACTCTCGGACATTACAAAGGAGCTCCGACGCTTGCAGGATTTCCAGAAGCAGAGCAGCGTGAATAGGCTCTTGGGTTGCCAGCTCTGGGTCTAGTAAATGCTATGGGCTCCACCAGGCACAGCAGCACATGCTGTAATCCCAGCACACAGCGGGCCGAGGCAGGAGCATTGCAGCTCAGGGCCAGCCTGGGCTACATAATGAGACCTCAAAACACAAAAACAGCTTAGTGCTTCACATTCAGACTGCCTCCTTGGAACCCTGGCCTCCTGCCCACCAGTCTCCCTCCCTCCCTCCCTCCCACCACCTGTTCCCTTCTGCTGCGCTCATAACCACCTTGCTTCACAAGCCTTATGTGTTCCACTGCAGACAGCTGACGTGCCTCCACCCCTGCCCAACAAGCCTCCACCCGAGGATTACTATGAAGAAGCCCTTCCCCTGGGGCCCGGCAAGTCCCCTGAGTACATCAGCTCTCAGAGTAAGTTCTGCTCCCTCCATGGCTTATAGGATTCCCTCCTTGAGAATCAGCAGGTCATAAGCCACTGCCTGCCCGGCTCCATCACCCTTGCCTGGAAGGGGCTGCCCTGAGCTCCTAACCATGGGATCAGTGGCATGGCCCAGGGGCTTGGCTTCTAGCCTCAGTTCTGTGGCTTGAGACGGACCCTTCCTTCTGAGGATCTCTGTCCTCCACCCTCGAAACAACAGGGAGGCACTAGCTCCATTCATAAAAAAGTGCTAGGTGTCCCTCCACCCTCAAAACAACAAGGAGGCACTAGCTCCATTCATAAAAGAGTGCTAGGTGTCCCTCCACCCTCAAAACAAGGAGGCACTAGCTCCATTCATAAAAGAGTGCTAGGACAGAAGCGACAACCATTAGCCCGGCTTCCAACTCTCTCACCCCTTCGGTTTGTGGTGTCATGGCTTTTTTTCTGTGTGTGCACATGAATAGATCCTATTACCAAGTCAGTACATCATAGGATGTGGCCCATGGCCTAAACCAAGCTTCACGGTTCAGCCTCCAGCCCCAGGGAGTCATACAGTGGTGCAGGCAGAAACAGTAGAGGCTTGATTTATATATAGTTCAACCATCTTTTTAAAAACTCTGAATATTTTATATTTATCATGAACTACTTATAGCATACTACTGCTCATAAATAGCATATATACAGTTTATACATAAATATGTATTTTAAAATTCTGTGTACATACTTTTACTGATGGGATACATTACCTTAGAAAAAAATCTCTGAAGTTAGCCCCAAAAGAGAGTCCTTGTTCTGACATTGACTTCTCCAGTGTGCAGCAGGTGGACCTGATATTATACAGAGAAACTGGGTTTAGACTTCCAAGCATGCGCAGCTGAGTCTGCAGCTGGTCATGTCAGTGTTCCACTTCCCTGTCGTTCAGCGGCACAGCAGAGTGTCGTCCACCTGCCAAACTGGAAATCAAACAGGTCCACCCATCAGAAGCTACAGACTCACATGGTAGATGTGAATGGCACAGTCATGAAGAAAATCAAGCACAGAACACTCTTCAGAACAGGATTTCATTTGTTTGTTTTTTTCTAACAGGATATACTCACTCATGCATTGTTTTGGGGTTTGTTTGTTTGTTTTTTTTTTGCAAAGTTTCTGTTTGTTTGTTTGTTTGTTTGTTTGTTTGTTTGTTTGTTTGAAACAGGGTTTCTCTGTGTAACAGCCCTGGCTGTCCTGGAACTCACTCTGTAGCCCAGGCTGGCCTTGAACTCACAGAGATCCGCCTGTCTCTGCCTCCTGAGTGCTGGGATTAAAGGTGTGCGCCATCACCGCCCGGCACTAGTTTCAACAATTTTTCTAGGACATGCAAGAAACTAGTAACAGGATTTTTCTATGGGAAATGAATAAAAAGCCAGGTGGGACACTGGGCAGATAGCTCAGTGACAGAGCCCGTGTACAAAAAAGTAATTAATATTAACAGGTGAATGGGATGTGTAATTTGAAAATACTTCTTATTTAAGCCAGTTAGATGGCATTCACTAAAATCCCAGCTGCTAAGAACCTGAGGCAGGAGGATTGCTTGAGCCCGGGAGTTGGAGGCCCCTTCTCAATAGAAGATAGTGAAGGCAGGAAGGACGAAAAGGAGGGATGCAGGGAATAAATCTGGGTGAAGGGAAAATATTCTTTCATTCACGCTCTTTTGAACTGCTTGTATTTTTCCCTCGGGCGAAGGTATTTCCATGATAAAATAGAAGATTAACTGTCACACTGTTTTGAAAAGTCTCCACCCATGGTGTGGTGTGCATTTAGTGTTACACAGCTACCGTCGCTGTCTAGTCCCCAAGTGTTTTCATCATCCCCAAAGGAAACTGAACCATGAAGCAATCCCTCCTCAGTCACTGCTTCTCCCCCTCAACGTCCCCAGCCTCTGCCAGTCACCTACCAGCGTTCTGGCAATACAGCTTTTCCTGTTCTGGACATTTCACATAAATGGAATCATCTGACATGTGGCCTTTCTGGATTGACTTCTTGCGCTTAGCATAGTGTTTTCAAGATCCGTCCATGTTGGAGAGTGAATCAGAGAGTGCTTCCACCGATGGCCGATACTCTTTTCTGAGGACATACCACATGCAGTTTATCTTTCCATCAGCTGATGACATTTATGCTGTTTATACCTTTTGCCTGGGGAGAGGTTGAACCAAGTGATCTGTGGCCCTCTTCAGGCTCTGAGTCTCCAGTTCCCTGTCACAGAGGTGAAGCAGGCAACTTTTCCTATTAGGTCCATTAAGGGCAAAGGAAGAAGAAAGGGACAAGGTACTTGCTGGGACCCAAGTTGCACGTCAAGAACCCTGGCAAGAAGAGGCTCCCTAACGTTCCCAGAGAGCTTACCTCTCTCATACAGGACAGAGAAGCCTCCTCCTGGGAAGGCCAGAAGGGAAGGCCTCGGGAAAGACCATGGACCCAGTGAGGGGAGAGCCTACCACCAAGCCGGCCAGAGTGTTCTTCCTCTCTCACACATACACAGTCTAGCCACGATGTTATATTTTGCCCCCACATGCCCCACTCCCCATCTGCCAACTCCTCCAGTCCACCTTGCCCATCATGCTGCCGACATGTAGGCCTCAGAGAGGCAAAGGCAGGCCCTGAGCCTTGCTTGGGAGTGAGCCCAGTATCCCAGTAGCTAGGGACTACAGTACAGCTTTCCTCAGGAAACAGATGGACAGGAGGAACCCAACAACCCCGAGCCAGCACTCTGAAGAACCGTGTGATGAGAGAGTGAGCCAACCTGGGCGAATGAAGGCATCCGGCTCACTTCTGATCCCGCCTCAGCCGCTAGCAATCTCTGTGGGTCTCTTGCCCTGGGTGTAAAATGGAACCAAGCCTTTCTTGCAGCAGGTACCCTGCAGTACAGAGATCAGAGCTATGATGAGGACATTCATACACACTCAGTTCCATTCGAAGATGAGAGGAAACATCTTTGAGCTGGGTCTGGAAGGTGGGGAGTATCCTCTGATGAGAGTGTTGGAAGACACAGAGAACAGGATGAACACAGGCCTGGAGGTCTGGCGAGGCCCAGCGACACAGTTTGTAGTGACGAGTCTGTAGGGTTAAATGAGGAGCCACGGCAGACCAGATGTAGAGGTAGAGCCCCCACACACACACTCAGGCAGAGGCTGCCCTGAGTCCCCCACTCTCTGTCCCTAGGGCTTTCCCAGCCCTGCCTATGGATTCTGCCCGTATTTCTATAAGCTCAACTCTTTCCAACATCCCCACAGATGGCTGCAGCCCAGCCCAGTCGATTGTGGACGGTTACTATGAGGACGCCGACAGCAGCTACCCCACGACGAGGGTGAACGGAGAGCTGAAGAACTCCTGTACGTACCAGGCAGCTGCTCACACACACAGCTGTCCCGAAGAGCTGGTCCTAGGCATGCACACACCCACAACCCCTTACCAGATTGTGATCACCAAAGAGGTCCCAAAGCCCTCTTCTCAGTGGGTTCAGCGGGGGGAAAAAACCACTGGAAAGGGAGTCACTTGAGGCTTTGCCTGACCTAGTTCTTGATGACTGATCATAGGCAAATTCAGTTTCCTTATCTGTCCTGGGGATTTGGATTTTGAGGATGGCCTGAGACAGTGGCTGTGGATGGTAATGAGGTCAGGGCGATAACAGAAGTTTACCGAGCACTTGCTGGTATAAGACGCTTAGCTGAACATTGTCCGTGCCGCGGGGTCCAAGGCACCAGATAAAGTAGCATCTGGTATTTATCATGACTGCATATTGGTGAGGAACCCCAAGAAGTGAAATCACTAAGACCCCATCACAGAAGCAGGTCCAGAGCAAAGCTTTTGAGTAAGGCCTCTAGTCCATCCTTGTCCATCCTCTGCCTCCCATAGCTCGGGCCCAGAGCAGGCTGCCTGCCAGGGTTAGAAGGGGCCTGGGGGGAGGGGGGCACCGAGACTGAAGGTCCTTTCCCGTGACACCCACAGACAATGACTCTGACGCCATGAGTAGCTCCTATGAATCGTACGACGAGGAGGAGGAGGAGGAGAAGGGGCGTCGGCCCAGGCACCAGTGGCCCTCGGAGGAGGCCTCCATGCACCTGGTTAGGGATTGCAGGATATGTGCCTTCCTGCTCCGGAAAAAGCGCTTCGGGCAGTGGGCCAAGCAGCTGACGGTCATCAAGGAGGAGCAGCTACTGGTGAGTGCCTCCCTGGCGGCCGGTGGGTGTGCCTTTACGTGCCTGAGGGTGTGAGTGGTCTGTGTACATCGAGCTCCAGCACACACACACACACACACACACACACAACCTTGAAAATCAGATGGAGGCTTACCTAGTTTTTCTTTCCAGATTTTTTCTTAATTACTTTAAAACATTTATTGGTCTTTATTATACTTCATTCATAAACTAGGGGAAGGGCTAGGCACGTAGCTCAGTGTCCAAGTACTTGCCTAGCATGCACAAGACCAGAATTCAGTCCCCGGTACCACAAAAGTGAAATAAATAAATAAAACTCGCTAGAAAAAGATAAGAAAATGATTTACAAAGAAATATCTCTGCTTGGGGCTGGAGAGATGGCTCAGAGGTTAAGAGCACTGACTGCTCTTCCAGAGGTCCTGAGTTCAATTCCCAGCAACCACATGGTGGCTCACAACCATCCGTAATGAGATCTGGTGCCCTCTTCTGGCCTGCAGACGTAACACTGTATACATAATAAATAAATCTTAAAAAAAAAAAAATTAAAAAAAAATCTTTGCTTATTACCCCAGTGCTTCGGAGGCTATGGGGGGAGGGGGAGGATTTTCATGAGTTCAAGGCCAGCCAGGGCTACATAGCAAGACCCTGGAATGAGACAGAGCAAAATAATGAATGAATCTCATTGACTAAGAGTTGACTGGAGGGATGGCTCTGCAGTTATGAGCATGGACTGATCTTGCAAAGGACCTGGGATGGATTCCCAGCACCCACATGGTGGTTCACAGCCATCTGTAACTCTAGTTCCAGGGGATCTGATACCCTCTTCTAACCTCAGGCACTGCACAAATGGGGTGCACAGACATGCATGCAAGCAAAACACCCGGAAACATAAAATAAGAATGACTCCGTTTCCACTCTCGTCTTCACATATCTGTTTATAAAGCAATGCCCTCCAGTATAACTGTATAACTCATTCTCTTAAAGGAAGCATTCCTTTTGGGGCACTGTGTCTTGTTACTGTTGTCCCTAAAGAAGATGCACTGCCAGGCGGTGGTGGCACACACTCTAATCCCAGCACTTGGATGGCAGAGGCAGGTGGGTCTCTGAGTCCAAACAAAAAGAACTGGAAACACACCCATCATGACCTTTGGATTGGCCCTGGACTGCCGTCAGTCTTCACTGTCCAGAGTGAGAAAAAGTTTCAAAGCCATGCATGGTGAGCCTGGCTTGCAGACAGATTAAAACACTTTGAGAGACAGAGACAGAGGGATGGGGGAGGGAGAAACAGCTATTATCTTTTCCTCCAGTTATGTTCATTTTCCTACTCTGGGTTTCTTTGTGCAGTTGTGGCTGTTCCAGAACTCACTCTGTAGAGCAGGCTGGCCTGGAACTCACAGAAATCTGCCTGCCTCTACCTCCCGAGTGCTGGGATCAAAGGTGTGCACCACCACCCGGATATGTTTCCATTCTTCTGCCGCCCCCCCCCCCGCCCCTTTCTTTATTGTGTTTGACTGCCAGGCCCTCCAGCCCCCAGGAGACAGAGTGACCAGGGAAGGCAGCCAGTCACAGCCCAACTCCAAAGGGAACGCTTTCATAATTCTCCAGTAGAGCCAGGCAGTGGAAGGGGATTAGCTGGAGTGGGATGAGAGGGTGACAGTGATCAAAAGCTATACATGTCTGGAAACGTCACTCATAGCGAAACCTGTGATTAGGACACGGAAAGCTTAAGAAAAGGGTAACACAGCTCAGTAGATAAGGGCATTTGTTACCAAGCCCGGTGACCTGAGCTCAGTACCTGGAACCCACATGGTAGAAGTTGAGAACCAACTCTAGCAAGTTGTCTCTGGCTGCCACATATTTGCCGTGGCATACGTGTGCTCCCCTCCCATAAAGAAATAAATGAAAACAAGTTTAAAAAAGAAAAATCATAGTCTGACTTCTTTTATAACATAGTTGAGAGCTGTAACTAGCAAACAGGATCTAGATACTTATAAAAAACATAGGACCACTACCGGTTTATTCTGGTCACACAGGGGTGGCCTAACATTCAAACTGCCCCCCTCCAATTGCTTTGTGTGGGTGTAAACCAATGTGCGCGCTTAGGATTGTTTACAGGAGCGTGGGTTAGGGGTTATTTACAGGACTGTAGACACCTTACCAGTGTATACCCTACTGAAGGAAACGTCTCTCCCTTCCCAGCAACCATTGTCTACTTCCACATCCCCTTTTGTAGAGTTATTGTCAATTTCTGATGTGGAGGCTGAAGTTGGCCTCCCTATGAGAAAGCCCGCCTTCCCAAGGCCAACAGTGTATACCTGCCAGGATTCACTCCTGATGGTCTGCCATGCAGCCTTTCAGCTGGCATCCTCCCAAGCCAACCTATTTGTTCTCTGGGTTCTTCAACCCACGTGGCCTTCCTAGTATTGTGCTATAATCTGCCTTTTCCTCGTGGACAGCTGTGTTGGAAGATTCCCAGAGACCCCGCTCAGGCTTCTCACTGTGAGGTATTGTTACTCACACTTGGCCTGAGTGGGGAATCGACTGTGTGTGAGGGTGTCTTCCCTCTCCCACCCTCTACTGCGGGAGGTTCTGACGCCCCCCCCTCCCCTCTCCTCATGCAGTGTTACAAAAGCTCCAAGGACCGGCAGCCACACCTGAAGCTGGCACTAGATGCGTGCACCGTCGTCTACGTGCCCAAGGACAGCCGCCACAAGCGGCATGAGCTGCGCTTCTCCCAGGGGGCCACGGAGGTGTTGGTGCTGGCTCTGCAGAGCAGGGAGCAGGCTGAGGAGTGGCTGAAGGTACGCATGCCCAGGACACACCGGATGCCGCTATCCTGCCCTCCCTCCCTCCCTTCCTCTCTTTCCCCAAGCTGGGGTTCTAACCTTGGTAGTACCAAGCCTTATCTAGGGGAGAAGGGATCCAGGGGGTCCCTGTGCATGACTAAGACTCACATCAAATGGGCCTTGGATATTCACAACAAACACACCTCATACAGGAGGTCTATAATCTTCCCGTTATTGAACTTTCCTATACAGCAGCCTACTGTTTGCCCAACCTACACTCCTGGAATGGTGTGCATCAATGCCTTTGAAAGCTGGTTTTATCATTAGGCCAGCCAGCCCTTCTAATTTAAAAATAGGGGAGGGGGGAATCCCTTTCTTGTTTTTAGATGGGAATGTGCATTGTGGTAATAGCCGCTGGAGTCCAGCATCTTTATGATGTCACAGATCCATGAAGCCACCATGTATTAATCACATTGTACCATGCAGTGTGCCAAAGCCTCATATATATGACCATTAGGGCTGTTATGACTTACATTCAAAGGTGGGTAAACTGAGGCACAGAGAACTTAATGGGATTGCCAAATGTCGCAGACAGCATCAAGTGATCGGGACCAAGATGTGAGGCTAAGTCGATCTACTCCACAGTAGGCATGGTGGCATAGTAATGATAAGGGAAGACTTTGGTGGTACATGGATTTGAGTCCAAGTTCCAGAAACGAACAACATTCCCTAGCTGTGAGATCTTCTGCAAATGACATTGCTTTCCTGTGCCTCAGTTTCCCCATCTCTTAAATGATTCTTTTAAGGATTTGACACGAGTTGGCCCAGTGCCTGTCAGACAGTAAGTGAACAGCAGTGTTGGTTAGCTTCTGTTGGTGGTAACCATGGCACTACCCTGCCCTCAGTCCTCTCCAGCAGACCCTCCATCCCTCTACCCCACTGGACACCCTGCTCTCCTTGCTAACCTTCCTGTCGGAACAATGCAACCAAGCTCCCTTCTCCCTCCCTTTCGGTGATAACCAGATCTCCCTGGAATGTCTGGTATTCTCATCCCTACCTTTGTGTCCAGAAGGGAAGGAAGGGAGAGAACTTACCTTCAGGAGCCTCAGGCTTCAGGCTCCATTTGCATCGGAAGTAGGAGTCTTGGGCCCAGAGTTCAAAGGGATCTGTCTGGCCATTCTGGTCCTCTGTAGCCTAGTTCAAGGCTTATCTAGCAGGCAGCCATGCGCCTATTTTGGGCGTCTGGCTCCTGCTGCCTCCTACCAGAGCCTTTACCTCCCTGAATCACAATCCTCCTCACCTGTAACTTGAGGATCACAGACTGCTGTGGGGATAAATGCTGCTGTCTGGGTGAGCATCAGATGGTGCCTTAGCCCAGGCTGTCCTGGAACTCACTCTGTAGCCCAGGCTGTCCTGGAACTCACAGAGATCCGCCTGCCTCTGCCTGAGTGCTGGGATTAAAGGCGTGTGCCACCACACCTGGCTTGGATGGCGACTTTTTCAATGTTATCACCTGCATGCTTATGCCTGAGTAAATGAAAGGATGTCAATGACATCAAGGTGATGACGCTCGCCACCTGCCGGCTGTGATAAAAGGCCTAGCTGTCACGTAGGCAGGCTCCCTCACCACTGTGACTCTTAAGAGTCACATCTCCCTTATCTGTGGCCTCACTCTCTTCAGACAGCAGAGAGCAGTGTTCTCATAGTGTGGATGTGTGTAGCAAGCCCTTTCAGACAGGCTCTGACAAGTCCGAGTTTGTGCAGATGGCTAATTCAGCCCTACTCTGCCTCCTGGTGGCCCTAATCCATCTTCACAACCGTCTTGATCCCACAAATGCCAGCCATGCTTCTGTCCCCAGAGCTTTTCCCGGGCACCTATTCCCAGCCCTGTGTTCTCTTCACAGGTTATCCGAGAGGTCAGCCGGCTTGGTGCCGAGGGCTTGGAGGCCCCCAGATCCCCAGTCTTTCTGTGTAAGCTGGATCAGGACAAGGTATGTCTGTCTCCGGTTGTCTCCTCTGCGTAAGGTAGTAGGCACTAAGCACAGGCCACGGACTCACAGCCTGGTGGTGAAGATACACACACCCTGTAGCATCATAGAAGCTAAGCCGCAAAGTGGCAGGTGCTTGGTGGTCAGCTTGGTGTCTGGAACAACCCTGCCATGAACAGCTAAAGGAGAAAAGATTTGGTTTGGTTCGGGCCCCCAGTCTGCTGGCCACATACTGCAGGCCTCGGGTGAGGCTGAGCACTGTGAGGGTGCTGGATTGCAATAATGGGAACAGGTAGGAAATGTTGGCAGGGCCACGCAATTCACCTCCTCGCAGACAGAAAGCAAACAGGGAGGCAGGAAGGGACCAAGTGTGTATCTTCTCAGGACATGCCCTCCAGTGACTTCTGGTCTAACACGTCCCACTGCCTCCCATCAGTTTGGGATCGTTCAATTTAACCATGAGTAAATCCACTGAAGGAGGAGAGCCCTTAGGATCCAGTCACTTCTCACAAGTCCCACTTCTGGAATGCTTGTGTTGGAGACAGATTTTCAGAAGCGCAAGCTGTAACCAAGTCCAATAGTAAATATGGAACGGAGCCAGCATTTAAGGCCACACAGGCTGGCTTGAAGCCCACTCAGGACTCTGCTACTGCAACAGAGCACCCTGACAACCACTGGGCAAATCCTGTAGAGAGGCTCCACCCGTACCCGGCCCTATGCAGAAACCAGTATGACCCCTGACCCCACTGCGCCTACAGCCCAATGGTCAGGCAGGCATGAGTCAAAACCATCAGACTGTTTATAACTGCTACTCTGGGTACAAGCTCAAAGAGGGTGCCAGGTTTCTGATGAGTGTCAGGGAGGCATGCTCCTGTCTCAGAGCTTCAAGAATATTCCTAAGGAAGTGATGCTTCAGACAAGGATGAAAGGGTCAAAAAAATAAAAAATAAAAAGGCGCTCTAAGCAGCAGGAATGAGCAGTAGAGCAGAGAAAATGTGGGACTGAAAGTGGCCTGTGTGGCATGGTCTAGAGATGGGGAGCTGTTAGAGGCTAGTCCTGGACAGGGATGGGAAATGGAACTGGGAGCTTGGGATGGCTGGAGTATTCGGGAACATGGATGCCTGTGAAGTGAGGGAGGAGCCCAGCCCTGCCCACACTTAGCTTTTGCCAGTAGTAAGGCCATAGGAAAGCAGCCCTGGAAGAAGGGTGTGAATGTGCGGGTGCACACTATGGTACGGCCTCTGGTGCAGTTCAAAGGCTCGACAGAGCAGCTGTAGGGCAGGCTGTGCCGTGGAGTTCTCTGCCATGGTTGAGTGTACAGAGAGAGCGTAGCTGATGTGCTTATGATGGTCTTTTGGGTGGAAGAAGAGCTGGGATGTTGTGTTGGTGGGGTCTCTTTCCATGGGATCATGAGACTGAAATAGCATCGCTGAATTCGTTACCAAGTGCTCACGGCCTTCCTCTGGGTTTCCCGTCTTGATGGAAAAGTTGCTATATACATGCTGTTGCAGAACAAACAGGGCTATAACTTCAGTTTCAAAACCTACAGACAAGGTTCTTCAAATGTTTAGACCACTCATCCCCTTCCTGATAGGTGCCTCCCCATTCCCACAGCTAACAAGGAATAGCAGCATTATAATTTCTTCCATAATTTCGGCTCTGCCTCCTTTGGAGCGTATGAATTTATTAATGAATCAATGAAGGTATGATTGTTTCACAGTTGGTATAATTAGTAAAAAACAATAGACGGGCAATAAAGGGAGTGTGTGTGTGTGTGTGTGTGTGTGTGTGTGTGTGTGTGTGTGTGTTCCTTCATCCTCTCATTCAAGGTAGAACTGTAGTGGATGTCTACTGATCATCGATCTGGTCTTATCCTGACTCCTTTGAAAACATCTTTTAGCTCACCCCTTTGCCTGTATGCTGTCACCTTGGTTCATCCCTTTCTGGAACTTCATCCTGATCAGCTTGCCTAGGGGCTCTTTAGCATCCAAGGTCGCCCCCTCCTGTCCATCCCTACAGTGCTACTGGATTACATTCACACCCTCCTTAAATGCTTGCCCTGCTCCCTATCACTTGCCATACAGTGCATATTCCAGGACATCGCTGTGGGCGCCTTATAATTAATGGCCCCACTCTCCCAGGGGAGTGTAACCTGAAGGCGTGACCATGTGTCAGTCACTGCCACCTTCCTGATAATATTGGTGTGGTATCAGGTACCTGAAAGCTGTTGCTTGGAGGATTGGAAGAAGACTGGGTGAATGAGGGGGTCCTTCTGAGAGTCCTGCTGATGTGAGGCTGTCTATGTCCTTCCCCAGAGATTGTCCCAAGAGAAACAGAACTCAGACTCCGACAGCCTGGGCTTGAATGACAGCAGCTCCACCCTCGGCCGCCGAGAAGCTTGTGAACATGGTAGGAGCTCCCACTCGTCAAAGATGGGAGGGACTTTGCCACAGGCACACCGTGGTAGAGCCTGGGGACCTGAGGAAGGCCACTGGGCCTTTCATATCTAGAATTATAGGCTAATCCCTGTGTGCAGGTTGCAGGGGCTGCTGGGAAGGCCAGAGATGGGTAAAAGTGGGACCGTGGCCTCCTTCCCCATCCCGTGTGACCCACTCCTGTGCCACCAGGCAAAGGGAAGAAGAATAGCCTCGCTGAGCTAAAGGGCTCCATGAGCAGGGCTGCGGGCCGAAAGATCACGCGCATCATCAGTTTCTCCAAGAAGAAGGCGCTGGCCGAAGACCTGCAGACATTTGCCAGTGAGAATGAGGTTCCATGCTGTGGTAAGTCTTGACTCAGAGAAGAAGGCAGTGCAGGCCCGTGAACCTGGGCTCCTGGAACTGATTCCAAGAAACTGTCAGTGCCTCAGCCCCTGGCCCTTTCCTCTGGATGGCTAGACTCCACTCTGTCAACATCCATGGCATGCATTCCTTCACTTCCGTGGGTGAAACGATTGCCTAGAGAAAGGAAAATCCACTGACCATCATTATCTATGATTCCTGTGAACTGAATCAAACCACCATCCATCTATATTAGTTTCCTTCTGCTAATAAGAGAGAGAAGTGAATTCACAGCATCTAACAGGCCAGATGTTCTGGCCTTGGTCATAGATACCTGTAATTCCAGAACTAGGGAGCTGGAAGCAGCAGGATCAGGAGATCAAGGTCATCTGTGTCTGCATAGCAAGTTCAAGTCCAGAGACCTGCCTGGACTACATGGGACCCTATCTCAAAAACAAACAACAACAAAAGTAGATAGGTTTCATTTATATGTATATGTATATGTATATGTAGCTTATATCCTGGCCTTTATAAGCTATAGAAAAAAAATAAGTTACCCAAAAACATGGCTGCTGCCCTTACGGAGTTGGAAGCATTTTAACTCAGTATGAGGAAACTCTTTGTAGAGACTGGAGTTGCTTGCCAGCAGGGTCAAACACCTTGAAGGGCAGTGGATTCTGGTTTATATACATATAAATGTAACTGTATGTAGATTACAGCCTAGTCTGATAAGGAAATTGGGATAAAAAATATTAAGTACTTTTCAAGATAAATACATGTTAGTAAAAAGTGTCTGGCAGAGAAGGCATCACTTGTCTCCTACAAGTGCTGTGGTCCATGTACTATAATCCAGTAGATAATCACCTGTTTTAAAGGGGATGGAGTGTGTCTCAATGACAGAACATTTTCCAAGCTGTGTGAGGTCCCAGGTTCCATATCCAACATATCAAAAAATAAAATCATCTATTTTGGATATGCAGAAATATTATATTAGTTTACATGGCGGTGGTGGCGCACACCTTTAATCCCAGCACTTGAGAGGCAGAGGCAGGCGGATCTCTGTGAATTTGAGGCCAGCCTGGTCTACAGAGCAAGACCCAGGAAAGGCTCCAAAGCTACACAGAGAAACTCTGTCTCGAAAAAACAAACAAACAATAATATATATATATTAGTTTAAATATATATATATATATTAGTTTAAAAGCTATAATTGTAGCCCAGCAGTGGTGGCACACACCTTTAATCCCAGCACTTGGGAGGCAGAGGCAGGCAGATCTCTGAGTTCAAGGCCAGCCTGGTCTACAGGGCGAGTTCCCGGTACAGCAAGAGCTACACAGAGAAACTCTGCCTCGAAAAATAAAATTAATTAATTAATAAAAGCTGTGATTATAAAGAAATATTTTATGACCATTGAATCATAGAATGTTGTGGTAAAGAAAAAATAAAAAATAAATAAAAACCTAAAATGCTCAGAGGAGATTCTCACTCCATCTGTGGTCAGTTGCCCAGCCAGCCGTCTGCTTGGGTTTATAAATCCTTACTGCGGCTAGACGATGGCGTTTCTCCATGCTGCCGCTAGGTGCCAGCATCGGCCATCATTTTCCGTCTTTCGGTAACAAATTCAGCTTCGTTAATGCGGAATGGAAGGGGCAGGTGTAGCTTTTGTACCTCTTCTGTAGTATTCTCGTCGGCCGTTTCCATCCCATTTGGTGTGGTCCTGGGGCTGTAAAAGGATGCGTGAATGGCATCGTCAATGTGCACTCACAGTCGGGCAGCTGAGACTCAAAGAAGAGGATGCCCAAGGTGCCGGGCCTTCCTGCCAGCTAGATCCCGAGGCTTGTGTGGATATCCCTAGGAGCCTTTGCCCGAGGAGCTCTAAAGAGGTCATCCCGCTGCCTCTTTGTTCCAGGCTACCTAAATGTGCTGGTAAACCAAGGCTGGAGGGAACGGTGGTGCCGCCTCAAGTGCAACACCCTCTACTTCCACAAAGACCGCACGGACCTGCACACCCACGTGAACGCCATTGCCCTCGGGGGCTGCGAGGTGGCCCCAGGCTTCGGACCCAGGCACCCGTTTGCCTTCAGGATCCTGCGCAACCGGCAGGAGGTGGCCATCCTGGAGGTGAGAGGAGAGAGTCCAGGTAGCCCCGGGGGTGGGGGTTTGGGGGTGGTCTTGTTGCTGCTCTACCTTAGGAACTTTGGAGGAAGAACCCAACGAGCTTGTCAGGTAACACAGGTATGCTGGGATTCCAAATAAACAAGGACTCGTGTTTTTAATATGAAAGTATCCCGGACAATTTGGAGACACACCCGCACTGAAGTTATTTGTTGTTTATCTGAAGTTCAGACCTAACAGAGCACTCTGTGTTTTTATACCCTAATTCTGGCAGCCCTCAGTCTAGAGCCCAGATTTGCTTATTTGCCCTGACCTCAGAGTTCCAGGTCCAACAGGCATCTCCTGTGGTCTGACTGGGATCTGATTCTGGAGTTCTGTCTCAGACCTTCCCGCAGGAACCATCGACCTCAGAAAACCACTGCCCTTCAGAGTGCCTGTCCCTCCCGCTGAGCAACTCCAGTCTCTACAAAGAGTTTCCCCACATTGAGTTAAAATCCTTCCAGCTCCCTACTGGCAGGGCCACGGCCATATTTTTGTATAATATTTACTTTTCTAGATCCCTGCACAGTGTCCAGCACACACTCTGAGCTCAGCAAGCTCATGTTGAACAACTTGTGAGTGGCGCCTGCTCCCTGCCCTTCCTACCTCTCGGAGGGTGTCCAGAGCACACAGACAACCCTCCATGTGACAGCCCTTTGGATGTTTAGAACTCAGAATGTTGACACAGGAGGAAAGTTCAAATGTCCGCCTCCCCACATTATAGACAAACAGAGGCCAGGGCAGCCATGTGCTTTTCAAGGCTCCAGAGTGCTGGGAACCTCTCCATCTGCCTCTGTTTTTCAGTTTCAACTATTACCTCTGCATCTTCCTGTTGAATCTCTTATTTCCCTTAATGTACACAGCGTTTTCCAGGGGTTTTTTTTCCCCCCTTTAAAATTTAAGTTTGCCACTACTAGCTAACTGATTTTGTGATAATGTTCTTTAAATCAGAATTAAGGATATGTTTAACTAGCCAGCAGTTTGTTCTGGGGAATTTTCCTATAAGTGGTACTATATTGCTTTGGGAACTACAGTTTAAGAAAAATTTGAGTTGTATGAGCCATTTCCTATTTAGAGAATTAATTATAAGTATGGAGGCTTGGAGAGATGGCTCAGGAGTTAAAAGCATTTGCTGCTTTGGCGGAGAACCCTGTCGTGATCCTCAGCACCCACAAGGTGACTCACAACCATCTTTAACTCCAGTTCCAGGGGATTATATGCCCTCTTCTGGCTTCTGCAGACACCAGGCATTAATGCAGCACACAGACATACATGCAGGCAAAACAATCAGTCATACACTTAACATAAAAATAACTTAAAAGCAATGTATGTTTTCAGGCTGGGGGTGTGGCCCACTGGTAAAGCCAGGCTTTGAATACACAAGGCGCCCTGGGTTTGATCCCCAGCATGGAAGAAAAAGAGGGAAGGAAGAAGCTTTGAGAACACCTAAATGCTGTTTTTATCCAAATGGTCAGATGTAAAAGGCCAGAGGGTGGAGAGTAGGGGGTGTGCCATCTTAAGAAGTAATCCTGGAGGAAGTAGTTTTTTGAGCAGATACTGGAGAGAATTCAGGAGCCTCAGGTTTCTTCATGTGTGTCTAGTCTAATTCTTCCCCCATCACTAAGTACTGAGTACTTATAAACATTTTTGGGTTTCTCTGACGTGAGCCAGAAGGCTTCACGGGGTGAAAGTGAACTCCACTGTGCCTCTTCTCCCCAGGCAAGCTGTTCAGAGGACATGGGCCGCTGGCTTGGGCTGCTGCTGGTGGAGATGGGATCCAAAGTCACCCCAGAGGCCCTGCACTATGACTACGTGGACGTGGAGACCCTAACCAGCATTGTTAGTGCTGGACGCAACTCCTTCCTGTAAGGGTGGTTCCGTGGCCCACTCCCGCCGCCGCCGGGGCGTAGGAGGGTGGGGGGAGGGTGGGAAGGGTGAGTCCTGCCTCCATTTCCAGGCTCTGCGTGCAGTCTTGAGCACTGGGTGGAGGGGAGGGGCAAGCTCAGGAAGACTGCTTCCTTGGGGAGGATGGCATGCTCTTCACCAGTGTCGGGAGAAGCATGACCTACCTGCTGCTCGCCATCCTGAGGCCTGTCTTCCGACTTACAAAGGGTGATGGGAATGAGCCACCTGTTGTCAAGGTTGTGAGACTCACACCAGCCTATGCGGTCCTCACAAGCACATGACCGTTCTATAGACATTAAAAACTGATGCCAGGGCTAGAGAGATGGCTCAGTGGTAAGAGCACGAGCTCTTCTTCCAGAGGACCCGGGTTCAATTCCCAGCACCCACATGGCAGCTCACACCTGCCTGTAACTCCAGTTCTAGGGGATCTGACACCCTCACACAGACATACATGCGGGCACCGGTGCACATAAAAATTAATGAGTAAAAATTTAAAAAAACAAAAACTGCTGCCAGCATCAAATGAGAGAAGACGGGAAGGCAGCGTGAGTCACAAGGTGTCACCAACGTCATTGTACCTTTCATGTTCTAGGTATGCGCGGTCCTGCCAGGATCAGTGGCCTGAGCCCCGTGTCTACGATGAGGTTCCTTATGAGAAGGTGCAGGTACGGTCTGTTCACACTGCTTAGTAACACGCCGAAGGCTGTCCTCCATTTCTTCACCAAACCTGTCTGCTCTCAGCGGCATGCCCTGTGCCTTCTCCTGGGGAAGGACCAGAAACCAGGCCCATTGCAACCAGATACGAGCAGGTGACCTTGCATCTAGAGGAGAGGGAATAAAGCCGCTGAGGGCACGACACATCTGTGAGCC
The DNA here is from genome assembly GCF_949786415.1 of Peromyscus eremicus. NCBI lineage: Eukaryota > Metazoa > Chordata > Mammalia > Rodentia > Cricetidae > Peromyscus > Peromyscus eremicus. The sequence goes on along the minus strand of NC_081435.1, from coordinate 49,483,208 downwards.
AGGACCCTGCCTGGACTAGACCATACTCTGAGTTCTCACTTCTATGATCCCCCTTTTCTAGAAACATCCCCAGCCTGCCCTTTTGTTGCCAAGGTCTTTCTTGAATGCAACTTGAAGGTTTTGCTCAGTTGCAGAGACGCTAGTAGCTGAGTGGCTTAGTGCTTCAGATAGAGCTGGGCAGTGGAGGCTCGCACCTTTAATCCCAGCACTTGAGAGACAGAGACAGGCGAATCTCTGAGTTCGAGGCCAGCCTGGTCTACAGAGTGAGTTCCAGGACAGCCAGAGTTACACAGGGAGACCCTGTCTCAAAAAAAACAAACAAAAACAAAAATTGGCATTTCAGATATGAAGGCTAGAGTTAGAAGGACCTCAGCTTTTCAGACCCCCTGCTTCCCACTTCCCACCTCCATGTGGGTGTGTGGGTCCTTCTCTTCTCAGGAGTGTTTGGAGAACAAAATGAAATGATTCATGTTAAAAAGAAAGAAAGATATTAGCACAGTGCCCAGGCGGTGGGACGTTCTGTCCAGAGAAATAACAGTAAGTAATAACCTAGTAAGACGGTTAAATGACAGTGGTGTATCACACCAGAACTCCAAGACCTTCACTGGACTTGGAGCATGGGAAATACTCTTTTTTAAGGGGAAGATGGGATAGAGGTTTTTTTTGGTTCTTGGTTTTTGGTTTTTGGTTTTTCAAGACAGGGTTTCTCTGTGTAGCTTTGCACCTTTCCTGGAACTCGCTTTGTAGACCAGGCTGGCCTCCAACTCACAGAGATCCGCCTGTCTCTGCCTCACGAGTGCTGGGATTAAAGGCGTGCGCCACCACCGCCCGGCTTGGGATAGAGTTTTTAATTTTATTTATTTATGTATTTTTAGGTATGAGTGCTCTGTCTGCATGCCGCCCGGCTTGGGATAGAGTTTTTAATTTTATTTATGTATTTTTAGGTATGAGTGCTCTGTCTGCATGCATGCCAGAGAGAGCTTCAGATCCCCTTATAGATGGTTGTGAGCCACCATGTGGTTGCTGGGACTTGAACTCAGGACCTTCGGGAGAGCAGCCAGTGCTCTTAACCTCTGAGCCATCTCTCCAGCCCCGGGAAATACCCTTAAAGCACGAATGTGCAGCCAGTTCACGTTGTGTCACTTCCGTCTGTCATCGGCACCTCCCTTCCATGCCATCGCATTCCTCTTTTCCTCCTCTTCTGAGGGGAGACTGTGTTAGCAACTCAGAAAACAGAAGAATGCTTTCAAATGATATGAGGACGAAATGCCTGTAATAAAGACAGTCACCCAGTCTCTTAGCCCCCTCATTTGTCCTCTCAGTAAGTGCTCCAGCCTATGGTTGCCTTCTCCCTCCCACAGAGAGGTATGAGGTTCAAATGATACCGCTAGCGAAGGTGTCTGTAAACCGTAGAGTGCTGCACAAGTCTGTATCTGTACGGCCAAGATCTCAAAAGTGCTGGTCAGAAGCTCCCTGTCTGAATGGGTTGAACCCTGCCTGCGTTATAACCTTCTGCCTCTGTCCCCCTTGCCCAGGATGAGGAGCCCGAGCGTCCCACCGGGGCTCAGGTGAAACGTCATGCCTCCTCCTGCAGTGAGAAGTCCCATCGTGTGGACCCACAGGTCAAAGTCAAGCGCCATGCCTCCAGTGAGTCACGTGGTCTCTTCCTGCTCAAGGGAGGTAGAATAGAACATTGCAGGACTCTCAATACAAGATTTTCCCAGGGGTAAGGGAGTAGAATGAGGAGAAGCAGTCCATCAGGAAATACTCTACCCGAAGGAAAGTAGTGGGGCCTGGGCAGTGTGGGAGCACCTGCCAGGTATGGTGAGACCAAAGGTTCCAGTCCCCAGCACAGCAAGAGAAACAAGAAGAAAGTAACAACCCGAGGGTGGTCAGGGCAGAGAGAAGTGAATTGCAGAGGGAGGTTTGCAGAGAGACCGGAGTGCTTAGGTCCTAACTCCAGACGTAGACCCTACTTGGCTTACCCAGGAGACCTCACTTGGCTTTTACTGATTATTCAAAAGGCCAAAAGTGAAAGTTCATGTGAATTCTTTTTTATTTTTGAGATAAGGTTTCCCTGTGTAGCCCTGGCTCTTCAGGATCTCACTCTGTAGACCAGGTTAGCCTTGAACTCAGAGATCCACCTGCCTCTGCCTCTTGGGTGGTGGAATTAAAGGCATGTGTCACCACCACCCGGCATTTGAATTCTTAATATTAGCTGCTAATTTAAATGTTTCTTTTTTTAATTTATTTTTTATTTTATTTGCATTGGTGGTTTGCCTGCATGTATGTGTGTGAGGGTGTCAGATCTTGGAGTTATAGACAGTTGTGAACTCTCATATGGGTGCTGGGAATTGAACCCAGTTCCTTTGGAAGAGTAGTCAGTGCTCTTAACCACTGAGCCATCTCTCCAGCACCTAATTTAAATGTTTCTATACTGCATGTGTATTATCTGTAAAATAGTAGAGTGTTTAAAGGTATATAAGCATATACAGGGGTGTGTGTGTGTGTGTGTGTGTGTGTGTGTGTGTGAGAGAGAGAGAGAGAGAGAGAGAGAGGGGAGGGGGACCTTAACTCTAAGCCTGTCTTCTCCAAAGGACCAGAGTTTGTGATCTCTGATCTAGGGTAGTAAGCAGATAACCAATCCCTCCGCAGTCCCTGAGCAGGGGTGCCACAAGTTCCACAGCTCACTTCTATGTCCCATCTGTGCTCTCCAGAGCACACAGGGGACTCATTGAGGCCATCGAGAGCAAGCCATCTTTCTACAGGACAAAGTGCTGCTTCTTAAGGTGTCTTTCCCCTGCACCTGGACAGTCTACTCTTTGCTTTTTGAAGACATCTTTAAAAAGAAAAAAATTTTTTCTGGCTGGGTGGTGGTGGTGCATGCCTTTAATCCCAGCACCCAGGAAGCAGAGGCAGGTGGAGCGAAATCCAGGACAGCCAGGACTGTTATATAGAGAAACCTTGTCTCAGGGAAAGAAAAACAAAAAACAGAAAAACTTCTCTGTCCCCTCTCTCCATTACATTAGTATAAATCATTGCTCGTGAGACTCAGGAGATCTGTCTTCATTCTCACTTGACTGCGACATTGCTATGTAACTTTGAACAGGTCCTTTCTCCTGTCTGGTTCCCTCAGAATGAGGGAGGGATGCACAATGTTCTTGAGACACTTCATGCTTAGGCACTGGAAGTACAGGGCTTTGAAAAGGCCTGTTTTAAAATGGAAAACTATTCTTCATGTAATTGACACGCTGCACTCCCAGTGCTCAGGAGACAAAGACAGGAAAATCACTACAAGCTTGTAGGCTTATGCAGGCCAGCCTTGTTAGCATAAATAAAAAGGCTAGCCAGTGCTGCACAGTGAGACCCTGTCATGAAAAAATAAATTCACCGGGCACAGTGGCTCACACTTTGAATCCCAGCATTCCGGAGGCAGAAGCAGGCAGATCTCTGTGAGTTTGAGGTCAACTTGGTCTGCATAGTGAATTCCAGGACAGCCAAAGCTCCATAATGAAACTTTATCTTGAAAAAAATAAAATAAAATAAAAATCAATGGATAAGCAAAGTAGAAAACTGAAGTCAACATATCAGAGTAAAGAAATTACAAAATATCAACAACAACAACAACAAAAAGTAAAAACCTAGACCTGTTTTTTAAATCAAATCTCTCACACAAGAGCCCAGATTGTAAGCGCTGTGAAAATGGGACTGATCCAGCTGAGGTCCATTGGCCTCCCCATCCCCATCCCAGGGCCTGTAAGTCACATGTTTCCTGGAGAAACTAGAAGCCACATGGTGTAGCCCAGTGACATCCTGAGGCACACAGGAGGAAAGACTGGTCCTCAGTCTGCTGTAACAAAACGTCCTAAGCTAGATGACCTTTTTAAAAACAACAGCTCGTTTCTCCTAGCTTCGGAAGCCAGAGTCCAAGTCGGCAGGTGTGGTGTCTGGGCCATCCCCTGTTGTACAGATGGCTTGCTTGCTCTCTTTGAGACCACTGACACCACATGTAAAGGTTCTGTGCTTGTGATTTCATCACCTAGAGTAAGACAGACACTTAGAGATAACTTCAACTTGTCTCTAGAGCCATAAACAGTGGGACCTAACCTTTCTATGCCTGGCTTCCTCGGCAGTAAAACAGAGTGGTAAACACACAGCTAATAGTAAGTAGAGCCAAATAAGTTACACATGAATAATAAAATAGAGGAAGGTTAAACGGGAATTCAAGCAAGTAGCTGAGTGTAGCATACACTGAGTGAGCAACATGGTTCTGGGTACTTGCTGTTTGCCATTGTGTTGGACCTACAGTACACTCTTGGGGCTTTCTCTCTTCCCACCCTTCCCCAGCAATACAATTAGCAGGGCCTGACACTGGCCTGGGTCTGATCTGAGTCATATGTAGGTATCTTCCTTCATCATAAATACCTGAGACTTGACTCATTCAAAGCACATTTTTCTACAAAGCAAAACGGGTTATATATACATCACAAATTTTGCTTGATTATATGATACTACTATCATTATTTCCTAACATTTACTAAGCACTCATCACTTGCCAGGTACTATGTTAAGTACTTTTCCTTGATTATCACATTTAAATCTCCGCATGCTAGAAGCTGTTAGCAGTATCTTTATTTGTGCATAAGGACACTGAGGCTTTGGGGAAAGGCACAAAAGCACACCAGTCATTTGGTGTGACATCACACACCCAGTAAAGAAGGAATGCAAACCCTGATCTGCCTGGGTCCGAGTCCCTGTGCTGTGCAGCCTCCCTGTTCCTTCTATTCCTCGGCAGATTCACGCCAAATACACTTAAATAAGTGGGCCTAAACATCCCTATTTTGCAGATAAAGTTGAGGTGAGAGGCAAACTAACACCCCATGTGTACCTCACCAGAAGTCAGACCTGAGGACCTCTTGCTGTCCTGTATCTCTGTAGGTGCCAATCAATACAAGTACGGCAAGAACCGGGCTGAGGAGGATGCCCGCAGGTACCTGGTAGAAAAAGAGAGGCTGGAAAAGGAGAAGGAGATGATTCGGACAGAACTCACGGCTTTGCGACAGGAGAAGAAGGAGCTGAAGGAAGCCATCCGGAACAACCCAGGTACCTGCCAAGGTGTGGCCCTGGGTGCACAAGGGCACCTCAGCCTGAGACCTCCCCTTATTGTGCCTCTTACACAGATTTCCTAGTTTCCCAACCAGAAGAGGTAGGCTTTGCCCCCTTACTCCTCCTCAGTATCATTCATTGTGATTAAAGAAAGTGCTGGCAGTTTAGTAAGTGCTTCCAGATAGAGCATGGAAAGCACCCCCAGTACTGTGGACCTCACTGTGGTAAGAGGCAACCTGCCTACAGCAGTGCGGAGAGCAGAAGCATGCTTCCTGGGCATCTCGGAAGTAAGACTAATTTGGGCCCCACCCTCATTCACTTAGATGTAAGACGGTGGCCCAGGACTAGGTGTGAGGAACAGTGGTATTTTCCAGGATCCTCTTCTGAAATCCAGAGACCTCAACAGGCCCTGCTTGTCCTGGGCTTCTCTAACCCCATTTTCCACTGTGTTTCTTTCAATTCTTACCTAGCTGGAGTTCACCACACTTCTGCCTGGGTTTCTCCCACGTGTTCTGGTGAATAGGAAGTCCTGCCTAGAACACACATGGCCCTTTTGGAGCATAGAACCTATGGGCCTTTCCCTAAGAACAAAACACTACATCAAAATGGTCCAGGCAAATTCAGGGGCCCAATCTTGAGCCCATCCATATAGATCACAATGGACCTAAGATGAGGACTTCTGGTCAACCAGAGAATGAACACACGGAGCCATGTGTGGTGGTGCACACCTCTAGTCCCACCACTCAGGTGGCAGAGGCAAACAGATGTCCATGGATTGGAGGCCAGCTTTGTCCACATAGCAAGTTCCAGGACAGCCAAGGTTACATATCAAAAAAAAAAAAAAAATTGAAAGAGAGAATAAACACAGAGGAGGATGGCAAGGAAAAGCAGTTTGGTTTCAGTGGGGCTAGGGATGTAACTCAATGGTAGAACACTTTCCTAGCATGTGTAAGGCGCTGGACTCAATCACTCATACAAACAAACAAAAAAGGACAGAAACTTCCCAGAGGTAAGAACCATGACTTGGAGCAGACTGACTATTCTAGCCAACGTTTTTGTCTATATTAATTTGCAGTATACATAAGTTGTTATATTCATTTTTACTTATATTTGTCATACATATATACATATAAGATTCATATAAGTGGAAATGTTTGCCTGTTTTATTCACTGATGTATCCCAAGGGTCTAGGACAGTGCTTGGTATGTAGTAAGAACTCAATAAACAACTACTAAAGCAATGAGTAGATGCAGTTAGCATGACTATAAAACCTTCTAATGGAAGTTCAAAGATGGAGATGATTCTGGACTGAGCTAACGCTGTGGCTCACTGGTATAATGCCTGCCTGGCATTCACAAGGCCCTGGGTTCAATCTCCAGTACCACATAAACCAGGCACCATAATCCCAGCACTTTGGAGGCTGGCATTTTCCTCTGTACTGCCTGAGGCAAGCCTGGGCTACATGAGACCCTATTTTGGGGGCGTTTTTAAGATTTTTTTAAATAGGGGGCTATGGGTGTAGCTCTGTGGCAGAGTTCTTCTAGTATGCAAACCCTTAGGGTCAATCTCCACCCTCCACTCCCCACACACAAATGGAGCTTCTTAGCATGACAGAAGTATTAATGAAGATTTGTCAGCTTCAACTAAATAAGTGCCAAGGTCCTCCCGGAAACCCTGGTCTGCGGAACGCTCTGTGCTATGATTCTAGTACACAAGTAACAGGAACCAAAATCACACACAAAAAATGCAAACTGAAAACTGATGGATTAGCTATGTGTGGTGAAGTATTAGGGAAACAAATGATTTCATTCTCTTCCCCTTTGTGGCGACATAGTGGCTGCCACACAGTAGAAGCCTTCACCCAGTCCTCTGGACACCCCAGCAAAAGGGAAGTCTCTTCCCAGTGACCACCACCAAAATCTCAGGATGCTCTCCATTTTAATTCTTAAACCAATCACTGTGAGCGGAAGATGGGAGGTGATCATGGGCCAGGCCCCCGAGTTACATGGGACCCAACCACTCAAACTACAGGGAAGGAGAGGGCAACATTGGTTTTGCAGTGGAATATTAGGGTACCATTTCCTAAAGATGGAGGCTGGGTATATGATGGCCACACCACAGGGTGTGGCTGGTAACCCACCTCAAAACCCATCTTTTACCTGCACCCACACTGCTGGAAAGGCCCTTCAGGAGAGACAGATGGGACCTGAGGCCTCCCAGACTTTCTCATCAGTGTCTCTGGACTCAGGAGCAAAGTTGAAGGCCTTGGAGGAGGCCGTGGCCACTCTAGAAGCACAGTGTCGTGCCAAGGAAGAGCAGAGGATCGACCTGGAGCTGAAGCTGGTGGCTGTGAAGGAGCGATTGCAACAGTCCCTGGCAGGGGGCCCGGCCCTGGGCTTGTCTATGAGCAGCAGGAAGAACAAGAGCCAGGTGAGTCCAGCGCCTCCTCCATGGGGCAGCCACCTCTGAGCCCCTCACTCACTGCCACTGCGTTTGTTCTCACTCCCAGTTGTGACAGTCAAAAGTGTCTCCAGAAATGCCAGATGTCCCAAGGAGGGCAGGATTACCCCATTAGGAAGCATTGCTCTAAATTACCAGTGGTCATATACATTCTTCATCTGCATAGTACTGAACCAGTAGAGAGAGAGAGAGAACACATGCATACATGTGTCCTTATTTGTGTAGTGACTGTCTCCTGCCCCAAGTATTTTGTGTTTTATTAAGACTTGAGGGGTAGGGGTGCAGTGCCATAGTAAAGCATATGCCTGGCATGTATGAAGCATTAGGTTAGATCCCCAGCACCAAAAACAACCCGCAGGAGTTAGGCTGTTTATCATATCCCTAGCCTCTCACAGAGTCTGGATGGTAGGATGTATCGAGTGTTTGCTGAATGATTAGGTGCCCTCCCTGCTCTTAGATAACAAAACTGACTTGTCTGATAAGTATGAGCTGTCACTGGGAGCTGTATTCCAAGCTACTCCATGTGGGCAGACCACACCCCGTGATCTGAAGCTACCCAACACTTCCTCTCTTTGGGGGCCTCCTCAGCTTCAGTTCACAGGTGGAGAACCTGATGCACAGAGGCCTGGGGAAGCAGCTAGAACCCATTCCTTCCTCACAGCTGTGGCTTCTCGGCAGCACCCCCACTGCTTTTCCCGCCACCCGTGATCCTTTTGTTACCCTCTGGAGCTAGAAAAAAGAAGTCTTTTCTAAATGCCTTGCAAGGTTAGCTGTTAAGGTTTCACACCGTCTTAGTTAGGGTTACTGTTGCTGTGGTGAAACATCATGACCACAAAGCAAGTTGGGGAGGAAAGGGTTTATTTGGCTTTATTCTTCCACATTGCTGCTCGTCATAGAAGGAAGCCAGGACAAGAACTCAGACAAGCAGAAACCTGGAGGCAGGAGCCGATGCAGAGACCGTAGGGGGCGGGGTGCTGCTTACTGGCTTGCTCAGCTTCCTTTTTCATACAGATCACAGGATCACAAGCCCCAGGGATGGCACTACCTACAATGGACTGGGCCCTCCCCCATAAATCACTAATTAAGAAAGTGCCTTACATGCTTGGCTGCAGCCCGATCTTATGAAGGCATTTTCTCAGTTGAGGCTCCCTTCTCTCAGAAGCTTGTGCCAAGTTGACTTAAAGGTAGACAGCAGCCGGGTGGTGATGATGCGCGCCTTTAATCCCAGCACTTGGGGAGGCAGAGGCAGGCTGATCTTTGTGAGTTCAAGGCCAGCCTGGTCTACAAAGCTGAGTTCTAGGACAGCTTAGGCTACACAGAGAAATCCTGTCTCAAAAAAAAAAGACAGCACACACACTTACAGAGTTGAATATTAAGCAATTACCCAGAAGACTTAACAGGTGAACATAGTGTAGACAAAAAGACAATACCAGGGAGAAGTTAAGCACATATACATGAAGCTCTGTGTTTAATCCCTAGCAGCACTACCCAAAAGAAACAGTGTAGCTATGGGATTTGAATCCGGCTCTCATACTAAGCAACCATGTCACCTTGCATAGAAACTTGACCGTCCTGATTTCGTCTATAATGGGGTGATTAATGGAAAAGCCCATTCTTATAATGCCTGCCTGGTGCATAGAGAGAGCTCTGTGACGTTACCTGTCACTGTCTTTACTTCCCAGCCCCCAGCATCTTCTGCCTCCTGGCCTGTTCAGTAGCTTTTTTTTGTTGTTGGTTTGGTTTGGTTTGGATTTTTGAGACAGGGTTTTTCTGTGTACCTTTGGACCCTGGAACTCACTCTGTAGACCAGGCTGGCCTTAAACTCACAGAGATCTGCCTGCCTCTGCCTCCCTGCCTCCTGAGTGCTGGGATTAAAGGTGTGTGCCACCACCACCGGGCTGCCTCGTGCTTCCTAATTTAAAGCTCACTTACCTTTCTAAGTGCAGGTTGGGTGCAAATGGACAGCACTGTATCTCACTTACTTAAGGGTTTTGTTTTGTTTTGTCATGAACAGGAAACTACAAATAAACCCCAGAGCAATGCCCCAGAGCAATCTCTCCCTGTCAACTGTGTTTCTGAGCTGAGGAAGAGGAGTCCATCCATTGTGACCTCCAACCAAGGAAGGGTGTTACAGAAGGCCAAGGTAAACTGAGAGAGCTTAGCTAATGGCAAGTCACAGATCCCCAAAACCCAGAACACCACCTAGAGAGAAAGGCAGGGAACTGCCGGTATAGCCACGCACTAGAGCCAGACTCCTTGCCCTTCATTAACATGGTTCTAACAAAGCTGCCGTCTGGCTTCTGAGCCTAACAGCATTTTGAGGTAGTGAGGAGACAAGATCAGGGATAATGGATCTGGCCCAAGGCTAAGCAAGAAGCCAACACAAGAACAGAGAGCCTGGGGGCTCACTGTATGATGCTGGTCCTTAACCTCTTCTGTGTAATTCTTGGAGACAACTGTAACGAACATTTTGGGCTTTAGAAACGCATATATAATGGAAACACTCCAATACATTTCTCAATTATATGAGTAACTCCACACCATGGAGCAGAAAACACCTTATATTAGACCACATCAGGTTTTGCCACCAAATGAGTTTGTGCCAAACCACCTAGAAAGTATGCCTGTTTCAGGGTTTTCTGGATTTCAGAAGATACAGGTAAAATGGTGGGGAACTGAAAAGCAAATGTCAACATTAGGCACAGTTGCACACGCCTACAATCCTAGCACCTGAATCTGAGGCAGGGGGATCATGATTTCTAGACCAGCCTGGTCTATGTAGTGAGACCCTATTTCAAAAAAAAAAAAAAAAAAAAGATAAGCCGGGCGGTGGTGGCACACGCCTTTAATCCCAGCACTCGGGAGGCAGAGCCAGGCGGATCTCTGTGAGTTCGAGGCCAGCCTGGGCTACCAAGTGAGTCCCAGGAAAGGCGCAAAGCTACACAGAGAAACCCTGTCTCGAAAAACCAAAAAAAAAAAAAAAAAAAGATAGCAAGCTAATGCTGACATCTGCCTGGGTCGTTTGATCTAGAAGTACCCAGCCTTACTGACTAAGAAATGTGGACCAATGGGCTTCCTCTTCTTTAAGATGAAAAGCTACATAGCAAGGAACCCAAACAAGTCTTTCTTTTTCTCGTGGACTCGGGAAGGTTAAGACTTCACATGCATACATAAGTGAAGACTGGGATCAGGTCATAGTACGTACTCTGAAGTAGAATAAAGCCGAGGAAGAGGAGCAAGATGACAAGTGATAGATAGCAAAGGCCTTTGCAGTGGGTCATACACAAGCAGAGCCCTGAGGAGAGTGAGGAAACCAACGGGGCTGGAGGGACGGGGGAGCCAGAAAGAGAAGAGCATGTGCCAAGTCCTTACTTGTTTGTGGACAAGCAGGCAGAAGGGGGAGCACCCAGAACGAGAGGCAAGAGGAACGACCAGGCCAGAGTGCCCAGCCCAGGGGCCAGCAGACTTCTCCTGGGAAAGCCTTGGCTTCTCAGGAACTATTTCACACATTGTGGGCTGTACGGCCTGTGTCAATTCTGCCGCTGTGACTGGAGAGCAGGCCCAGACAATAACCATGAAGAGTATGACTATGTCCCAATACTTACAGGCACTGAAATTTCAATTCTGTATCACTTTTACTTGTCACAAAATACTGTTATTCTTTTGGTATCTTTTCCAAGGGCTTATAGATGTGATAAAATGTTCTTGGCTGATAGATTGCATGAAAGCAGATAAGCCAGATTGAGTCAATGAGCTACAGCGAGTTCCTTATCTGTAGACTTCAGACCATTGGAAGAACTGTGGATTTTAACAGACTGAGCAGATTTGAGCTTTTTTTTTTAATGCCAAGTGCATTTTTCAAAGGCCATTTTGGGATTTGGAGAGATGGCTCAGTGGTTAAGAACACTTGTTCTTGCGGAGGACTGGGGTTAAATTCCCAGCACCCACCTAGTGGCTTACAACCATCTGTAACTCCAGGGATCTGATACCCTCTTCTGACCTCCATGGGTACCAGACCCACACAGTGCACAAACAGGTAAAACATGCATACACATACAGTAAACAAATCAATAATAAATAAAAAACACCCTGGCTAGGTATGTAATCCCAGCATTTTGGAGGCTGAAGCAGGAGGATCACCATGAATTTGAGGCCAGCCTGATCTACATAGTGAGACCTTGTCACCACCACTACACAACAAAAAGCTATCCTGACTACTCAGCTGAGAATGGAGAAAGGACTTCAGGCCACAGAGACTGAGGAGCAGGGCCCCATGGTCTCTGGCTGGCCAGTGGAGCTCTTCATACGGAATGCAGTGAGTGCTCCAACCTGTGGTCCCACTAGAACCCTCAACACCTGATTGTTTTTCTTGTCTTTCTGTGCTTTAGGAATGGGAAATGAAGAAGACCTAGGAAGAGTGAGAATTCCATCCTGAAGGAGTATCAGCTTGTCCACCTAAGGAGGAAATGCTTTCTTCACAAAGACATCAGGAAAAGACTGGAGCACCCTAAAGACCAGCTTGATTGTCTGCATGATTTTAAGGACTATGGGAAGGGAGACGTGGAAAGCATCCTTCCGGCTTTATAAAGGGGAGAGAAGGGAGTGGTGGGAGATGGAACCATGCACAGCTGTGAAGGTTTTGTTGGGTCTTTTTGCCTTCTGAAGCAGTGAAAGCGCATGTGAATAAGCCATCCCATCCTTTCTCAGCATCCCAGTCCCAGCCCTTAGGCAAAGGAAGACAGCGAAGAAGCACTGGTAGTGTCATGATGAAAGAAGATACTCCATCACCTGGAAACACTTAGGCAGCCTGCATCCCTGTTGGGCATTACAGACAACCTCCGGGCAAGGGGAACGGACCGGAAAATCAATATATCCCTGCCTGCGCAACAGTGAACAAAGGCTACTGAGAACAAACAAATTCCACAGTCTGTTTTAGAGCCAGGCAAAATACAGCCACTAGAACCTTCCAGGTTTGTGCATTTTAAAATCAGATTAGCCGAGTAGTCGGAGGGTAAAGAGGGTTGATCAGCTGGCCCATTTTAAACTCACAGTGGCAGAAGTATGAAGTTTGAATGTCCACACACTGTTGCATGCATTGGAGGGCGGAGTCAATTGCTGTCAGTCAAGTCCTTACCTATTTAATGTGACATCAAGGCTCCTGGGGCTGTCTGTGGTTGGAAGACTGTCTTCAGCCTAATGAAGTCTTCATCTTGTACAAGGAGACCCATAAGCCTGTCTCCGTATCTGCTACGAAGTGAAACTATTGAGGAAAACCAACAGGATGGTGGCTCATTTCTGCCACAAGGGTGCTAAGCCTTTTCCAAACACTTGATATTTTTATAGGACCTCAAGTCCTAGGCAACCTCTTTTCTATGCCATTCATGACTGTCTCAACACTGGGCTTTTAGGTTGATTTTTAACATATTCATCTCCAATAAAGATGAAACTGTTCAACTCTGAGAGGTCGCTGGCACTTGGGGAGTAGGGGGAAGCTGTGTGTCTCAGAAAAACCAGTGGATGGTTTGCTAGTCTTGGCATGTTACCCACCTAAGGCTTAACATACTTCAGCCTCATTGAAACCTTATCAGTCTTTGAAGCAGCTGGAGATTGGAGCAGGCAACTCACCTCACTGGTAGGGCAGACACATTAGGGGTCATGGTTCTGTGTCCAGACAGGGCTGACTGCTGCTAACTGCAGGATTATCTCAGGAAATTCATTCAACCCCTCTGGCTTTCATTGTGAGAACAGGCTAAGTGATTGTACTCTCCTCCCAAGACTCCTGGTGGGTATTAAATGAGATAAATCATGAGAAGCATCTTCTATATTGTTTAAAGTTGAAAATGCCCAAGTCAGAAGTGGATTTTAGAATCAGCTAGATGAGAAAGGTCTGACTCAAAAACCTTTGTTTTTTCTGCTAAGGAAAAAAAATGATTTAAATAGTAATGGCTCTCAAAAGGCATCTAATCCAAAGGGAGGGTTTTTTGTTTTTTTTTTTAATGCATTTATTTATTATGTAAACAGCATATGTGACTGCAGGCCAGAAGAGGGCACCAGATCTCATTATAGATGGTTGTGAGTCACCATGTGGTTGCTGGGAATTGAACTCAGGACCTCTGGAAGAGCAGTCAGTGCTCTTAACCTCTGAGCCATCTCTCCAGCCCCCCAAAGGGAGGGTTTTAATTCCAAATTGCACCTGTGTCTTCAATGACAAAGCCCACATCTGCCAGTGCTCCTTGTTAAGATGTATCTTCTGCCGGGCGGTGGTGGCGCACGTCTTTAATCCCAGCACTCGGGAGGCAGAGCCAGGCGGATCTCTGTGAGTTCGAGGCCAGCCTGGACTACCAAGTGAGTCCCAGGAAAGGCGCAAAGCTACACAGAGAAACCCTGTCTCGAAAAACCAAAAAAAAAAAAAAAAAAAAAAAAAGATGTATCTTCTAAGTGGCACCCACCACTGTGTCTTAAGTATCTGTCACACTCTTTCTTGGGCAGTTATTTTAGGGTTAAATGCCTTTTCCACAAGCGGATCTTGGGCTCAAAGAAGAAAGGGCCCTGCATCATTAATCATTAACACACAGGAGGACATGCCACCTGTCAGGCACCAACAGCCTGTGTCACCTGAGGCCCGTGCTCAGTGCACACCCAGTGCTCGCCTTGACCTTCGGCTGCTGCCTTCTTGAAAATGCTTCTCTGTAATAATTTTTCTGCATTTTACTCTTGTCTTTTAAATAATGTAGCCAGAATCCAGCAAGACATTTAGGAGGGTGTAAGGGGGCTTGCTACCAAGCCTGAGGACCTGAGTTTAATCCTCAGAACCCATATGAAAGGATGGAGAGAACCAACTGCCATAAGCAGCCCTCTGACCTACACACACACACACACACACACACACTGTGGCACCCATACACACCTACACACACTAAACGTAAAAATATTTTTTAAGTAGTGTAGCCAGCTCTGGTATTTATTGCCTTTCTAAGCATTATGCCTGTACTTGACACTAAGATTCTGTGAGATCAGTTAAAATAACTTATTTTTCTGCAGTTCAGTGTGATTCTTAACTCCAAATCTCTGTCTCTTCTGTGATCTCCATTCAGAAGCACACTTGCACCTAATAAATATATGAATAGAAGCCAACTTCAAGGTCAGCTTGGTCTACATAGGGAGTTCTAGGGCAACCAGGGCTACACAAACCCTGTCTCAAAACACACATGTGCACACAACTGTATGTACATGTATATGAATGGATGGATATATACATACACATATATGTACATGGTCTAAGCTGTGCAGCTAAAAGAAGTGTAAGCAAACTGCTAAAGCAGACACCAGCTCCCGTACTCGCTTGTTCAAATGCCTTCTCAGGCCACAGTTCTGAGAGGAACTTGAAGTTCCAGCCTTGCCAACACTGAAGTGTTAGATTCCTCCTGTCACTCATCCTCACTGGGCAAAGCTTCCACAGGCTCACCAACTGCTCAGTCTCAAGTTTCTTATCTGAAGAGTTCATAAGCTGCCCACCTAGACTGCATTCTCAGAGAGCACCACATGAAGATGATGATGTGTTGGCTGTCACATCTGAGCTGGGCCTTGGACGAGATCAAAGATACAGAAGTCTCTAAACCAGGCAGTGGTGGTACACACCTTTAATCACAGCACTCAGGAGGCAGAGCCAGGCAGATCTCTGTGAATGAGGCCAGCCTGGTCTACAAAGTGAGTTCCAGGACAGGCTCCAAAGCTACAGAGAGAAACCCTGTCTGGGGGGGGGGGGGGTTCCTGTCTCTGTCCTCATGGAACTCATGAACTGGCAGAAGGCAATGTCTGACCCAAGTTGCTAGAAGTAAGCTATATTTTGGTGAGGATTCAGAGTGCTGAAGGAACATGTCCCAAATCCTTTTATTTTAAATTAATTTCTACTCATTATGACTTTAAGATCTACTCAGTAATTAAGCTTGAAACAACAATCACTAGTTCATCTTCACACTCAGACTTCCCTTCATCCAAAACCACTAATTTGTTGTTGTTGTTTTAAAGAAGGGTCACATTATTCCCAGCACTCAGTGAATCTCTGAGTTTGAGGCCAGCCTGGTCTTGAGTTAGTTCCATGACATCCAGGGCTACACAGAGAAATACTGTCTAGGGGTGGTGAGGGTTTCTCATGTATCTCTGACTGGCCTAGAATTTGATGTGTAGACCAGGCTGGCCTCAAACAGACAGAGATCTGCCTGCCTCTTCCTCCCAAGTGCTGGGATTAAAGTCATGCACCACCACACCCAGTAAAGCCCTAAAATGTAGCTACATCTTGGGCTGGCAAGACAGCTCAGCAGGTAAAAGGGGGTTACCACCAAGCCTGATGACCTGACTTCAATCCCCAGGACCCACATAGTAGAAAGACAAAAGCTACTGCAAATGGGCCTCTGACTACATGAATTCATGTGTGTACCCATATACATACATACACATGGAGAAAAAATAAAATTTACCCCCATCTTCACTGACATCACCCAGCTTCATTAATTCACTTAATATTTATTGAGCAAGGAAAAAAAGTCATCAAGGCACACCACAAAAACTCCAACTCTAAATTGCAGAAAAGAAGCAAGATAAAATACTAAGAAAATAGGATGTAAGCGCAGAGACTTACAGCAGCAGCTAGTTAGGTTTCTCTGTAACTACACTACGTGAGTGGATATGGGGTAAGATGGCCTGGCACCACAAACCCAGCACTGAAGAAGGTGAAGTCCGAGTTTAGGGCTTCATAGTAAGCCCCTCTCTCAACAAACAGTCTGGTCTTCCCTACCTCTTTTTTTTTTTTTTTTTTTTTTTTTTTTTTTTTTGTATGTTTTGTTTTTCGAGACGAGGTTTCTCTGTGTAGCTTTGGAGCCTGTCCTGGAACTCGCTCTTCAGACCAGGCTGGCCTCAGAACTCACAGATATCTGCCTGCTTCTGCCTCCCGAGTGCTGGGATTAAAGGCGTGCACCACCACTGCCTGGCATTTCTCTACCTCTTTTTACACCCTTCAATTTTCTCTGAACAGCCAAGGGATTTTTTTTTTTTTTTAACAGAACCGAGGAAAGGTCTTTGCATGCGCTAGGCAAGCACTCGACCACTGAGCTGTGTATTCTCAGCTCTCGGGCTGGACTCAATCTTGTGATCCTCTTGCCTTAGCCCAGAGTGGCTGGAATTACAGGCCTGAGTCATACCTGTTGTCAAGTTACTACAATAAAATATAGCTCTGCCTTGAAAGTGCTTAAATTTTAGTGAGCAGAAACAACTGAGCATACACCATGAACACACAGTTAAGTTAGAAAACAGCCACGGAAGGAAAAATCGTGGGAGTGACTGGGGCAGGTGCAACCAGGCTGCAGTATTTCATCACTCACGAGACCGGCTCTAGCCAATTCTCCAGTCTGACCTTACCATACCCTTTCCCCGTATTTAAATCTTTTGCTTTCAATTCTCCCTCTTCACTGGCTCTCTCTTTACAAAGGTCGTCACTCCGGGATCCACTTTTCTCCCCTTTTCATCTACCAATGTTTCGGCTACAGGGCTAGTCTTTTTCAGTTTTGTGTGGGCGCGTATTTGTTTCGGTGAGCACGTAGTGAAGTCAGAGAACAAGTTGAGGAAGTCGTTTCTCTCCAGGAGGGTCCCAGGATCGAACTCGGGTTGTTGGGGCTTGGCGGCCCCCGCTGAGCCGTCTCTAGTCTTAACTTTTCCCAGCGCCATGCCCCTCGCGTTTAAGCGCAGGTCCCATTTTACACGTGTGGCTCGTAACCTCATATGCGCTCCTCGAAGAGGATGGAGGTGAGCACCCACCTCGCTCACCGTGAACTTCGCACCTACTACGAACCTCCGGGACAAGCGTCTACCCGACCACTTCAACACGGGGAACCCGGCCCGGAAGAGCAGTGTGGCGGACAGGAAACCGGAAGTCCCGTGCCTACACGGGGGCGGGGGGGCGTGGCCTTTCGGCGAGCTCGTCTCTCCACTTGGCTCGACCGCGCGTGCGCGGGGGGTCGGCGCTCTGGTCTGGAACATGGCGGCGCGGCCGTTGTGGGCGGTGCAGCGGCTGCAGCGCCTCCTGGCCTCCGGGACCGTGTCGCAGAGCCGGTAAGAGCGGCGGCGGGGCCCGGCAGGCCGTGGCGTGGGCGCGACGATGGGCAGCTGCGGGAAGGAAGGCGAGGCCTAGCTCGGCGCCAGCGAGGACCGGCCGCAGGCCCCGTGACCCGGGCGTCCACGCCGCGTCCCTCGGAAGGGAGGCTGAGGCCCAGAGGCGCGCTTTTCCCGGGTCACGGGAGATGAGCGGACCCGAGGCCACGTCCTGGGAGGTGGAACCCCGGGCATGAGTGAACCGGAGACGGGGCTCCTTCCGAGCTAGCCCCGGCTCACCTGTTTCTTCCGGGGATGTATTAGGGTTCTTAGCCAGACTCCATGTGGTCTCAGGGCAGTCCGTCTCTCGAGCTTCTCGGGAACATCGTTTTACCTGTGTGTAAAAGACGAGCATCGGACCGTTCTCCAGACGGCCTTTCCACCAGTTTTAGGGGTACTGCGAAATTAGGGGTGCCGTCAGTGGACTGCAGGACTCTTTTTATTGCTTCATGTTTAATAACTGAGGAATCTAGAATGTAGGAAAACTTACTAACTTTCCCAAACAAATCTTAAAGGGAGTTATTACCCCGTCTAGAAACCAGTCGCGGTGTTTTTGTATTCGTGAACACGGTTCGTTATTCTCAGGGGATACTCCTGAGAAAGAATTCTTTTAAAAAGGCTGTCCATGAATAGTTCGAGAACTCTGACTTGTAAATTAGCTCCGGGAAAATCCAGGAAATTTGCATGGCCATTTGTCATTCTTTTTTTTTTTTTTCCCTCTTGAAGCACCTGACCCAATACACCCGCCCCACCAGAGCTGTGAGGCGCTGGATTCAATGCTCTGGGCGGGGTGGTTTGTTTTCAAACCTTTGGCAGTGTGTTGGGTGAGGTAAGGAAATAATCATAGAATAGTTTCTTCTGAAGAAGTAATTGAGCACTGACCTCTTCTCTTCAAACTGGCGGTCTTGACCAGCTCTCTGTTTATCCAGGATAAACGTGGTTTTCTAGGAGGCTCGGTCTTTGTCCATGTATAATTTGCCCCAGACTTATCTATGATAACTGTATTTTCTGAACCAGATATTTAGAACCATGTATAATTGGATATCAAACCATAATAAAATTCAGGGCCAGCCTGAAAAATCTGGGAAATAAAAGTTCTCTTGCCTGTTCTCAAGCCAGCTAGCGCTTCGCTCTGCCTAGAGCACTCTTCTTAAAGCAAACTCCTTTACCCCCCACCCTCTTAGCCTTTGTTTAGATTTCTGTCATCTCAGTGGCCACTATCCAATATATGTCCCTTTATATAAATAATAAACTGCTTTAAAGAGCTCTTGGACCCATAGATTGACCTGGTAGTTTTTCACTTGAAATAATTCCCAGGATCTAAGAGGTATAATGAAAACTTCCTTAAAATAGAGGTCAGAGCAGCCATAGTTCAAGATCTGCTCCAAACTAGGCCCTAGTCTACATTTCTATGTAAACTGAACTAAATATCAAATATTCTAGTGATACCAAGAGCAGGGGCTTACTTTCCATAGTAACCAAGGATGGATTTTTTGAAAAATAAATAAATAAATAAATAAATAAAATTTATTGCAAGGTCAATTGGCTCCTCTTTCCCTAGTCAGATGCTGGGGAAATTTATAGGGAGAGAGAAGCTGTTTCTCATTAGGTGTGAGGACAAGAAAGAGCTAGGGTTCTTTTGTGCTGGTGTGGATGTCATCGTGTCTCTTCACAAGTCATGTGCTTCTTTCTAGGGGGTGATTACGTTTTGTGCTTAGGATTTTGAGCTTGTGATATCAAAATGTCATTGGCAAGCAAACTGGCTTGTGAGACTGTCTCTTTTTTTTTTTTTTTTTTTTTTTTTTTTTTTTTGAGACATGGTTTCTCTGTGTAATTTTGGTGCCTGTCCTGGATCTCGCTCTGTAGGCCAAGCTGGCCTTGAACTCACAGAGATCTGCCTGGCTCTGCCTCCCCAGTGCTGGGATTAAAGGTGTGTGCCACCAGCACCCAGCTTTTTCTTTTTTTGGGGGGGGGGGGGGCGTGGGGATTGTCCATTCTTAAAAAGCCTGTTTGAAACTGCCTTTGAATGGATCCTGTAAGCTGTTCCTGAAAGACAACTTCAAATGCTTTGTGAGTTAAGGAATTGATGTCCTGTTGTTGGGACCTTAACCGTTTTATTGGCTGTGCAAAATTTTAGATTACATAACTAGTTGAACAAAAACTAATTGACTAAAACAAGGTTCTATTTTAGTGACCTGTTCAGTCCAGAGACTGTATCAGTCAGAATTTCTCTTTCACTGCACAGATTTTCTTCTCTGAAAGCCTTACAGCATGTGGCCATGAAGTTTTGGAATTCTAAGCCTGAGTTCCTTCTACTCGCTTTCCCCTTCTGTAAGACAAAGAGTTAGACCTGAACTGTGTGACTATGTGGCTTCCTGGTGTTAAATAGCCTGGCTCAACAGAACACCTGCTCTGTGTATGCATTTCTTTTGTTTGTTTTGGAGGACACTGTTTTTGTTGTTCTTTTGATGCAGGCTTTTACTATGCCACCAGAAAGATCCACCCACATCAGCCTCCCAGTACCTGAGATTGCAGGTAGCCACGTGCCACTTTGCCCAGCTTAACGGTGTGATCTTGAACAAGTTATTAAACCTCAAGCCTCTCATCTTGAGTTTGTCATCAGTAAAGTAGGGTATATTGTGGGGATCAGAGACAGTCCTCAGTGAGTGAAGTCCTGAGAGTGAATGCTTGTGTTGACATGTGCAAGCCATCTCAAAACTCCCGAGCCTCAGACCCCTGGAGGAATGGCAAAACCTTCCTTCTGGAGTGAGATTTGGAGGCATGGCAAAGCCTTCCTTGGGGGAAAGTGCAAGTATTAACAGTGTGTGCAGAGATTACCTAAACCTGTCCCCTTGATCAGCTGTACCCCAGAAGCCCTGTCTCTTGATGTATGTAATAACCCCACCTTCCTAGAGATTGAACAACTCTGTGTAATAAGCATGCTGAGCTTCCAGGGTGCTGTTTTTTCCAGCAGTGAGCCTGAACCACCTGATCCCACTGTTCTGTTTTTTCTTCATTCCCTCACTGCCCCAACAGTTCCTTTCCTGGAGCTAGGCTGGCCATGACAGATTATAATAGCATCTATTTTGTATTAGCAGCGTTATTCATTCTAGCAGAAAAGAAATCCAAATCAGTTGACAAATGGATAAAAAAAAGTAGCATATCTACACAGTGATCTATTAGCAATAAAAAGTAACCAATTACTGGCAAATGCAGTTTCGAAGGTGCCTCACCTGTCCCCAATGAGAAGTTCTCAACACTCAGAGATGAGGAAAACCTTCTTTAGTGCACAGTTGCAGACTCTAGCTATTGCTTAAAGAGGTTCAGCCCTGATCTGAAATATTTCATGTTTTATGTAGGGTTAGACGTTATCATAATCTTCTGACCATCTTTGGGGGTCTTTTTAAAATCCCTTTGCCAAAGGAGATTTCCTGGAGCTAAACTGGGAAATTTCAGCTGTACAGAAGCTGAAATTTGCAAGTTTCTAGTTAAGACAGTTTTGTCTTTAGCAAACATCTGTCTAATCAGATGTTGGTAGTGGTCGCTTCTCAGGGGAGAGGGGCAGATATGATGGGGGGGCGGCAGCAGTTTAGTTTTAGCTCCCGTGTTTCAGAGCAGGGGAGAGTTTCTTATTCCTGTGTAACTTAACACTTCCTACTTGTCAGTAAATCCTATTCTTTTTAATTAAAAAACTTGTTGGTATTTTTTCTTATCACAGTTACATGAATGAACCTGAAACACACTCTAAGTGAAAAATTGCTTCTAAGTGACCATCTATTATGATTCTGTTGACACTAGGCATCCATAAAAGGCATGTCTGTAGAAAACAAAATATCATCAGGCTTACCTGGGGCAAACGATTTAAGAGGAAATGGTAAATGGTGTGATTCATACAAGCCTTTTTATGGTGACAAAGATGTTCTGAAATTGTGGTTTCAGAATTGGTTGACTGGACATGGTAAAAATGTTTGAATTGAACATTTTAAATGGTAAATTGTACGGCTTTATTTTAAGTGATCGGGAGTTTTACCTGCATTATGTCTGTACCACCCATGTGCCTGCTGCCCACAGAAGCCAGAAGGCGTTAGATCCCCATGAACTGGAGTTACAGGTGCTTGTGACTTGCTGAACGGGTGCTTGGAATTGAATCCAGGTCTTCTGGAAGAGCAGTCAATGCTTTTAACTGTTGAGCCCTTTTTCTCACCTTAAAGCTATTACTTTTAAGAGCACTTTAAAATATAGTCATGTTTCAGGTATTGGGCAATAAAAACATGAGGCAGATGAAGCAGAAAAGTGCTTAGGTAGGACCTCGTAGCATTTGTCACCAAGACTGAAAACTATGGAGAGTTTCAGTGTGGGGTGCTTTTGGGCTCTAGCTGTTGTGATTTGCCTTTTTATGGTGGTATTTTTTCATTATGTGCCTCTGTCCTCCCCCCCCCCCCTTAGGGGATGGCTCCACCCATTCAGCACCGCCACCCCAAGAACGGCTGGGGAAGACTGCAGTTCTGAGGACCCTCCTGATGTGCTCGGTCCCTCCCTTGCTGAACAAGCCTTAAGGCTAAAAGCTGTTAAACTGGAAAAAGAAGTCCAAGATTTAACAGTGAGTAGTGGATTTTATATTATTTGTTATTATCTCTTCTCGGGTTTAAATGTTCAAGCGAAGTTTGTGTTTTGTTTTGTTTTTTAATGAACTTGCCTCTAAAATGGTTCTTTACCCCTCCTCCTCCACTGCTCTCTTGCTGGGCCTATTAGTTAGGCCAAAAAAAAAAAAAAAAGGCTGTGGCTTTTAAAAGGCCACTTGCTAAGGATGGTGCTCGCTTTGGTTCCCTCTTGTTTCCCAGCACTTCCCAGCTGATGGTTTGGCAGTTAAAGGTGGTACGGTGCCTGTCAGGTGGTAGAGAATAAGTATTTGCTGGGTGTGTGAGTTCTTTGTACTCTGGTAATCAGAGAGCGTCTGACCTACTGGACACAGTCGTGATTGTGCACTGTGAGAAGAGATAGCAGAATCATTACAAAGGCACTCGGGACTGTCTTATGAGAGCAATTAAAGAAACCAGGAACTACAGAGAAAAGAGGACCAAACAGGATCAGCCAACTGCCTTGAAACAGGTGATAGGTTTTTAAAACTTATTCTTTGTCAGTGAAAGAAGGGTTGGCAGTGTTGCCTAAATAGATAATGAACTTGAAAAACTGATATGTTCAAGCTAGTTGGAATTACTTACAAGCTACGGAAGAGTAAATAGATTACTACTTTGGAAATTGGGAGAGCAGTCAGTCTCAGACTATTGGTTTTTAAACAACTACTAGTTTTATTGGAGACTGAACCCAGGGCCTTGAACCCATGCTGAGAAAGTGCTCTATCACTGAGCTGTATCCCCTCCCTTCCTCTAGGGACGAGAGTTATAAAGTACAAGCGTTCTTTCCCACTGATTCTCATCCTTTGACTTTGCGTTTGATATTTAGCTAAGATACCAGAGAGCTGTCGCTGATTCTGAAAACATAAGGAGACGAACCCAGAGATGTGTGGAAGACGCCAAGATCTTTGGTGAGAGATGACTTAGAATACATGTAGTTGAAGGGCAGGCACCTTTGAAAGCACATTTGTAAACTGATCGTAGTAGAAATGCACCTGAGTCCCCTAACTGATTCATCCCATACCTCCCACTAGCCCTACAGGCTTTCTCTGCTGCACGTGGGAATGGTGTCATGTCATTGCTATAATAATGCTGGCCTTTATTTTTCTAAGGATATACAGTTACTACATTTCCAACATTCTAATGTATATAGAAATAATATTTTTCAGTCATTAATGAACCATGAATCATCAAGACACTCGAGGAAAATCCAAGAGCAGGGCATAACCAGGAATGCTGAAGCTTGCTTAATGTAAGCAACATTGGTCTGTATCCACAGGGAAAGTACACTACTTTAGACAAGAATCCTTTATTGCTGTCAGTACTCTGCAAGTTGATGATTTATAGAACAGCCTAAAGGAAGCTAAAACTTGAAAGAGAGAGAGAGAGAAAGTATTCATGCATTTGTGCATGTATATCCAAGATTATAGCAAGGCTCAGCAAATCATAGCCAACTGCCAGTTACTACAGTTTTGAATTTCATGATTTTTTTAAATCCTTTATTTTCTCTTTACCTACAGAATATAAAATCCTCGGCTTTTGCCTCTTGTCCCACAAACCCTAAAATGCTTACTGTGTGACCTTTTACAGAAGCAAGTTGTTGACAGCTGAGTTATGGAATTGTCTGTTGCAAGTAGAACAGTTTTCGCAATGGGGGAACTTCTGATGTTCCACCTGCTTGATGAGCAAGATGGGTGGGCACCAGAAGTCAGGCTTTGAGTTAGAACTAGTTTACTGTGAGTTTACTCAAGAAATGGTAAGCCATCTGGGAACAAATTCATGTTACCTAACTGCACTGCCAAAGAGTTTAGTAGTTGGCCAGTTTAACTTAAAACAATGTGTCTACCAAAGATACCACAGAAGTCATTTGCCTCCTCCTAGTGGCCAGAGAGACTTGGGAAACTAAGGGTTTGAGCATGGAGGGAGAAGGAAAGTATAATAGGTTTTTGTTTATTTAGTTTTGTTTTTGTCTTTTGAAACAGGGTCTCTCTATGTAGCCCTGACTAGCCTGGAACTCTGTGTAGAATATAGGCTGGCCTCAAACTCACAGAAATTTCTGCCTCTGCCTCCCAAGTGCATAAATTAAAGGCATGAGCTACACCTAGTATAGCTCTTTTGATAGCTCTCTGGCCTCCTTGCAAGCATAGTTTAAACTCAGCAGTCTGCCTTCTTGGTCACAAAGATGAAGCTTTTCCCAAGAGAATACATAGTTACTACCAGTTAAAAAATAATAATAAATTGGGACCTTGGGAGATGGTTCAGTGGATAAAGTAATTACTTTGTGAGCGTGAAGTCCTGAGTTGGAATACCAGAACTCATGTGGGGAAAAAGTCACGTGTTTAACTCACCCCAGTGCTGGTGGGGAGGAGACAGGCAAATCCTGGACACTCACTGGACTCTCTGTTTGGTTGAAATGTCTAGTTCTGTGTCCAATAAGAGATTCTATCTTAAAAAAAAAAGAGAGAGAGAGAGAGAGAGTAAAATATACATCATTGACCTATGACTCCCACTTGGATGCACATACAGGCAAACACGCATATATCACACACAAAATAATCATAATACAATAATGAGAATCAGTCAGAAACTGCTCCTCGGTGTACCAACAAGAACCTAGGCTTCTATTTAGCCAAATTTCCACTTCTTCACTGCTATAGAAGCAAGGTCTCCCCTGGCAGTATACAGATCAGCACAGAAGCTTACTACTTTAAAACCTCTACTCGGGAGGCAGAGCCAGACGGATCTCTGTGAGTTCGAGGCCAGCCTGGGCTACAGAGCGAGATTCAGGACAGGCACCAAAACTACAGAGAGAAACCCTGTTCTGGGATAAAAAAAACAAAAACAAAAACCCCTCTCCTGGATGGCTGGAAATGTAGCTCATTGACCCAGCATTTACATAGCATGAGCAGAGCCGTACACTTGGGCTTGGTCCCCAACACTGAAAACTCAAAGTCTGCTCTCAGTCAGGGCCTGTTTCCTGAAGTGCCTTGTGCTCTGCCTTCTCCCGACCCCCTCCTACCCTAAACTAGATGATGCCCCATTCCCCACTTGACACTGGCATTTTTCTTTCCTTGTGAACCCGTCTGCATGCTGTGAATCAGTTGCCAGTGTGCTGCTGTTGGACAGATTGGCCACTATTTTCCTCAGGAAGCTCTACTGGGTCTGGTACCCTGGGAAATTAAAGGGAGAATTCCTTCCTCTCCTTTGGTCTGCCGCATCTGGTCAGTTTTCTCAGGTCTCTGTCGGTGTTTTTTATTGCTCACCTGTGATTAGTGACTAGTCTGGTTGACTTCCCATTTCGGCATAGCTGTAAGCCCAAAGAGTCTGTACTCTTCACCAGCCCCTGCTGGGTGTTACGCCGTAGATGACCAATGGTGACCATTCCTTAGCCCAGTCGGAGTGGGGACGGTGGGATCTTTCAACAGCTGGGTGTACTCTCACCATGTAACATTAGTTCACAGTGCTCTAAAAGGTTTCTGTGGACCTTTCCCAGTGTCTCCCTAACAGGCCATAGGCAGGACACTCACCTCATCTGTAAGTGTCAAGTGTGCCTCACCTTCCTATCTAGCCAGCCTCGAACAGGTGGCTCTCAGCAGTCATAGCATAGTGCTGACGTCTTGTTTTGTGCTCTCCACCCCCCCTCCCAGTGAAATATTCCTAGCTTATCTCTTCACAATGGCCTCTGCACTAAGATGACCCTGTTTTTAGTCTATTTTATGTAGACCTATTTAGCCCAAGTTGTATCTCTTCCCAGTTTCCCAGTAGGATTCCTGGAGATAGACAGACAGACACAGTTTGCAAGCTTGAATGGTTGAGCTGATCCCCAAGTCCTGCATGGCAACCCTCCCACTTTCAGAAATCCTAAGTATAAAGTGTACTAGCTACCTCTCTGGGCCTGCTCCAGATTCTGCTCCTAAGGACAGCATTGTTCTCAGACTGGGATCTGGTTTCTCTGCAGGAATCCAAAGCTTCTGTAAGGACTTGGTGGAGGTGGCAGACATTTTGGAGAAGACAGCTGAGTGCTTTTCAGAAGGAGCCAAACCCGAGGACCACAAGCTTACTCTGGAAAAAGTCTTTCAAGGACTGTCTCTTTTAGAAGCAAAGCTGAAAAGTGTGTTTGCCAAGCATGGCCTAGAGAAAATGACGCCCATTGGTGACAAATACGACCCTCATGAGCATGAACTCATCTGTCACATGCCAGCAGGTGTTGGGGTACAGCCTGGCACTGTGGCATTAGTACGACAAGATGGCTACAAACTTCATGGCCGCACCATTAGACTTGCCCAAGTGGAAGTGGCAGTGGAGTCTCAGAGAAGGCTATGAACAAGCCACCGGGAACTAAAACTCTCCCAGGGTCCTGGCACCTCTGTCCCCTTTATTTATTAAGCTGGTTTGTATTATACATGAGGTCCTTCGTGTGCTCTGCTTTGGATTTAGTCATATTGGCTTTATCTCTACAGTATCTTATTGGTTTTATGTGACCTGTCTGGTCTCATCAGAAGTCCTGCCACTGGGCATCTGAACAATGTGACGAGTGTCCTATGGCCTTTATCAAAATGTTTACAAAAATCATTTAAATTGGTACTCTGATGACTGAATCCAAAATCCCTTAACTGTGTTTTCAACTAATGACTGGAATTAGTGTAGCAGCATCTTGGGTCTTGTATCTTATGGGAAAGGGAGATGGTAGGGATTGGCTTGACATTTAGGTCCTTAGATGACAAAGCTTTACCCTTGTATAAATTTAGATCATTTGGGTTGACGTCTACAGAGATTTTTCAAGGCTGCTTTTCTATTTCATTTTTCATTTAGTCATCTTTTGTACTTGTATTTCCTGCTAGGGGTCACACTTAAATTGTTCCATAGCCACCCCTTTCTGGTCCCATTTGGAAGGGCTAAAGAGTCGGACCAGTCTTCCTTTTTTTTCTTGTTGGTAAGGTGTACTCTATTATTAAACTGGTCTCAAGTCTATGAACAGGTAAGCTCTGGCTGCCTCGACAGCACAACCCACTCCCAGGGAGACCAAAAGCCTCCTTATATCTCAAGTTAGAGAGTCAGGCATGGGGGGCCAGGCATAGTGGCTGACCCTTCAAAATGAAAAGCAAAGGATTAGGGTGGGTGACTTTTTTGCAGTACATACTTTACACAAAAGCAGTGCTGCTGCCTCTTTGAACGCACTCAGAGTGAACTGGGCCATCCTCCTCTGCTTAGGGTGTGGTGCTGCTCTGAAGAGGACAGGGGACTTCCTGTAGCAGCAACAAAAATGCACTCAAAGTCCTCAGCCACGTTGTCACATTGTAAAACTTGGGGGATGCTTACCCCAATCAGCTGCTGTCACCTTCGCCATTCCAGTTTTTAAATCCTGAGTCAAAAGCACCCCCCCCAAAAAATTATATATTTATAATTGACAAAAAGAACAAAGTTGTCTCGGGTTTTTTTTCTCCGCACATTTTGTCAAGAAAAGGTGTGAACACAGCTCCATCATTGTCCACCTAGAATCATTTGCAATGTATGAAGGAAGGGCCATATTCCTTGTACTCCTCCTGGCTAAATCATACCTGCTGGAAGGTGGACAGCAAGACCATGGCAGAGCTGCCCATCCACACAGAGTACTTGCACTTAGGGAGCGATGATGTTGATCTTTATGGCACTAGGAGCCAGAGCAGTGATCTGCATCCTGTTGTAGTCGATGCCTGGGTACATGGTGGTACCACCAGACCACACTGTGTTGGCATAGAGGTCTTATTGACATCACACTTAATGATGGAATTGAAGGTAAGTTCATGGACACCATAATACTCCACACCCAGAAAGAAGGCTAGAAGAGCACCTGGGGACAGCAGGATTGGTCCTTGCCAATAGTGATGACCTAGCCGTCAGGCAGCTCATAACATCTCTAGGAAGAAGGATGCAGCAGCAGGCATGCCTTACTGGAAGTCCAGGGCAACATGGCACAACTTCTTGATGTTACAATCAATTTCCTGCTTGGCTATGGCAAGGTGTAGTCACACTTATTCAGGAGCTTCATGAGTAGTCAGTCTATAAGGTCCTATCCGACTGAGTCCAGACGCAAAGTAGTGTAGGGGTAGTTTCTATAGGTGCCTGTGTGCATGCATGCATGTGTGTGTCTGTCCTTGTCTCTAGAGTCCATTATGAGGCAAGTGGTACTATCAGAGTTGTACAGACAGCACAGCCTTGGCGGCTGTGTGGTGTTGATGGTCTTGAACATGATCTGGGTCATCTTTTCATGATCGGTCTGGAGTTCAGGGAGCCTTGGTAAGTATTAAGTGTTCTTCCAGGGTCTTAGTTGGCTCATTGTATAAAGTGTAGTTTCATCTCTGTCATCCAAGTTGATGACAATACCATCCTCCATGGGCACCTTGGGGTCAGGATGCTTCTTTTGGTCTGGACCTCGTAGCTGAAGTTTTCCCCAGTCCTGCCCATCAGCCATTAGCTCAGACCTACCACTGACTAGCTCTTACATTTAAACTCAGTCCATTTCTGTTAATCTATGTATTTTGCCACATTTTCTGTGGCTTTACCTGTGTCCCATTACATGTTGCTCCTTGGGCGGCTGGCTGGCATCTCTCTGGCCTTCCTTCTGTCTCTGAATTTCTAAGCTGCCTTGCCATAGGCCAAACGGCTTTATTAATCAACCAATCAGAGCAACACAAATTCCCACCCCATCAGGACCTTGTTGCCCACATAGGAGTCTTTCCGGCCCATTTCCACCATCACACCCCAGTGAAGTGGGCAGAACACCGTGGAAGCAGGAGAGAGTCTTGGAAGCATCCTCGACTATGAAGCCAGCTTTGTACACACCGGTGCCAGCATAGCAGTATCTGCTTCCATGGCAAACGGTAGCAGGTGGGTACTCAGCAGTGGAGTTGCCGAGAGAGGCCTGTGTTTGCCAGGTGAACGTGGTGGAGTCTACAGATCGTCTTCCCATAAGCAAAGAGTTATTTTCAGCCTCTTAGGTGTGAAATAATTCTAGGCAGGCAAGTAGACAGTACCAAAAGCAAATGACCCCAACACATTTGTATAGGTAATTACCTATAGTGGCTGCTTCCACCAACCCTGACTCCTGCCCTTCATCAGATTTGCCCTGGGATCCTATGTTAGATTGTATGGCGAGGTGATAGGCAAACATACTGGACTCCCGTAAATTTCTCATTTAACAATGCTGAAGTATGCCTATTTTCCTCTGTGGTGGAGATTGGCAAAGTATTACCTCTCATATCAACAAACTTAATTTGTGTCTTTAGAGCACTGGGGATTGAATGCAGGGTCTCCAGAATGCTAGGTAAGCACTCTACAACTGAGGTATGCTCCCGGCCCTGACAAGGTTTGTTTCCTAGTTTTACAGCTATATTTTAAACTATATTTGTATGAACATCTGTCTCCTCTTTTATGTATTAACCTTGTAAATTTTATGAACCTGTATTTTGTTTTGTTTTTCGAGACAGGGTTTCTCTGTAGCTTTTGGAGCCTGTCCTGGAACTCACTTTGTAGACCAGGCTGGCCTTGAACTCATAGAGATTCACCTGCCTCTGCCTCCCAAGTGCTGGGATTAAAGGCATGTGCCACCACCACCCAGTGAACCTGTATATTTTTTTATATCTTAATAACTGATGGTGTATAAAAGATTTGTCCAGTAAATACTTTAATGAGTGAATAATATATGAGGTAAACCTTATAGAGGTTTTACTATAAGGGAAAATTTACTATACAGGAGAAAATGAGAATGAGAAGTTGATGTAAACGTGCTTAGGAAATACTAACTTACACAAGTAGAACTTAGCCAAAGGAGCACTCGGGTTCTCTTAGCGTAATTCTGCCAGGCAGACAGGATAGCCTTGGTTAACAGCTGCCTGGGAAAAGCAGTGCTGGCCTGTCTTGGGATAACCATGACAATATTTTACATTGTAAATTTCCCCATTTGCCCAACCAAATCTTGTAATTTCTGTGAAATGTGGTTAAACTCGAAGTATAACTTGGAGCCAGGAAACTATATAGGCTGACAGGGATTTCTGCTCGGGGCTGGTTCCCTTTTGTGCACTAGCCAGAATCAGTCGCCTACTGTTACTGAAAGTTTTTCTTTTACTAATCTCGTGGTCAAGGAGTGAACTCTCAGTGGAAAGGCATATCAATTCTATAACATAACCGTACCCTTTCTGCTGCTTCGGAAGCTTAAAAATCTAGTCTGTGCTAGGACTATACTCAAGGGACAGCCCTTCTAGATTCTTTGGACTACAAATTAAACTGGCAAAAACTGGATGAAGGGGAAGAAAACCAAATTCAATTGTATACATGAACATCAGAGTCCTGCAAAATCTGAGAATCAGTGTCAGGAAATGGGTGCTTCGAGCACATCCTGACCTAGAACACAGGGCTTAGGTCTTCTGGAAAACAGAAAGCTGATGAGTAAGGGTGGTCTTGTAGAAGTTGTCTGGAGAAGTCCTTTGATATGTAATACTTTGCCAATGTAAATTTCCTTTCCACTTGTGCATTAAAAAAGGAAATTCAGTCTGTCAGCTACTCCCATGACTGCGGTTTCCCAAAATAATAACCAGCGAAATATATATATAGCAAAGACTATTTTGAGGCGGCATATTCTAATCTCAGACCTCCAGTCATATTTTCAGGTGGTAAGTTAACCCTCAAGAGTATGAAGCCATCCTCTTTTGACCTCCACCAAATCTAAGCACTTGGACAAAGATAGGACTTAGAGATGGTATAAAATGTACTGGGAGCAGTAAATATCACTTTTTTAGAGTTGTTTATTGGGCTGGAGCGGTGGCTCAGAGGTTAAGAGCACTGGCCCCTCTTCCAGAGGTCAATTCCCAGCAACCACATGGTGGCTCACAACATTTCTATAATAAGATCTGGTGCCCTCTTCTGGCCTACAGGTATACATGTAGGCAGAAGACTGTATACATAATAAATAAATAAATCTCTTTAAGTTTTTTTTTTAATCTTCTGTGCATTGATATTTTGCCTGCATGTGTATCTGTGTGAAGGTGTCGGAACTCCTGGAACTGGAATTATAGATAGTTATGAGCTGCCATGTGAGTACTGGGAATTGAACTCAGGTCCTCTGGAAGAGCAGCCAGTGCTCTTAACCGCTGAGCAATCTCTCCAGCCTCCAACCTTTTGCTGTTGTTGTTGTTTTGTTTTTGTTTTTTCAAGACAGGGTTTCTTTGTGTAGCTTTGGAGCCTATCCTGGAACTCACTCTAGAGCAGGCTGGCCTCAAACTCATAGAGATCCTCCTGGCTCTGCCTCCTGAGTGCTGGGATTAAAGGCGTGAGCTTAAAAAGTACTAATTACTGCAGGCTGGGCCATGACTCGGTGGTTAAGAGCATTCTGGCTGCTCTTCCGGAGAACCCAGGTTCTATTCCCAGAACTCTGCAGTCAAAAGATTTCTCTTGGCAAGGCTTAATTTTACCATTTCACTAAGTGCATATTGTAAATTTAAGGAGCAATGAAATTCCACAATAGGATTTTGCCTCCTTTTGCCTTCATTTCTACAAGATTGTCAGAAACAATGAGAAAATGAACCATGTACATTTTGGAGTTACTAGCTGTCCTTGCCAGTGAACTAGAATGGACTGTCATTTTAGGAGTTCTGTTAGCTAAAGAGTGTTCTGGTCTTTCCATATATTTCTGCAAGTAGATCACTTATTCGGTTCTTTTATTGTTCTGTAGTTTTACAGACTTACATCATGAATTCAGAATGAGATGAAGCTCTAATAGCGTCCCTCAAAGGAGGGACGAGGGAGCCAGAGCAGTGCAGTAGAACTCAGGCTTGGTAGGCAAAGACTTTGAGGGCAGTTCTGGTACCTGGGGCTTCTGCCACCACTCATTCCATGTTTATAAAATGGTTATAATTCATGATACTATGAGGACTACGTGAGACTCCAGCAAGCTCTCCTGTTTTATTGCTTAAATTATCACATAGTTTTTCTTGCATTTTTATGATTGCCTAAAGCCTAGGGAAAAAGGAAGACTGATTAAGTGATTGTATTAAAAAATAATGTTGTAAACTAACCTATCATGACCTGTGTGGCTCGGGTCCTGGAACCCCGGCTAGGGATGGTGAGGGAATGAAGAATGGACAGACATACAGACACACGCAGAGTGAAGCTGGGGTCAGGTGGGGTTCTACCACTGGGTGTTCATTAGGTATAGCACAGGGAGAGGTTAGCAAGTCTCTGGAGACCAGCAATCCCTGCTGTAAACATCCAGGAGCAGGAAACCACGGTTGCTAGTCTTTGCACACACGGATCAGTCTTCCGTAGACACTCTGACCCCAGAGAAAAGCTTTGCCAATTTCCCGTGGGCCAGTTAAGGTCTTGTAGTCCTCAGCAGGCCGTGCCCATATCAAAATACATCCTCACTTAGAAGTTCACTCACTCAGACTTCCCACCACTTCACTGACCGTCTGAGGGTTACTATTGGTGGGATGAAATGCCATGGCCAAGAGTGAGATGGGGAGGAAATGGTTTATTGTGCTTACACTTCCATATCACTGTCCATCATCAAAGGAAGTCGAGGCAGGAACCCGGGGACAGCGCTGTTGGAGAAGCCATGGAGGAGTGCTGTTTATTGGCTTGCTCGGCCTGCTTTTTTTTTTTTTTCCTTTTATTTATTTAAAAAAAAAATTCCGTAGCCGGGCGGTGGTGGCGCACGCCTTTAATCCCAGCACTCGGGAGGCAGAGCCAGGTGGATCTCTGTGAGTTCGAGGCCAGCCTGGGCTACCAAGTGAGTTCCAGGAGAGGCGCAAAGCTACCCAGAGAAACCCTGTCTCGAAAAACAAAAAAAAAAAAAAAAAAATTCCATTTTACATACCAACCACAGTTCCCTCTCTACTCCTCCAAAAGAGTAAGGACTCCCATGTGGAGTCAACAAAGCCTGGTACGTTCAGTTGAGGCAGGACCAAGCCCCTCCCCACTGAATCAAGGCTGAGCAAGGTGTACCACCTTAGGGAATGGCCTCCAAAAAGCCAGCTCATGCACCAGGGTAGATCCTGATCTCACTGCCAGGAGCCCCTCAAACAGACCAAGCTACACAACTGTCTTCCCACATGCAGAGGGCCTAGTTTGGTCCCATGTAGTCTCCACAGATGTCAGTGTAGAGTTCATGAGTTCCCACAAGCTTGGTTCAGTTGTCTCTGTAGACATGATCTTGACACACACATACCCCTTGCTCATATAATCCCCCCTCCCTCTTCCACTGGACTCCTGGAGCTCAGCCTGTGCTTGGCTGTGGATCTCTGAGACTTAAGTCTGCTTTCTTAAGAGAACCCAGGACCACCAGCCCAGGGTGGCTCCACACAGAATTCACTGGGCCCTCCCCCGTCAATCACTAATTTTAAAAAATGCCCTCCAGGCCTGCCTAAAGCTGGATTTTATGGAGGCATTGAGATCCCCTCCTCTCAGAAGACACTAGCTGTGTCAAGTGGACATAAAACTAGCCAGGACACCAACCATTCATAATTATATCTTTCCCTTCCTGTTTTGTTGTTTGGTCTTTTGTTTGTCTAACTGACCTTGTTATAGAAAATACACACTTTTAGACTGAAAGAACAATAAAATTGTGTCCAGGCCTTTAACCATTTCATCTTGATGGCTTTGCCATAAAAGACCTCAGTGTGCTGGGCATGGTGGCCCATGTCTTTGATCATAACACTTGGGAAACACAGACAAGAGGATCTCTGTCAGTCTGAGGCCAGCCCAGTTATCACAGTGACATTCCGTCTTAACAAAACAAACAATGGGATCTGGAGAGATGGCTCAATGGTCAAGAGTACTGGCTGCTCTTGCAGAGGACCCGGTTTCAAGTCTCAGTACGCACATGGTGTCTCATAACCAACTGTAACTCCAATCAGACCTAAGGGATCTGACACCCTCTTCTGGCCTCTGAGGGTACCAAGCACACAGACATTTATGCAGGCAAAATACCCATACATCAAAAATCAATAAAAATGTAAAATACTTTAGCTTGCAGTTGACATGTAAGGAAACATAGATCCACTTGCAAAAGACTTGATGTTCTAGTGCTTGGACTACAATTCTCTGCCTTTCCTATGCTGTAAGTTGTCCATTGCTCTCCTCCATGACAGCGGATTCAATAAATGATAAAATGCTAAAGTAAAATCAAATAGGGAAAGATAGGATGAAGTATAATATTAATATAAGAAACACCTCGCCGGGCAGCAGTGGTGCACGCCTTTAATCCCAGTATTCAGGAGGCAGAGCCAAGTGGATCTCTGTTAGGATCTCAGCCTAGTTTACAGAGTGAGATCCAGGACAGGCACCAAAACTACACAGAGAAACCCTGTCTTGAAAAACCAAAAGAAAGAAAGAGAGGAAGGAAGGAGGGAGGGAGGGAAGGAGGGAGGGAGGGAGGGAGGGAAAAAGGAAAGAAAGAAAGAGGGAGAGAGAGAGAGAGAGAGAGAGAGAGAGAGAGAGAGAGAGAGAGAGAGAGAGAGGAAGGAAGGAAGAAAAGAAAAGAAAAGAAAAAAAGAGTCTCTACAACAGCTGAATTAAAATAACTGCAGTTCAGATGTGGACGGTTTGGTTTGGTTTCCCTAGTGGCCTCCCACCCACCTGACTGTGCTCTGCCATGGAGTGCTCTACCATCAAATAATATGCTCAGCCCTAGACCTGGTATGCATACAGGCCTTCCATACCCTGCCTTGAGTTAATCTTGTATGTTTCTACTTGATTTGCCTGTTTTTCTTGGATCTAAGCCTCACTTCTTCCTGCCTGTCTGGTTGTCTTTTCTTCTGTTTGCTTCTAGGTCTACACTGACTACTGGGATTATGCTTTACCCTTTGTTATGTAGCGGTTTCCTCAAAGACTTGAAATATTCTGTGGTGGTTTGAATGAAAATGGGCTCCATAGACTCGTAGGGAGTGGCACTATTTGAAAGGATTTAGGTGGCCTTGTTGGAGTGGGTGTCACTTTGTTGGAGGAAGTGTGTCACTAGGGTGGGCTTTGGGGTTTCGGAAGTCCAAGCCAGTGTCTTTCTTCCTGCTGCCTGCCAATCCAGATATAGAACTCTTAGCTAACTCTCCAGCACCCATGCTTCCCGCCATGAGGATAACGGACTAAACCTCTGAAACTATAAGCAAGCCCCAATTAAATGTTTTCCTTTATAAGACTCGCTGTGGGCATGGTGTCTCTTCACAACAATAAAACATTGACTAAGACACATTCCATTCTGATCATTAAGAGGGAAAGTAAATAACTCAAGCTAGCTTCAGGAAGTCCCTGAAACTGACCAGATTCACAAGGTTCCCGGCCGCGCCCTCCCCCCCCCCACCCCCAAAGTATGTGAATAGTAAAGACTTCTGAGAATTACTCTCAGACAAGCCAGGTCCCAAAGAAGACTCTTAGATAAGTGGAAAGCAGGGGAACTGCCTTGAACAAAGACCAGGTAAGCCACCAGGAAAGGACATTCTCCAAGTTGTTGAGCTGCTAGTAGGCTGTGCAGTGTTCCAAGTTTCTGGCTTTGATGAACTGTAGTGGACTTTGATAATGTAGCTCTCTTTCTGCTCCTATAAATAACCCCTCACTGATATATCTGTAAGTAACCCCAATAAAACTTACTGACTCACCAAGTCATATTTCGGTGGTATCCGTATTTTGATCCGTTGTGGGCTCCCTATCCGGGGTGATAGGTTGTATCTGGTGTGTGCATTGTGTCTCCCCTGCAAAGTCTGTCACAACACTCCTGGCAGTCCCTTGTGATGTGGAGGGGCTCAGTTGGCAAGAGTGCTTTGTCTGCAAGCATGAGGACCTGAGTTCAAGTCCCCAGCACCCATGTAAAAAGCCAGGCAAGAATGTGTGTACCTGAAACCTCAGCACAGGATGGTAGAGACAGGCATGTCCCAGGTTGATGGCTGGCTGGCTGGCTTGGCCCAAATGAGCTTTAGAGTCAGTGAAAGACCCCACCTTAAGTGAATAAGGTAAAGAAGGAGAAGGAGGAGAAGGAGGAGAAGAAGAAGAAAGGAGGAGGAGGGGGGAGGAGGAGGAGGAGGAGGAAGAAGAAGAGAAAGAAAGAAAGAAAGAAAGAAAGAAAGAAAGAAAGAAAGAAAGAAAGAAAGAAAGAAAGAAAGAAAAGAAAGAAAAAGAAAGAAAGACACCCATTATTCTCTGGTTTCCACATACATGCATGTGTTGCACATACCTATGCACTCACCATGTACCATATACTCACAAAACTACTGACATCTGTCCTTGATCCAACCTTCATCTTCCAGGTGTTCTTTGAACTTCTGACTCCCCACCTCAGCCTCTCAGTTGGCTTCCATGTAGCAGCTTCCTGGCCAAATGGCCCTCCTTGGAGTTAAGCTTTCCTGGGATCTGGCCTTGCATCATCAATCCAGTTCTGTCTATATACTGTGGTTTCACTGGCTCCATAAGCCATTGTTTGCTGTAGTCCCAGAGCTAGTCAATAAGGACATCCTTATCCCCAACCTACTCAGCCTTGGCCCATGTTCCCAAGTTCATTAGCATGACTTTAAAATGATCCCAGTGGGGCTGGAGATGGTTCAGGTGTTAAGAGCACTTACAGCTGTTCCAGAGGACCAGGGTTCAGTTTCCATCATCCATAGCAGGTGGCTCACGACTGCTTGTAACTCCAATTTAGGAGCTCCGATGCCTTCCACTGGCTTCCAAGGGCAGTGCACACACGTGATGCACATACACTCAGGCACACGTACATACACATTCACAAAGCTTTACAATGACCACAGTGTTTTGAGACACATTGAGAGCTAGTCCCTGAATTCATTTTTGAGTCTTGTTTCTCTGTGATTATTTGACCCATGTGATATAGTGAAAGTCGCACTTCAGGTTTCTGGACCAACCCTTAAAAATAGCTGAGCCAGCCGATACCATCTTGTCTACCAGTAGGCCATCATGCAAGTGGGACTACCCTGTACACTTATGAACAAACTAAAAGATTATTGCTTTGGTTTTGGAGTGGTCCATTACATAGCAGCAGATAACTGATATGGTTACCTCACCCCATTCCCAGCCTCAGCTAATTATTTTGCACCTCTGTATCACCAATGGTGTGGTTTTGTTTGCTTGCTTGCTTTTTCTTTTACCAGTTATTTTGAACCTGATGATCTCATGCATGATCAATAGGCTGATAGAGTTATAAGAACTAGTAGGAAGTTGGGCAGTGGTGGTGCACACCTTTAATCCCAGCACTCGGGAGGCAGAGCCGGGCAGATTTCTGTGAGTTCGAGACCAGCCTGGTCTACAGAGTGAGATCCAGGACAGGCACCAAAACTACACAGAGAAACCCTGTCTCAAAAAATTTAAAAAAAAAAAATTGTAGGGAGGTTGTGCAGTGTTGGCACATGCTTTTAATCCCAGCACTCAGGAGGCAGAGGCAGGTGGATCTCTGTGAGTTTGAGGCCAGCCTGGTCTACAAAGCGAGTTCCAAGACAGCCAGGGCTATACAGCGAAACCCTATCTTGAAAAACAAAACAAAAAACTAGTGGGGAAAGCAGAGCTCTGGATTCAACAATCACAAAAGACCCCAGTGTTACAAAGTGGAGAGCCAAGATGAATTTTAAATATGATAAAACAACAACACTGTAAGTGGTCAGCACATAAGAATACCTGACACAAAATGATAAGTAAATGCTTGTTTAAAATATGGAAGAGAGGCTGAAGAGATGGTTGGAGATGGTTCGGCAGTTAAGAACATTTGTTGCTCTTGCACATCAGGAATCCAGGTTCAGTTCTCAGCATCCTGGTTCACATCCATGTGTAGTAAATCTGGCTCCAGGGGATCCAGTGCCCTCTTCTGACCTTGGAGGACATCAGGCCGCACGTGATGCACATGCAGACATGCAGGCAAACTCATCAATTTTAAAATAAGCAGCATGGTGGCTCAGACCCGCAATCCCAGCAACACAGAGCCTGAGAATCACCATGAGTTCTAGCCAGCCTGGGTTACCAAGTGGGACCCTGTCTCCAAAAATAGGGGGGAGCGGGGGGAGCATGTACATAATCCTACCATTTGAGAGGTGAAGGCAGGAGGATCAGGAATTCAAGATCATCCTCCACTGCTTAGTGAGGGCCAGGCCAGCCAAAACTACATGAGACCTAGAGTCTAAATAAGTAAACAAATAACTAAGTAAAAACAAAGGAAGGGAGAGACGGTAGAGGGCAGGTGGAAGATGTAGAGATTGGAAGCAAAAACGGAACCAAAACGAAGAATCCAACACAAACGTGCTTGTTTCAGCACTTTTACAAGGAAGCGCTTGACTAAGCGGGTCCCCAGCTCGGTCAGCAATTCACAGCACTTGAGGGACTAACAAGCCCCCAAAGGGATTTCCCCTCCGTCATCTTACGTGATCATCACAACCTAGAAAGGCAGAGCCTAGATATTCTGCGCCCCCTGGAACCAGAC
The DNA here is from genome assembly GCF_949786415.1 of Peromyscus eremicus. Classification (NCBI taxonomy): domain Eukaryota; kingdom Metazoa; phylum Chordata; class Mammalia; order Rodentia; family Cricetidae; genus Peromyscus; species Peromyscus eremicus. Next base: position 49,444,426 of record NC_081435.1, on the reverse strand, counting down.
ACCAAGAAGGCACATCGCAAAGCTAGTAACTGTGGTTGAACTCCCTTCCTGTCTATCTCCTCACTGGGCCCTGGTCCTGATGTTGAGCTCCAAAGACGCGCACACCTGCGCCTGAGCAGAATGAGCCAGCCAATGAAGAACCCGCATCCAAGGAGGAGGGACAGGGACGCTGCCAATGACGGAGCCCTCCCTGAGACAGATGTAGCTAATGGAGATCTCGTACTGCAGAGGGACGGTTGCTCGACCAATGAAAGGCTGGGACCGACCCGGCTGCAAGGCCAGCCGGCCAGTGGGACGCCAGGGCGGGGCGCGCAGTCGAGCGCCAACCGCGAGCAGGGATCCGCAGCGTGCAGCCCGGTCACCGCCCGCCATGGCCCGCGCTGCCCCGCTGCTCGCCATGCTGGCCACGCTTCTCACCGCCGCCGCTGCAGGCGGAGACGCCCCGCCCGGAAAAATCGGTGCGGGAAGGATGCGGTGGGGTGCTCACTGAGGAGGACGGGAGGGAAGAGGCTTTGTAGCCGACCAGGGGGGCAGGGGAGGACGGCTCGGGAGAGGAGCTGGATGCAGGAGACGCTAGGAGCCGGTGGGCGCGGAAGGAGAGTGCACAGGGGAGGTGCTGATGGGGAGGGTGGCGTGGTCACCGGGAGAGGACCACCTGGGAAGGAGGAGGCCCGGGCAGGACTAGCCACTGACAGCTGTCCGCATGGTCAGGGAGCATTTGCTTCTTGAGAAGCTCTCGGGTAACAAGACAGGAGCTGGGCGGTGGCGTTCGCAGGGGTCGGCTGAGGGCCCCGTGTGTGGCAGCAGGCTATGGCTGTGGCTCCTTCAGGACGCCAGGTCCTTTCCTGGGATGAGAAAGTTCCGTGTCTGGAGGTTTGGCAGGTTCCGCGGGCTCTTAAGAAGGCTTCCTAGAAGTAACATCTAACCAGAACTTCCGGTCTGTAGAAGGTAGTTCCTTCCGCGGGATAGAACAATAGCTTGCTGGGGGTGGATTTGCTGAGTGACAGAGTGAGGACTTTTTTTTCTTTCCCTCTCTGGCTTGCTAGACAAGCACTCTACTGCACAGCCCCGCAGCCCAGTATGGAGAACTCTTAATGGCAGTCATTTTTCTTTATTATCCATTTGTGTGGTTTTACCCCAACATTTTATTCCGAAGTTCTTCAGACATGCAGCAAAGTTGAAAGAATTTACAATCTCGTCCGTGTGCCCACCACCCACTCTGCTATTTGCTACTAACACTACTCACATTTTGGTGCATTTCAAAATAAATTGCAGGCATCAGGACACCTCACTAAATACACAATTGTGTAGTCACTCCCTGGTTCCATGTTTGTACACAACTTTTTTTCCCCTTTGTTTTGTTTTAACTCTGCATGACTCCAAGGTTCTCAAATCTCTTTGCACATGAATTCCCACAACCAGAAATGCTGAGTTCCTAGTTGTGGGAAGGGCAGAGTAAATAATTCCACTAGACTGCCTCCATGGACTCCAGTTGACAGGAGTGCCTTGGGACATCTGAGATAACACTGATTTGTCAGGGCCAGTACAGTGCTAAGGCTTAATTGTGTAAGAAATCTACAACAGACCGCAGAGGGTTAAGGCCGAGCGAAGCATACTGGAAATGGATTTGTGACTAAGAGTCCACGGAAGAGAGAATCCTGGGGGGCTCCAGTATTAAGAGGAGGCCTAATGGAGGTTGACTTGGAGCGGGCTTGGAAGGATAAGGAAGAGTTGGGCAGGCAGGGACCAGGGATGTGCAGTACTTTTTCTTGGGGAGAGGCAGCAAGGACTCGCCCCCAGTAGAACCAAATGGTGATTCCGTAGCTTGCAGACTACTTTCTTCCAGCTTGTCCCCAAGTCTTCCGGATCGATGACAGGCTGCCCTTTAGCTTTCCTGAAAGCCTTCATCCCCTTGGTGGTTTGGACTGGACTAGGAAGGAGGACAAAGTGCTTCCTGTTAAAGGTCACAGTCCTTGGGCTCCATCGGGATCCTATCTCAGTGCTTCTGAGTGGCCGGAGGACCCTTTCGAGTCCCCCTCGATGCCCTGCCCATGCTGTTCTTTCTCCTCTCACTGGCATGCAGGTTTTTCTCTAGGGTCCCGCTCAAGTGCTCTCTCTCTGCGAAGCCTGTATCTGTTGCTTCCTTCTCAGGACTCCCTGAAAGCCTGTTGTCCAGCTTGGTTATGGATTGTTTTAGCTGATTGTGCATGGGTCTCCACCCATTGGCTGCTTGGGCTCCTGGGAACCAACACCCTCCTGGGTTCGTCTCGGAGCCTTGGCACATCTTATAGGGCACAGAGCAGTGTCTGTTCTGTCTGTTCCATAAGCCTGCTCACAGTGATGTGCCATCTTCCTTATAGCCTGGGGGAGTGGGGGTTGAATGTGGCACCTCCAGACCTTGCAATGTCAATTTGTTTGGAGAAAATAGGTAGTTTGGGACTCTCCAGAGAAAGAGGAGGGGAAGAGAGCAGCGTGGTTGAGAAAAAAAGTGGAGGATATTCCTGGAAGTGATTCTTAAGTACTGAGAAAAAGGTGTTGGTTATTTCAACATGCAATAGATATCTCCTGGACTTGGTTATCTGCCAGGATCTGGGGACAGCGTAATCCTGCTTCCTCCCTGACCTCAAGCCATTTGAATATGGTGTGGCAAAGGCAGAGTGAGCTGCTGGAACATGCATGAGAAACAGACACCTGTCTCTCCTTAGAAGGTGTCTCTGGCAAGCTGTGCTAAAGACGGCCTGGGGATTTCTCCTGGGGACTGGAGAAGTCTTCATCTTCTTGCCTGGCTGGAGGGGAGTACTGGGCTGTCAGTGAGAGGAAAGCCGTGTTTCAGGTGTTGGACAGACAGAACTGCACATAAGACAATAGCCCAAGGGTTTCATAACTAGTTCACTCTCCTCCCTCAGCGATATTTGTTGACAACTATCTGTCTAGACAGAGATTCCTAGCAGCATCAGGTGGTAGGCTGGACTTCGACCAAAAGGCCTGTAAAGGGCCAGAGAGTAAATACTTTGGGTTTTACAGGCCATTTCAAGGTGTTTTCCTGCTGACAGTAAGTAGAAGAAGGGTGTGGCTTTGTGGGCGGATGTCGTCAGCACCAGGAGGCAGAGAGGGAGACTCACTTGAGCCCAGGAGTTCAAGGCTAGCCTAAGCAGCATGGTGAAACCCTATCTCAAAAAAGAAAAGAAAGGCCGGTCGGTGGTGGCGCACGCCTTTAATCCCAGTACTTGGGAGGCAGAGGCAGGTGGATCTCTGTGAGTTCGAGGCCAACCTGGGCTACAGAGTGAGTTCCAGGAAAGGCGCAAAGCTACACAGAGAAATCCTGTCTCAAAAAACCAAAAAGAAAAGAAAAAGAAAAAAGAAAAGAAAAGAAAGAAAGCCTGCTGTACATGGTGGCACATTCCTTTAATCCCAGCACTAGGGAGGCAGAGGCGGGCAGATCTCTATGAGTTCAAGTCCAGTCTGGTCTATAGAGGGAAGCCTTGTCTCAAAAAAAAAAAAAAAAGACAGACCAGTGCTATAAAACATCTAAAACAAGCCTATACTTGGATTCTGGCCTATGGGCTGTAGTTTGTTGATCCTGAATTGAGGAAAGGAATGTTTTCCAGCCCACCAATGGAAGTGCGTGGTCAGTAACTGCTTTCACCAGTTAATTTTTGAATAAGAAAAATGGAGGGTGTGATTCTTGAACATTGATTGATGTATAGAGGGGCTGCATGCCTGCCATGGCACTCGCGTGAAGATCAGGGGACAGCTTGCAGGAGTCAGTTCTCTCCTTCCACTACGTAGGTTCCAGGGATCAAACTCAGGTCAAGAAATAGGCTTGACATCGAGCCATCTAACTGGCCCAATTTATATATTCTCTCTTTGTCTCTGTCTCTCTCTGTCACACTGTGTGTGTGTGTGTGTGTGTGTGTGTGTGTGTGTGTGTGTGTGTGTCACTGTCTCTCTCTCTCTGTCTCTCTGTCTGTCTGTCTTTTGGTTTGGTTTTTCAGACAGGGTTTCTCTATGTAGCCCTGGCTGTCCCAGAGCTCTCTGTAGACAAGATTGGCCTCAAGCTGAGAGATCTGCTTGCCTTTGCCTCCCGAGAGCTTGGATCAAAGGTGTGCACCACCACCACCACCACCACCACCACCACCCGGCTCAGTTTATTCTCTTTTAAGAGCATTCTGAATGTTGAGATTCTTTCCTTCTCTCTTGCCACTAGGGTCTTTCTTTGTCTGATGAGGATGGCAGTAGGTGTGTTGGGTGGGGATTGAGAGGGCAGCCTTTGATTGTTAGGCTTAGAGCATCTGAAAACTCAGGCTGTGAATTCCCCCTTTGAAACTCCATAAGCCTGCCACGTACGTGCAGGTGCCAGCCGCCCCCGCTCTGCCCGGGGTAGCGCGTGAGTAACCAGCCTCTCTCCCGTTGTGCCTTCTCCCCTTCCCTGCTTTGTTTGCTGGGCTTGCTAACAGCCGTTATTGGAGCTGGGATCGGGGGCTCTGCTGTGGCCCATTTCCTTCAGCAACACTTTGGACCCCGGGTGCAAATTGTCGTCTATGAGAAAGGGGCTGTGGGTGGCCGCCTGGCCACCATCTCCGTCAACAAGCAGAACTACGAGAGCGGGGCAGCCTCCTTCCATTCCCTGAGCCTCCACATGCAGGACTTCGTCAAGCTGCTAGGTGAGTGTCCAGTGCTGGGGTCTAGTGCCCGGTGCCTGAGGCGCTTCCCAGACTCCCCCCGGTCCTTACGGTCAGATAGTCATTTAGCTCCATCTCCTCGTTTTACAGATGGAGCAGCTGAGACCAGTGAGGGGAAAGAACTTGCCTGAGGTACACAGTGAGTTAGTTGCAGAGCTGGGATTAGAACTGAGGTTTGACTCCCAGGCCAGTCTTTCCCTTTCAGTGTACTGCCTCTTAGTTATTGCAACCATATCAGTGTCCACATCCCGTTGCCCACCAGATCCTTGGTACTCCACTAGGTGGTATGTGGACAGTTCCTCAAACCCAGTCAGACTTCAGGATGAGAGACAGATCTCCCTGTAGAGAGGCTGGAGCTCAAATCATTAGTATCCTTCTGCTAACGTGGTAAAGTTAGCATCATCAAAGCCAGCATCATCTAAACTCCAAATACACTTGCCGTCTGCTGAAGAAGTTCTGGTTCTCAGAAGTGGTCCTGTAAGATCACATCTTGTAGATCTGCCAAGTGCATACATGCAGGCTCATTGGCTCCAGCAGGGTTTGCCAGAGCAGAAGGTTGAAATGCCCTCTCTGCCCACCCTCTCTGTACTTGGGATGAAAGAGAATGCCATGGAAGTCTACAGTGGACTGCCCAGGACGCAGGGTGTTGTATATGTTATGTCGGGGTAGAAGGAACTAAATCATGGCCATATACATATTCATGAGTGGAGTGTTCTTTGAGTTGCAGAATGCTGAGAAGCTAGAAGGAGCTAGTGTGAGTTCAGGGACCCAGATCAAAGCTAGCCCTGCCCTGTGAGCCCTTTAACATTCTGGAATGGTAGCATTTCCCTCCCTCTTGGCTGAGCAGATCCCTGTTGAAAGAAATACAAAATGGTACACTGTTTGCATTTTCTTGTTCACTGGGAAGGGCAAACGTTTTTCTCAGTGTATTCATTAGCACGCTACTTATAGACAAGAAGCACAAAGGTGCAAGATAGACAGACAGCTCCAGCCATGTGCGTCAGGAAGGCCCCCCGTGCAAAAAACTCAAGTACTGCTGGGCCTCCTGGGGGCCGTGAAGGGGAGCTGAGGGGCTGCTGGTCTCCGCAGGGCTGAGACAGCGGCGCGAGGTGGTGGGCAGGAGCGCCATCTTCGGCGGGGAGCACTTCGTGCTGGAGGAAACCGACTGGTACCTGCTGAACCTCTTCCGCCTCTGGTGGCACTACGGCATCAGCTTCCTGAGGCTGCAGATGTGGGTGGAGGAAGTCATGGAGAAGTTCATGAGGTAGGGCCGGGCGGAGCTGCAGAAGGACGGTAGGAGGCCAGAGAAGGTCTTAGGAAGGAGTTGATTGATTGGGAATGGTGAAAGAGGATTGAAGGGAGTAGACGCAAGGACCCTGAACGATTTGGTGCAGGCTTGGTGCAAGCCCCAGCCTGAGGAGTGTGTGGTTCAGGGCCCCCGGGCTTTCAGACCCTAATCTTTATTCCTTCCTCCCACTAAATTACTGAAGCATAGGTTGCAAACTCAGTCGCTTACAAAGGCTAAAATGGGGTTAAGTAAGCAAGGCTTCCTAGGTGGAAGAGAGCAGGGTTGTGGGGTGGGGTGGGGGAGGAGTAGCCTGAACAGTAAGGCCATCTGAGGGAGGCAGCAGCTGCAGCAGCACACTGTGGCCAGCCACCAGGGATCGTGTCATGAAATTTTCCAGCTTTTCGGTGTTTATCACCAATTGATTTTGTGACGCAACCAAATGAAACATTCATGTGGGCCATGTGCGGCCTGGGGGGTCACCCATTTGCAAGCTTCTGTCCTCACCTTGTCCCTCTAGGACAGTGGTTCTCAACCTTCCTAGTGTCGTGACCCTTTAATGCAGTTCCTCATGTTGTGGTGACCCTCCCCAGCCGTAAAGTTATTTTGTTGTTACTTCATAACTGTAATTTTGTTACTGTTGTGAATCATAATGTAAATATCCGATATGCAGGATAGCTGATAAAGGGTCCAAGGGGTCAAGGCCCACAGGTTGAGAACCCCTGCTCTAGAACAATTCTCTTAGCTCTTCTTTTCCCTTGGGTGCCGGGCCCTCCCTATCACCTCCAGATACAGAGGACACGTGGTCTGCACCCACTCTGTCCTCACATGCCAAGCAGCCAGGCACTCCTCTTCTGTAGGCCCCCTGCTTCCTGGATCCCTGAGCAGAGGCTGCCCCTCTGCCCCCATCACAGACTCTCCTCAGTGTCAGATGCCCAGGTGTGGTCCCATGGCACGCTTCTCTGCTTTCTCCCATTCTCCACTTCCTCCCCACTCTGTGATTAGCCCATACGAGGTGACACATCTCCGTTACGTTCTCCAGATGTCCCTCAAAGTTTCTGTACTCTTTCCTTTTAAACTTATTCCTTGATAGTTTTACACATGTATGGAATGCGTTCTGGTCACAGTCATCCCTCCTCCCTCTTACGCTCCTTCCACTCCCAACGAGGCCACTTCCCACCATCAAGTCTTCTGGGATTTTTTGTTAGTTTGTTTGTTGGTTGGTTGGTTTTTCGAGACAGGGTTTCTCTGTGTAGCTTTGCGCCTTTTCTGGAACTTGCTTTGGAGACCAGGCTGGCCTCGAACTCACAGAGATCCGCCTGCCTCTGTCTCCCGAGTGCTGGGATTAAAGGCGTGCGCCACCACCGCCCGGCTAGGTCTTCTGTTTTGATTTTGGTTGGCTTTGCCATCCACTGGGTTTAACCAGGGCTGCTCCTCCGGAGCGTGGGAACCTCGCCGTCGAAGACGATGACTTCCTCTTCTCCAGCAGCCCTTGCCTGTCTTAGCTTCCTTGGGTGAGACGGGGCCCCTTGAGCCCCTCACCACCTATGACTGAATGTTCATAGGGCTCCATCTTGTGCAGGCCCCATGCAGGCAAGTACAGTTGCTGTGAGTTTGGGAGTGCCACAGCCTTGCCGTGCCCATAACACTGTTGCACAACCCTTCTCCCCACCACCCAGCGCCCCCCACTCTCCTGCCTTTGTTTAACACAGAGCCTCACTGTGTAGTCCCAACTGGCCTCAAACTCACAATACCCCTGTGTCGCCATCCAGATTCCTGGGCTTGCACTACTTCCGTTATATACCCAGTCATACTCAGCCTCTTCTTCTTTCTGCTTTTCTCTCTTGTCGGTTTTAAGTAGCTCTGCCATGCTGACCATCTCCTGTTGTAGAAGTAAGTTCTACCAGTCTTCTTCCAGACCTGCATCCTTGTCTTCTTCCAGTCCACATCCCTGTCTTCTCCCAGACCTGCATCCCTGTCTTCTTCCAGTCCTGCATCCCTGTCTTCTTCCAGTCCACATCCCTGTCTTCTTCCAGACCTGCATCCCTGTCTTCTTCCAGTCCACATCCCTGTCATCTTCCAGACCCACATCCCTGTCTTCTTCCAGTCCACATCCCTGTCTTCTTCCAGAGCTGCATCCCTGTCTTCTTCCAGTCCACATCCCTGTCTTCTTCCAGTCCACATCCCTGTCATCTTCCAGACCCACATCCCTGTCTTCTTCCAGTCCACATCCCTGTCTTCTTCCAGTCCACATCCCTGTCTTCTTCCAGACCTGCATCCCTGTCTTCTTCGAGACCTGCATCCCTGTCTTCTTCCAGTCCCACATCTCTGTCTTCTTCCTGTCTTCTTCCAGTCCCACATCCCTGTCTTCTTCCAGTCCACATCCCTGTCCACCCTCTGGACACTGCTGTCTAGTGGCCCAGTTGAAAACCAGCCCAGAAAAGACAGCAGTTCAAAGACAAGCTAGTCCAGAATGTATCAGCAGGTAGTTCCCATCTGTGCTAGTTCTGGGGCCGGAAAGAATGATAGAGAGACCAGACAGGAGCTCTGAGCAAGTGCGAGTCTGCCAGATCAAGCCAGAGGGGAGGACAGTAGTGTGGTATGAGGCTATTGCCATTAGGCCCAGCTTGGTCATTGAAGCCAGGACAGACTAGAAGCTAGTTTAAAAAAAAAAAAAAAAAAAGCTGTTCATGTTCAGAGACATGTCAGTGCCGTGGGGGGGAAGTATGATGTAATTGGCATCTAGCCACACTAGGAAGCAAGGTACTTTGGGATCCTATTTTTCTTTTTCTCTGCACTGTCCCTGGCCACCAGTGAGGAGGTACAGACAAGCCCACTGTAGCCACAGAACAGGCCAAAGGGATAAAGTGGCAGGCCTAGAGGACCTCATGCTGAGTGGTCAGCCCCAAAGCCTTTCTGCACAAGACTCCAGTCCCACGTGTCTCCTAGGATCTACAAGTACCAGGCTCATGGCTATGCCTTCTCGGGCGTAGAAGAACTGCTCTACTCACTGGGGGAGACCACCTTTGTCAACATGACCCAGCGTTCGGTGGCCGAGTCCCTGCTCCAGGTGGGGGTCACACAGCGCTTTATTGATGATGTTGTCTCCGCTGTCCTACGGGCCAACTATGGCCAGTCAGCATCCATGCCAGCCTTTGCCGGTGAGTATACAGCCCTCAGCCTGCCCGTCCACCCTGCTCACATACTCAGAACAAGCCGGGCCCTCTGAAAACCTTGTTCTGGCTTATTACCACCACCCCATTCTTTCTTTTCTCTCTTTTTTTTTTAAATCACGTTGTATTTTATGTGTGTTGCCTGTGCTCATGGTTGGGAGGAGTCTTGTCTTGGCAGGAAGGCCCAAGATCTTTCCTACCTTCCCCAGGGGCCATGTCACTAGCTGGGGCTCAGGGCAACCTGTGGTCCGTGGAAGGGGGCAACAAGCTAGTTTGTTCCGGTTTGCTGAAGCTTGCCAAGGCCAGCGTGATCCATGCCACGGTGACCTCTGTGACCCTGCACACTACAGGTGAGTGAACGGAACAGGAGTTAGGCCCATCCGTTCCTAGCCAGCCCTCCTCCTTCCTCTTCTGTACCTCAACCCTAGTGGTTCCTGCTGAGAAGTATTTCTCAGAAAATCAGTGGAAGGCCCAGCAACACTAGAGGGCACTGTCGTGGTTCGTGTAGAAGCTAGGAAGCTTCCTTCAATGTTATCTGCTATTCCTTTGACCACTGAGAATTTGAGTGGCATCCTTGCCTCTCTGCCTGTCAGCAGCAGAACCAGAAGAAGGACTTAGGCCTTCTAATATCCAGACCAGTGCTCACCCAGCAGCAGCAGCAATATGGAAAGAAGGGACAGCCGAGCTGCCCCTGACACCAGACTCTCACTGCACCCCTGGGGCTGGGTCCCAAATGGAAGGGAGGTCAGTGGATAGAAGCCAAGGAATAAATGGACGTTTGTGTTCTCTCTCCTGCTAGAAGGGAAAGCCCTGTACCAAGTGGGGTATGAAAGTGACAAGGGTAACAGCTCTGACTTCTACGACATCGTGGTCATTGCCACGCCCCTGCACCTGGACAACAGCAGCCACAACCTCACCTTCGAAGGCTTCACTCCGCCCATTGATGACATTCAGGGCTCTTTCCAGCCCACCGTGGTCTCCCTGGTCCATGGCTACCTCAACTCTTCCTACTTCGGCTTCCCCGACCCTAAGCTTTTCCCCTTCGCCAACATACTCACCACAGATTTCCCCAGCTTCTTCTGCACTCTGGACAACATCTGTCCTGTCAACATCTCAGCCAGCTTCCGGCGGAAGCAGCCCCAGGAAGCAGCAGTATGGCGAGTGCAGTCCCCGAAGCCCCTCTTCCGGACTGAGCTGAAGACCCTCTTCCGGTCCTATTACTCAGTCCAGACAGCCGAGTGGCAGGCCCACCCCCTCTACGGCTCCCGCCGCAGCCCCCCCAAGTTCGCGCTCCATGACCAGCTCTTCTACCTCAACGCCTTGGAGTGGGCGGCTAGCTCCGTGGAGATGATGGCTGTAGCTGCTAAGAACGTGGCCTTATTGGCTTATAACCGCTGGTACCAGGACCTGGACAAGATTGACCAAAAGGACTTGATCCATAAGGTCAAGACTGAACTGTGAGGGTGTCCAGAGAGACTCCAGAAACTCTGTCCCACACTGAAGATGGAGCCCACCCCAGCAGCACAGGACCGCCTAAGCCACATTCGTGGGCTGCTCTGCTCTCTCTGCCCTGTGTATGGAGCAGATGTTCCCCCCGTGGGTCCAGGTGATTCACTATCTGCCTAAGGATCCTTAGAAGCTGCCTTTTTTGTTTTTTTGTTTTTGGGGGTTTTTTTTGGTTGGTTTTTTTTTTTTTTTTTTTTTTTTTTTTGGTGAGTTGTGGGGTTTTTTTTGTTTTTTTTGTTTTTTTGTTTTTTTGTTTTGTTTTGTTTTTGGAGGCAGGATTTCTCTGTGTAGCTTCGGCTGTCCTGGAACTCTCTCTGTAGACCAGGCTGGCCTCGAACTCACAGAGATTCGCCTGGCTCTGCCTCCTGAGTGCTGGGATTTAAGGCCTGTGCCACCACCACCCGGCAGCCTTTTTTTGTTTTTTAAGGGAGAGATTAAGAAAAGGGAAGGAAATTCAAGTCAGTATTTGGGGGTATTTTTTTGTTTTGTTTTTGGTTTTTTTTTTTTTTGTTTGTTTGCTTTTGTTTTTTGTTACGATTTTTCAAGAAGAAATAAAAATTCATCCTCCAAGCTACTTCCGACTTCATTTTCTCACTAGAAGCTCAGATGACGGTGAGAAGGAATATAAAGCAGAGAACTCAATTTTCTTTCGTTTCTGTCTTCCATTACCAACTCCCCAAATGCACAGCCTACAGGAAAACATTTACAACCAGCTATTTAACGAGAAACAAACATCAGAAAATGTAAGCATTTGGACGGGCCATTTGGTGTGGGTTCTAGTTCAGAACTTCTTTCGAGACCATCTCCACACCTCCCAGCAGCACTGCGTATGACTGTTACAACATTTACCCGAACACTGCCATCAGTAGAGCTCTGGGCTACCTGTCAATCAGGCAGGCAAAAAAAAATGGAAGCAAGCTGAGCTATAGGAAGAAAGGAAGCTTTTGACAGCCCCTGGAGGGATTGGCCGTTCTCTTTATGTAAGGGTACAGGAGTCGTGTGATGGATCTGTCTTTCAAAGGAGGCAAGTCCTTGGATGGTAGAGAGTGGTCCTACCTCACCTCCAAACTTTCCCCCAGCAGGGGAAAGGAAGGTGTGGGATGGAGTTCTTCGGAGGTTAATCTGGTGCTTTCTCTGGCACTAGCTTCGTAGACAGAATTGTACTTGTTTTTTCCTGTAACCTGGAAAGATCAGTAGATTGGAGCTGGAGATGCAGTTCAGTAGGAGAGCGCTTGTTTAGCATCTGTGGGGCCTTGGTTTTAACACCGCCAAACCATTACATAAATAGATAAAATAAATATCGAGGATCACAGGCGTAGCTCAGTGGAGGGCATAGATTTGGAATGCATGAAGCCCCTGGCTCAAGTCTCAGCACCACCACACCCCCAAATCAGTTTTTGGAGTGGAACTTGTCTTCATTCCTTTGGACCTGTGCGTTTCTGCAGAGGGAACACACAGAGGAGTGGAGCCAGTGTGGGCCACCCATCCACACTCACACACACACACACACACACACACACACACACACACACACACACACACCACTCAGACTTGTTAAGCTGGACTTTAGGGGACAGGCTTGGGTGCACAGAGGAAACATGGCCACCAGAGGATCCTAGCCCAGAAACTTGCCCAACAGACAGTCCTGAGATTCATCTGGCTGTTTCCTGCCAGGAAGACGAGAGCTCACAGTAAGAACATAACTTGTCTGAGGTCTCTGCTAAGTTTTATAGAACAAACCAGATCTGGAGCTTCGTCTGAACTGAGTTCAGCATAGAGCGAAAAACCCCTCCCATGCAGTTAGGCTCACACTGGCACGAAGGTTCGTGTTTTACCAGGTGATGGCGGTGAAGAGATGGTCTTTAGGGCACACGTGATCTGCGTGTGGTGGATATTCCAGAAGCCGTAAGACTGGCACATCAGTGAAACAAGTCTTGGTTGAAGTAGAAAAAACAAATGAAAACTCTGAACAATGAAAACATTGTTGGGTAAAATGATTCGAGGCCATGTGCTGAGCACAGGGCAATCCCCTGGTCCTTCTCACAGCCAAAGACTGCAGTGTCGACAGGTCCCCCAGTGGGAGGGTCTCCCACAGCCACTGAGCTGAATTTCTAATGTAGGCCATGGGGACCAGCCCTGCACCGATACCTGTGGCCAGAGAAGGGCCAAGTGCTGATTGGTTGGCCTTCAGACACCGGACCAGTAATGGGATCATAGAGTAAACTGATTTTTGTAGAATAACAGGCTCTAATAATGGTCTTATCCAAATGTCACGACTGTGGAGGGACCTATGCCTCCCCCAACCCCCAAGTTCAGTGACGTCAAAACGTGATGATATTCAACGGACTCTGAAATGCAGATGGTACAGGCTGTCATTGTATGCCCGGTATTGGGCCTGAGGACCAAAGACAATGCAAAACATACTCTGCTGACTCCACTCTCTTGGGTCCCTAAGGAGGGTGTGGCGTAGACAGGGCAGGTCCTCAGCTGGGCTGGGGCTTCATGCTAAGGCTGAGCTGGCTGCACTACCGAGCCATCCTTTGCCTGAGTAGGCAGGCCTAAACAGCTCCAATCCAAAGCCACTCCCAGTGCCCTGAGGCCCACTTGCCCAAGCCTTCCAGTCTTCTGGTCTCATCCTTTGCAGGACAGATCCCAGAAAGGGGAACACAGGCCAACCGAAAGCTTTGTCCCAGGGCTCACCTTGGCCGTCTCGGGCCAGAACAGACATTCCCTCCCCAGGCCTAGAGAGGCCTGTGAGTCTGACCAGCAAAATGAAAGAGGCACCACCCTTACTGTCTGTTGTCCTCAGTAGAATGAGTATTTAAAACCCTGCACACAGGGCTCAGAGCATGGCTCAGTCAATAGAGTCCTTGCCTAGCATATACAAAGCCCTGAATCATGGTCATCGCTGCCAGTAATCCCAGCATTCAGTGGGTAAGGCAGGAGGATCAGAAGTTCAAGGCCATCCTTGGCTACATAGTAAGTTTGAGGCCAACCTGGGGTACATGAGATTCTGTCTCAGAAAAGAAAGAAAAAAAACTCTGCACAGATATTCTGCTTTCTAGAGCAGATGACCCAAGCCGAATCTTTGGTGGTAAGGTGTTAAGGAATGCCTTGTTCCACCCACTCATGAAACAGCACTAAAGGGGGCAGGAGTAGGTCTCCTGGAAGCCTCTGCATTTATTTATATGTGTCATGTCATAGGAAGTGCATTTAGCTTTAGACCTAAGTTTCTGGATTCACTGTGGACTTACTTTTACCAAGGCCTGAGCTCCCCTGCTCAGGCCCAAGAGACCAAGTTTCAGGCCAGTAAGAGGGTTCAGTGGGCTCAGGTGCTGGCAGGCCTGAAGACTTAGTCCTACCCCAGGACCCATGGGGTGAAAGAAAGAACTGACTCCCAGAATTGACCTGTGTGTTTCACAAGCACATGTGGTATGCATCCATGCATCCATGCACACATTCTCCCTCTCTACTGAAATGTTAATAATAATAATAATAATAATAATAATAATAATAATAATAAAATACACTGTTTTTAAGAAGAGGCCATACCTTTAAGTCCCAGGATTGTAGAGACTGGACAAGAGGCTGAAGATAGGGGAAACCATCACCCTTGTATAACAACCATAAACTAAGCATTCTAAGATTCTAACGCTCCCTCTATAAGGCTAGCCCCTTCTCGCCCAGAAGAGGATTTCCTTCCTACCCACACTACCTGTACTCTCCCAGGGCTCCTGCAGCTCAACTTCTCCCAGAGTGACTTCCAGTAAAGCCTTGAAAACTGTTGGGCTCATCGCGTGGGCCTAGAACCCAGAGAGCACAGGCCTTGAGGATAGATGGCTCAGTGGTAAAGCACGTACTTAGCATATATAAAGCCTGAGTTCGACACCCTGCATTTAGGGGCACGCACAGAAACCCAGAGAGCATCTGTGGGAGCTTTAGAGACAAGTAAGCCCTGCAGAAGTGGCTGCTAAAGGGATCGGCATGAGCTGGCACGTGGAGTCTATTTTCCATGTGTCTGGAACCAGGCCAAAACTTCCCAGGGTAATTTTAACCAGTATACACTCTACAACAATACCAAAAAAGGTAAGTTACTTTCCAGCCCAGACAGGCACATACCTAACCATTGGCTTTTCGTGAATTGGACAATTAAAGAAAGCATTCCACCCTGACACTCTTGTAGGCACATGAGCTCAAACAGCCAAGTGAAGTGTTCCTGCAGTGGGCTGGCTGTTGACCCCTTGCAGGACGTTACCTCAGAAGTGCTAGCTTGTCTCACCCACAGAAAATAGCCGAAGCCCCTCAGCTGTTCTGGGGGAAGGCAAGGTATTTTTAGAGCCCAGGACAGCTGATTGGGGATTTGCTGTGGGATTAGAAGGCCCAGAGGGTCAAGATTCTGTTACCAGGGGGAAGAGCTAGCATCAGGGGGCAAAACTCAGTATGGGCTTTAGGATAACTCCATATTGCCTATGGTGGTCAGTAGAATGTTTTCATATGACCCAGTGGTTCTCAGAGCGTGGTCACAGATGGCAGCATCAGGACCCACAATAGTAGGAATTAAAAGTCATGGCATTCAAGTGAAAAAATAACAAACCCCACCTAAGTCAGCACCTCTGAGTACCAGGCCAGAAGTCTGAATAAGCTTCCCGGGTGACTGACATTTTGAGGATCACAGATATTGGTACCCCAGCAGTGCAGATAAGTGACTGGATGAAAAATGACCTATCCGGTTTGCCTTGCATCTTTTGAGTATTTAAAGCCAGAGTTGGGGAAAAGTGAAGATTTTGGAGCCTCTCTGGCAATCAGAGGCCCTTTGGGGGAAGGTTAGGTCTTTTCTGCAAAGGATCTTGGGGCTGAGGGCAACCCTTCCAATCTGTGACAAGGGTCATCTCCACAGCGTCTAGCAGAGACCAAACCCGAGTTCAGCACTGTAGAACCTGGAGCCAGCCTCTTTGGAGTGTATGTCTTAGTAACTTGGGTTAGTTGGGTAGCATATTGGCTTATGACAATCATGATCCAGTCACACAGCTACTACAAGGAAGAACGCAAAGGAAGTCTGCCACCATCTTAAATGATAGAAGTAGAAGCAGTATTTGTTTCCTGAGAGAGTCTCCTGTATCCGAGGCTATACTCATAGCCAAGGGTGGCCTTGAATTTCCTGACCTACCCACCGCCAGAGTATTGGGATTACGGATGTGTACCACCCCTTGGTTTTATGTGGTGCTGGAGATGGAACTCAGGGTTTCATTTGTGCTGGGCAGACACTCTTAACTGAGCTACATCCCCAGCCCAGCATTTCTAATAGCCTGGCTCACTCTTGGGAAGCCGAGTCCTGGGAAATACTCAGGCTGATCTGAAATGTGTGTCCCAGGGATCTCCAACCCCGACACAATTTTAGCTTCCTAGTCACAAGAAGCAAGCCCGATGCCTTCCTTTATAAAGGACAACGTTTACTGTTTATCGGCCTGGCGGGGCACAGTGGGCACAGGGAGGAAGGAGCTGCGGTGGCCACTGGGTTGATGGTTCAGAAGATGCAGGTGCAACCCACAGCGATGGTCTCCATGACGACGCGGTGGCGACAGGGACCGGGGCGCGGAGCTGGCGGACAGAGGCGGCGACGCACTGGCACCTGGCTGAACACTGGCACGCTCACCATGCTGCGGTCCTCCTGCATGGTGAAGGGGTTCACGCAGCCCAGACATAGGCACCGTGCTTCGGGCAAGTCCGCAGGGATGCGGCTGGGGTCGTGGTTGATGCTGCAGGGGAGCGGGTGGGCGGGAGAGAGAAGGGTGAATACCACCGTGAACAACAAAGGGCGCTGCTCATGCTATCCCCAGGGGGTCCTGCGGAGTTAGGGTTAGGGCTAGTGGCCAGGGTGTGTTGTAATGAACTCTGCCTTCCCAAAAAAGGAGACTCAGATCTGGAAGCTAGTCACTGCTGGTCAGGTTCTATGTTACCAGCTTCCTCTTTTCACCCAGTAAGATACCACAGGGACCATGGAAAAACCCAAGTCCTCTGTCTTCTCTACCTTATTTTTATATTGTGGGGAATTATTCTACAGGGATAAAATGTACACACGTGGATGTAGGCTCTGCCTTGGAAGAGGACCTGGGCCTGTGTTCTATTGTTTTACTGAACCTCAGAGACTCAACAAGCTTTGGGGTGTTGTGGTTTGGTTTGGGCTGATTCAGTTTTTTTTTTTCTTTCTTTCTTTCTTTCTTTCTTTCTTTCTTTCTTTCTTTCTTTCTTTCTTTCTTTCTTTCTTTCTTTCTTCCTTCCTTCCTTTCTTTCTTCCTTCCTTTCTTTCTTGTTTTGTTTGGGTTGGGGGGTTTTTGTTTGTTTGTTTTTCATTTTTGAGACCAGGTCTTGTTTTGCAGCTCAGGATGACCTCCTGCCTGTGATTCTCTTGTCCCAGCCTTCCCAGTGCTGAAATTACACCATGCCCAGCTCAACAAGTGTTTTTTTTTTTAATTCTATTATCTATCTATTTATTAATTTATTTATTTGAGATCAGAGGAGACCTTGCAAGGAGCTAGAGAACAACTTGTGGGAGTCAGTTGTCTCCTTCCCCTGTGTGAATTCTGGGGATTGTATTTTTACACACATATTATGTTAAAAGCATATCTGTCTTAGACTCTAGACACTCATTGGTGAGAGCCTTCTGGGGTTGTCCCAGACCTAGACTATCTGCTCTGGGCCCTTTCTTCTCTGTCTCAATTTCCTCCTCAGTGAAACACGGATGAGAGGTAAGAGAATTAGACCTGGGAACACACGCTGTCAGTCACCTCACTCTGCTTGGGAGTGCCTTGGAAATAAATCTGAAGTCTCTTGAATGAACCTACAGTTTTACAATCTCCCTGACTGACACAGGGGCATCACCACGTAGGAGCGAGCTGTGGTCTGCAAGATGCTGACTGACTCCATTGCCACATTCTTGGGCTATACTACTCAACACAGTAGCCACTGGCTACATACATGTGCCAACCTACAATGGACTCTGTCTATACCAGTGCTTCAGTCTCATCCCAGTGGTTCAGTAGTCACCTGGCTACCTCAGTGGGCTGTGTCACAGGAAGTCCTGGCCAACAGTGCTATTCTAGAGTCTTGGGGATATAAGCAGCATAGCTGTCAGAGCTCTGGGCTCAGTTTGAGTGAGCTAACCGTTTCTTCATTCCATCTGATCCATGTACCTTGGACCCCTTCTGCCTGTGGACCTAGGAGGTGGAGCTGGACACACAGACATTGCTTCTGTAACCCAGAGCAACAAAGTGATTCCCCAAGCCAAAGCGGGGCCATGCACCCTAAGTATAGAGAAGCAGGTGCAACACCCATGATCCAGGCGTCAATCCTAGGGAATCTGACCGGGTGAGCACAGAAACCCTGAGGTGGTTCTGAGCCGGACTTCAAGAAGGCGCCTCTCATATGCTCGCTTTGGCAGCACATATACTAAAATTGGAACGATACAGAGAAGATTAGCATGGCCCCTGCGCAAGGATGACACACAAATTGGTGTAGCGTTCCATATTTAAAAAAAACAAAAAACAAAAAAGAAGGCGCCTCTCTGGCATGAAAGAGATGTGAGCATGGCCATCGAGTGTGAACCACAGTGCTGGACAAAGTACTTTAGAAGCACTCCAGTTGAGACCTGGAGGAAAAAAGACGGTGCTGTGTATGTCCATCTGAAGTACACACCACCATTGCTTCCAGCTGGGGAAACTGAGGCTCAGCAAAGCTATTCAGCTGACTGACAGCCTCACGGGTGGTAAGATGCAGAAAGTGGGATTAAAATTCACCTGAATCCAAGGTCTTGAACATAGTGCCTGGGACAGGGGAAATGGGGGCCTGCTGTGCCCAGTAGGATAGGATACAGGTAGGATATAGCCTACCTGTATCCCCAAGGAGACAGGCTTCTCTTGTTGGACAGCCACAGCTGCAGGTTGACCTCGCATTTCCTCTTGGCTGGCTCAGAGCTGTTCCTCAGCTGGGCCACCATCTCTCCGAGGTTCCTCTCGTACTCTTCCATTCGAGCGTAGGGCTTTCCTCGCGATACCATGTCCAGTGGCACCTGGTGAGGCCCGGGGGCCAAGGGGCCAGGTCTTCCTTGCCCCTTCCTTTTGCCCTTGGTGTTCCGGGGCTGGCTTGGCCCCAGGAAGATAGAGATGGCAAGAAGGAGCAGCTGAGAAAGAAGGCTATTGGTCAAAGGCCAGAACCGAGTCTCTCTGCGCCACGGCTTAGGCTTAGGGCAAAGAGGAGAGAGGCCTCTGCATTGGCCACCTTGTATCTGGACGCTTGTTTTGTGTTAGGCACTGATGACGCCCCACCCCCTGCCCCCTGCCTCTTGAAGTCCTTAAAATCCGTTATCTCCTGAAAATCCCCCTACCCACCCTAGTTAATCGATCTGCAGACCACAGTTGGTTCCCAGGACAGCTCCACTGCCTCCTAACTGACTTTCCCAAGCCTGTCTGGCTTCTAATCAACTCACCCCAAGCCTGTCTGGCTTCTAATCAACTCACTCCATAAAGGACAACAGCAGCCATTGAAAAGCGCATCTGACAATATCACCTTCTCCCTTGATGCCCTTTCTGAGGCCTTGGGGGTCTCCTGTGCTCCCCGCCCCCTTGCCTGCTCTGAGCTTGTGCTCGCCTTGTTCCTTGCTGTGGGAGGGATTTGCCCAGGCCTCTGCCCGCCCAGTTCTGCCTTTTCCTTTCACCTTCCAAACACCTTGCCCAGCTGTGGGCTCTAGGTCACCGCCTCAGCAATGCTTCTGGACATCTTGGAGTCGTCATACCCCACGTGTCCCTAACACATCTGCGGTTGTAGTGGGGCATGTGATTCTTTGATATCCCCTTAGCCGCTCCCCCAGGGACAGACTCCCTGAGAGCTCCTTTCCACACACCCCTCGTGTCTGCGTCTCCATGGCGTCAGAGTCTGTGGAGCACATGCAGATTGAGCGGACTCCACTACCGTGCCTGCCCTGAAACCTCAGTCCTGTTAACTGTCGGGGTAGAGCAGGAGGCTAACAGGGGTGACAAGCGCAGGGGTAGCCGGAGGAGGGCAGGACTCTCCCTCGGTCTGGGTCAGCAAGGTGGCTTTTGGGAGACTCATCCAATGGAAGAAGAAGAAGAAGAAATCGTGATCAGAGGAAGCCTAAAGTCTTCCAGGGACGTGGAAGAGTGAGAAGGGGGTTGAGCTGCTTATAGGCTTTGGAAAGGAAACGAGCTGAAACAGAGTGGGCGAGGAGAAGGAACACCGCACGGAGCTGGCACATGGTTCCTGTGAGACTCTGTTTCCAGATCTCTCTCTCTCTCTCTCTCTCTCACACACACACACACACACACACACACACACACACACACACACACACACCACACACACCACCCCCTCCTCAGCAGCAACCTGCCTCACTCCTGTTCTTGCTCGCTTTTTCTCACTACTTTTCTGAGTCTTACCAGACTCTATGGCTTCCCTGTACCTCTTGGCCCACAGGGACCGAGCCTGGTTTGTGATCCAGGCTGCCCAGCAAGCCTTGACCCCTGGAAACAAGTTCCAGCATAGCCCCCCTTGGCAGATCCGCTGGCTGGCGTAAGAGCCACAGCAGTGAATCAGGTTGCTAAATTCTTCCCTTTGGCCCTACATTCTGCTGCAGAAATCCTTCCCTCACTGCAGGCGTTCTCAGCCGCGCTTCCCACACGTTCCTCAACTCACCTTGCAGGGGAAGCATAGACCAGACTCAACATCCCCTCCCTCAATTTCCAGATGGGAAACAAAGAGGGATTTGCCCAAGATCATGCACTCTGCCCAGATCCCAGAAGCCAGGGCTGGAAAATCTCTAGTGCCCACGTCTGTCCGATTGCCCCAGACGCTTCTTCCTGAAAGAGTTCCAGTGTGACCAGGCCGTGCCCAGAGCTGGAGCCCAAGCCTTGGGGCCATGACTGGAGGCTGAGACCAGGCTCTGTTTCCCTCTGGGCCTGAAGGAGAGGACAGAGCTGGGCCCTGCAGATTCCAAGCCAAACACAGGCAGCCATTAATCAATGGGAAAGAACAGCTAAGGGAACACCACCTTACCAGGCTGTGTGGCCAGTCCATCCCACCAAGGCAGGCAGCAGGCCCTGCAGCTGCCGCCCGCCAGGAACCCCAGATGCCTCAGCGAGAATGGCAGCAGCAGCAGGGTGGACCCGAGGCAATTATAGCTCCACAGGGGGCTGCTGGGGGTGTGGGTGGGTGGGCTCACTGTCAGCTGGGAGCCTTGGGCCCCCAGCTGGCTGGGCCTTAGTACAGTGGCAGGCGGTGAGGGGTGTGGGGGTAGGCCAGGAGCCAGGTCCTGAGGTGCCCAGGGCTGTTGACCAAAGGACAATGCCCTGTGTGTCTGGTGGGGCCCTGGCTGATGGCACCTCCGCCTGTGGCCTGCGGCCGGCTGACCAGCCAGCACCCACAGCGCCAGTTAAGACAATCAGCTTCGTTTGCTTTTTGGGGATAGCCAAGGGGGAGGGGGAGGAGGGATGGGCCACTGGTTGGTCAGAAGAGAAAAATGTACTGAGACTGTGTTGGCTCAGAGCCAAGACAGTGCTATCTCCCAGGGAAACAACCTCAGTTTCCCCAACCAGCCTCAGGTGAGTTCAGTTGCCCACCCTCTAGATCACAGGCAGGGAAACTGAGGCCTGAGTAAGAAGGGAATTTGCCAGGTATTCCACAGTGAATCAGCAGTGTCAGAGCTGGGATCTGGGCCTGGTTCCTATCCAGAACTCAACACACCACCCTACACTGTTTGTGTTGGGATATTTTTTGCACAGTTCTAGCTCTCTGTGAGCATGTTTCTGAGTCTGTGTCCTCCACCCAGGCCAAGGTGCAGATGCCTAGAAGCTTCATGGCCAACTGTTACAGCCTTCATGGAGTAACATGTGCCGTCTTCCATGAGAGAGCTCCACTTTCAGGGCCTGTCCCCTGTATGACTGACTGCTTATGGCCTTCCTTCTCTCTCAACCTCAGTTCCATTCTGTGTATAGTGGGAATTACATCCCGGGAATAGTGGCCCTGATGACTCCTACTTAATGCCTAAGTCTGTTTTCCACATCTCTTGAGGCTGCTACAAAGAATAAAAAAACACTTTACTGTTTATTATAAAATGATGCTGTGGGCTGGAGAGATGGCTCAGAGGTTAAGAGCACTGGCTGCTCTTCCAGAGGTCCTGAGTTCAATTCCCAGCAACCACATGGTGGCTCACAACCATCTGTGATGAGATCTAGCACCCTCTTCTGTATACATAACAAATAAATAAATCTAAAAAAAATGATGCTGTAATAACGGTAGTTATTATGTTTCTTATTATATACAACAGCGGTCTTAGTATTGGGGCTCATGTGCCTTTGCACCTCTCCCTTGCACCCCTCAAACCAACCCTGCTGGCTGAGACACTGCATGCAGCCTCCCTACAGCAGGCCACAGCTTCATGAGTTCAGGTGACCCCCAAGGTCCATGGGGCCCCCAAAGCTAAACTGACTCTCCTCTGTGGCTGAGGCTGCTCACCTTGAGTGAACAGTCAACTGAATGTGAGCAAGCAGCAAATACGCTCCCTGGGAGGCGCGCGGGGGTGTGGGGGGCGGGGGGGGATGGGGGGAGTGGGCAGCAGAGGAGGAATGAGTGGGCAAGCTTCTCTACCTTGTCTTGCTGAGGGCCAGTCTTGGCCATTTTATCAGAACCGGTGAGACGAGGAGGGGCAGCGGGGTGAGAGGTTCCTGAATGTCACAAGATTAATCTGTGCAGGGCAGGTTTCCACAGCATAACTGAGGAGCTGGCTGGGGCGTGAGCTCCTTGAGAGATACCACCATATTTGGTCAAATACTAGACAGGGCTCTGTTCTGTCCTTGGAAACTCCAGAGGGCGGGAGACTCTGAAAATACCTCCTTGGGCAACAAGCCCCTACCCCCAGCCCTGACTGTCCCAGCCCCTCTTTGAAATGAAAGGACCTGGCTGAGGGGTGTCTGGGGGGCAGCCTGGCTAGTTCTTCGCTTTCTTCTGCAGCTGCAGCGGGGTCCACAATAAGGTGAGGACATTGAAAGAACGTACTGGAATATGGAGGTTCCTCGGCCTTTCAGAACCCCAGAAATATCCATCCCTTACTTGCTAGTACATGGACTCTTCCTTCTAGTCCTTGAGGACGGAACAGCTGCCCAGGAGCCAACTACAGGGTACGCTAATAGAGATTCCCAAATAACAGAGCCTGGTGGTGCAGCCCGTGGTTACATCGCTTGGGAAGTGGAAGCAAAAGTATCAGGAGTTCAGGGACATCTTCAGCTATACATCAAATTCAAGGCCAGCCTGGGATACCAGAGACCTAGTCTCAGAACGTAACAAGAAGAGAAGATGGGTGTTGGTTCATTTCCAGTGTTTTAGTCCAGAGATCTTGACGTAGGAAACCCAGGAGTCTTCATGTTAATACAAGCCAGTCTGGAAAGCAACAGAGATCATTACTCTTCACACAGGCTACTCCCTGTCCAGGGTTAAACCTCGGGAGAGGTGGACCTTCCCAGGCTCACAGGGGCTTTTCCAGGCTCACACAGCATTTGTGCTGGAGCTGGAAGCAGAAATAGCTCCCTGGTTCTATCCACTGACCCTCCCTCAATTCTTATACGGATAGCCGTGGGCCAGACTGAGCCTCCTTGCTAGTCTGTAGGGGGCTGAGAAGCTAAGTCAGTCCTTCTGAGAGCTCACATTGCTCACAATGGGCCCCAGGGACAGCAGAGTGACTGTCACCAGTTTCTCTATTCCTGGGCTGTCTTAGACTAGAAAGAAGCCTCTTCCTCCAGCCTTGACACTGAGAAAGCACGGAAGAGTCATCGTCCCATAGTGATGTCCAGAGTGTAGACCTGCGGAGGTCGGTGCAAGGCCAGAGAAGAAGGTGAAGAAAATCCCAGGAATTCAGGGGCTCCTCTGCCTTATGTACAAGGACATGAATAAGGGTTAGACGCACAGGTGAAGATGCATGGGTGGGCAGCCCGCAGAAGCAGCGATGCCTGAATTTCTGGCACCTCTGCTGCACACCTCCTGGGAGCCTCCTTGCACTCACCACTAGATGGCACCAACAGAAAGCCAGACAGCCCTGAAGAGCAGCGGCTGCCCATTTCTTCCTTCTGGGGTAGATGGTGAAGCTAAGCAGGAGCTCCGGTAGGTGGGCAAGGCCTGTGCCTGCCCCTGGCTACCCAGTAACACTGCTATTGAGGAGCAGTGTTGAAGGTATCTCCCACATCAGAGCAGGATGGCCAGCCAGCCTGTGGAGGGCACTGACTGAGAGCTTGCTTGCTTCTTTCCTTCCTTCCTTCCTTCCTTCCTTCCTTCCTTCCTTCCTTCCTTTCTTTTCTTTCTTTCTTTTTTTCCTTTGGTTTTTTTCAAGACATGGTTTCTCTGTGTAACCCTGGCTGTCCTGGATCTCCTCTGTAGACAGAGATCTGCCTGCCTCTGCCTCCCGGGTGCTGGGATTAAAGGCGTGCACCACCACCACCTGTCTGTGACTGAGAGTTTCTATCTGCTGACCCCAAGGACCTGCTTCCCTTTGAGCATCTACAATGTACTAGGCCTTTAGTATGTGACGCATGGTACCATGGTCTCAGAAAATAGTAACTGCGAGGCTGGGGCAATCGTTCAGTTGATAAAACGCTTGCCACATAATCATCAGGGCTTTGGCTCAGCCCCAGAAGCTAAGTGGAGAAGTCAGGAGTGCTGGTATGCACTCTAATCCCAGTGCTGGGGAGGCAGAAACAGGCAGACCCCTAGAGCTTGCTGGCCAGCTAGCCCAGCCTATCTGGAAAGTCCTTAGCCAATGAGAGAGCCTGTCTCAAAAAACAAGATGGATGGCTCCTGAGGGATGGCCTCTGAGGTTGTCCCCTGGCCTCCTCCACATGTACCAGCACACATGTGCACACACACATGCACATACATACAAGAGTAGGAAGAGGGTGTAGGGGGAAGAAAACAATAACTAAGATTAAGAAGATTTACTGATTAATGCCCACCTCCTGGGTGCCAGGCAGGGACTAACTCCTCCAAGTATGCTGTTTCATGGGACAATCCCAACACATGTGTGTGCAGTCCTATTTTACTCTCTGTTGATAATTGGAGAAGCTGAGGCTTGGAACGTCTGCTTAACCACTTGCCCAAAGTCACAGAAGATAGAAAGCAAGTTTGTTTTTCCCCTTACATCTCTTGCTGTGGTGCAGGTAGAAGACACTGCCCCTGAAGGGGAGGGCTACTCATCGAAGAGGATCTGTAGCACCTCAGCCTCAGCCAGCATTCTTGAACAACCCAGATGGGACAGACTTAGGAGCTCATGAAAGGAACTCCAGTTCTTGGGAGACCTGAGAGCCCCCCCAGCTCGGGGATAGTTTAACTACGACATTTCTGACACAGAGAAAGCACCTGCTAGAAATGTGTTGCCGGGCGGTGGTGGTGCATGCCTTTAATCCCAGCACTTGGGAGGCAGAGCCAGGTGGATCTCTGTGAGTTCGAGGCCAGCCTGGGCTACCAAGTGAGTTCCAGGAAAGGCGCAAAGCTACACAGAGAAACCCTGTCTCGAAAAAAAAAAAACAAAAAACAAAACAAAAACAAAAAAAAAAAAGAAAGAAATGTGATCCATTCAATCAAACCAATTGTAACACAGGATCACGCTGGGACTCGGGATGAGAGATCAGAGCTATGGGGACCCAGAGGAGTAGATACTTCCTCCAGGGTAGTTAAGACTCCACAGGTTGATGGATTTTAGTCTTGGTCCTGTCTTCTTCATCATAGCTGTGTGACTTTGGGAAGAAAGCTGGTTAATACGAGCCTTTGTTTCTTCCCTACAATAGAAATAATAACTTGGGGCTGGGCTCATGTAGCTCAGGTTAGTGGGGTGCTTGCACAGAGCCCTGGGTTCAATCTGGGTATGTTGGCTCATGCCTGGAATCCCAGCATTCAGAAGGCAGAGGCAGGAGGATTAGAACTTTAAGGCCATCCTCAACTACATAGTAAATTTGAGGCCAGCCTAGGCTACGAGAGACCCTGTCTCAAAACAGTGATTGTCCGCTGGATCACTGTAAGGATTGGACAAGGATGCATATTAAAGTGCTTTGTGCCACGCCTTGGCAAAAGTGCGTGTCCAACTAACGAGAGCAGAAATTGGAATTGCTGTTATTAAAATGAGCTTTCGTAGCCGGGCGGTGGTGGCACACGCCTTTAATCCCAGCACTCGGGAGGCAGAGGCAGGCGGATCTCTATGAGTTCGAGGCCATCCTGGGCTACAGAGTAAGTTCCAGGACAGGCACAAAGCTACACAGAGAAACCCTGTCTCGAAAACAAACAAACAAACAAACAAACAAACAAAAAATGCGCTTTCACCTGGACTTTCAGGGATGCTTTTGGAGTGTTCCTAAGTTGAAATTCGACATTATCAGGTGGGGATGAGGCGGGAACCATTGGAAGAATGCAGAGGCTTCTCTAGTCAATGTGCCCACCCCAGAACCTCAGCCAGGCCAGGAGGCTCTGACGGATGTGGGCCCAGATCCTGATCCAGGGAATCTCGATAGGCAGGAAGAGGCTTACAGGCTCTTTTGCTGGCAAGAGCCCCCTAAGCGCGTCCCTCCAGGAGGTCCTGCCCCTCTACCATGCTGTTTTCTCCTCCCTCCTGGGTAGGAATCCTTCTCCCAAGCCCTTATTTGCACAAATGCCTGGCTCACTGCTCACCCCAGCCAAGAGGGTCTATTTTAAGCTCCGGAGACAGGAACATTGTTGGTGGGAATAGCCCTAGCCAGCCAGCTCCCAGTTCTCAAAAAAGGGAAAGGCTGGGTGAATGAGACATGTAGAGGGACAGCCACGTCAGCGGGACCCTGGGCCTGGGCCAGACACTGGCATCTGCACCCTGAAGGGGCAGATGTCAAGCCTGTGTGAGTTGGAGTCGGTTCTCTGGTGACCAACTCCGAGATGCCCATCGGCCAGTGTCCAGCGGTGAAAATACCAAGGCCATGCTTCTAGGCTGCAGATTGTCTGTGTGCTCTGCTTTGTGTCTTATTAGTACACGCCACCCAAAGACATCCCCCGCCCTCCCCGCCGCCGGGCAGGGACACCTTGCCAGCTCTTTCAGTGTAGGGGCTTTGCTGGTGACCTCCCTGCCTTCCAGGGACATTCTTCTCTCAGGATACACATTCCGTCTTTGATGTAACAGGCTCTTTGTATTTGGTCTCTTTGGACTTTTTTTGTTGTAAATTTGTTTCTTGCGCGCTTTCATGGGTGTTTTCCTGCTCTTTTAATTTTCGTGAAGACTAATGGCTGAACCAAAGTAACCAGGACCCCAGTCGGAGGCATGCAGCAGCTGGGCTATTGGAGTCACCTGGGGCTGGCACCCCAACCCCCACTGAAGGGCAGGGAAGAATGAAAATGAGCTCACATGTGTGACATGCCTCTAAGTGTGTGCCACGAGTGGTCTAGCTACTGTTGGCTTGTGCATATTGTTCTTAGCTCTGTCCTATCAGGTAGCATGGCATTATTCTAGTCAGTTCCGTTATAGAACCTTCTAGTTCCCAGAGAGACCCCTAAATAGAAGGAACCACCCCAGGGAAGAGTGGGCACCCCATGTTGTTTCAACAGAGGCAAGAAGCCTGCCCGGGGACACTGTGTTAGACAGGTAGGGGATCAGGCTTCCCAAGCTTTAGAGGCTCCCAGCATGGAAAAGTCCTGGTCTTCTGTATGAACCCTGGGACCCGAGAAGCATGGTCCTCCTGCCTGCACTTGCTCTGGGGCAGGAAAGAGAGGGATATAAACAGCCTGTGTGCATAGTTCAAACACCAGGCCCCCAGCTCACCCGAACATCCGCACCTCAGACCCAAGGGGATGTTTACAATCTGCTAGAGTCTTCAGGACTCTGACAGCCACCTCCAAAGCCACCACTGAACCTCCCCTGCTCCTGGGTGGATCTGTGTCTCTTTGGGGTGGGAGGCTCCACTACCCAAAAAAAAAAAAAGGAAAGAGAACAGCCCCAGAGCCCAAGCCCCTGGCTAGTGAAGGGAACTAGCCAGGCTGTGGGGACAGGGGAAGAGATGGGCTAGCCAGTGTCTCCTGCTGGCTCACAACAGGGAGTCTCGGAGTGAGGTGGGCTGGGGTGGAGAGCCGTGCCTTAAGCAGGTCAGATTTAATAGTGGGCTTTAGCTGGGGAGACTGGCTCTGAGCTGTTTTATTGGAGGCTCTGTAGTGTGGATCTGGGGGCATATGGCCTTGAGGGTAGTGTCTCAGTGCTTTGCTGTGGTTCTGGAGCACCTTTAGGGAGCACTGCTTCCAGGCAATGAGTGTATCTTATTCGCCTGCCCTGGAGAGCCTGGGGCCAGGATGGTCATGCAGACTTGCTCACAGTCTCCCCAGGGGCACCTCACAGCCCACCACTTGGGAAACAGACAACCGCTATGAGCACAGTCTTACCCTTGGGCAAGGAGCCTTGGTAGCCATTGCCAAGGCTTCTGCCCCTATCCTACTGACCTCCAGAAAGTTCATAGGTGCTTAGGGCTACAGTGACTCGTGATCCAGTCTCCCTGGCTGTGTGGTCTGGAGGAAATAGTGATGGTTAAATGTAACCGATGGTTAGTGGGCCGTGTCCTTCAAGGCTTGAGCTTACAGGCAGTGAAGAGCTCTGGAGAGTTCTCGAGGGGTGGCCTACCCACTTCACTTAGCAAATGCGTATTAAGCAACTGTGATGTGCTCAACGTGGTCTAGGCATTGGGAAACAGCAATGGAATCCTAAACGTGTGCTCCAGGGGACAGTGGCAGATGTGACAATGGCCCTGCTTCAGGAGCAGCAATGCATCTTGGGAGAGCTCTTGCTGAACACTTCTCCTCAGCCTTCTGCATCTCCCATATCCAGAGCAGCTGCTGCATCTTCTGAGAAGCCTGTGACCCTGGGCTCAGCTCCCATGGAGAAAAGTGCTGTCCCCAGAATGTGAAGTCTCACCCCACTTTCCATGGGAGGAGGTCAGTTCTCTCGATATCAGGAGGGATA
Organism: Peromyscus eremicus; assembly: GCF_949786415.1. Taxonomy (NCBI): domain Eukaryota; kingdom Metazoa; phylum Chordata; class Mammalia; order Rodentia; family Cricetidae; genus Peromyscus; species Peromyscus eremicus. The sequence continues at coordinate 49,415,770 of NC_081435.1, read as the reverse complement.
TCTAGAAAAGCCAGCCTGGGTGATGTTGGCCATTCCATTCCCAGAGCCTGGCTCCCAGGAAGGAAATCCTGTCATGGCTCTGAGGTCGGAAGGAGCTTCGCAGCTCCTGGCTCTGGAACACACAAGATGTCCCTGCCCAGGTCATAGACAGAGGCAGGTGAGCACTGCTCGGGGGTAGGAGTGACACTCCTCACAGGCATGCAGCACACTCCATTTTAAAAGCAGTCGTTCCTGTGACTTCATTTCCTCAGTACAGGAAGTGATGTCACTGTAAATACTTAACAGAAGAAGAAAGAGTCCCAAGGAAGAGAAACAACTTGCCCATGGCCACACGGTGAGGGAGAGGGAGACAGCGCTTGCCATGAAAGCTGGCCCACAGCTTCCCTAATCTTTGCCCTGGGTTAGAGAAAGGTAAGGGACACCAGGCCAGCTGAGGTCAGAGGCATGTGACCTGTCGTCGTCATCAGATGGCTTTCACCGAGGGTCAAAGGCCAGACAAATGCTTTCAAACTGTGTTCACAGTTGCCTGTACTGTGTCCACATCTGCACGGCAGAGGATTTATTCGTCAGAGGGCTTCATGCCCGAGAGCCAGGACACTGAGTCAGCAGTAGGGATGCAGAGGTCAGGCTGACCCGGCCCTGTCTTCCCAGTGTGCTCTCTTGGAGACGGCATGGTTTGCCTGTTACACATGACTATGTTCAGAGGACTTTCTCTTCCATACTAGTATTCCCTTGCCTTCACGCCATTATCTCAGCCCCGAAGCTAGGACTGGCTGGGCATTCCAGAATCACGAGTCTTCTTAAGGAAACTGCAGATCTCCTCTTCAGCTCTCAAGCACCACAGGACCATCAAAGGGCATTTTTCTGGCACTGCTAGCGAATGTCTTTTGGTCTTTGGTGTCTGAACCTTCTTTGTGCTGCCCATACATTGACTGAGAGGATGCAGAACAAAGCTGATGCCTCTGTCCATGCTAAGCGGTCACAGTCAGGATAAGAGCAGTTGTGCTGCAGCAACAAGCAGCTCCCAAAGCTAAGAGGGTTGGTGCAGCCAAGGCACCCTCATCACCTCTGCGACATGACCTCTACAGGTCACAGAGGCCCTTTCATCAGAAGCATTCAGAGATGCAGAGATGAAAAGTCCTCTCATACTCATGACCACAAGCATCACAGCAGGCTTAGAGATTTGTAGACAACTAATCCACAGAGACCAAGGATAGGTTTGGGAACATCTATTCCAACCACACACTTCATTTGGGCAAAATTCTTCTCTCTCTCTCTCTCTCTCTCTCTCTCTCTCTCTCTCTCTCTCTCTCTCTCTTTCCCTCCCTCCCTCCCTCCCTCCCTTTCTCTCTCTCTCTCTCTCTCTCTCTAATGCAATGCAGGGAATCATACCCAGGGTCTAGCATATGAGAGGCAAGCAAGCATTCTACCACTGGGCTTCACACCCAGCCCCCCTTTTGTTTTTTTGTTTTGGGGGGTTTTTGTTTGTTTGTGTTTGTTTGTTTTTGTTTTTTGTTTTTCGAGACAGGGTTTCTCTGTATAGTTTTGATGCCTGTCCTGGATCTCGCTTTGTAGCCCAGGCTGGCCTCGAACTCACAGAGATCTGCCTGTCTCTGCTTCCCGAGTGCTGGGATTAAAGGCGTGCGCCACTGCCACCCGGTACCCAGCCCTCCTTTCTCTCTCTGTTCATCTCATCTGTAAAATGAGGATGATGAGGAAGTACGCATCTCGCTGCTTGGCTGGAAGTTGAGCTGGCAGGATGGAGGTTAAGTTATCAGTACAAGACTCTGGTTCACAGCTTTCTGTCAGCTCTCATGCTAGCAGTACAGTGCTACCCCGGCTTCACGGGTGCGTGACCGTCTCTGCACAGAGCAGCTCTGGCCCTTCCCATGGTCCCCGTCAGCTCTTTTCCTAACAGTGCCTGTCCTGTTTTCCTTTGTTTTGTTTTTCATTTCCTCTCACTGGAGGGAGACTGGGGACTGAATACTGAGGCAGAGAAAGATGTGCCTATGTGTCTTTCCAACCCCCTACCAGAGGGATGCAGCTCAAGTTCATCACCAAGGTCTTCGGTGTTGAGAGAAGGAAAGTGGAATTTGGGAAAGAATCCTTACTTGAGATGAAACAGTGGTAAACACAGAAACCAACTAGCCTTTGTTGGAGGTGGAAAAGGCTTTGAAAGCAACAACCATCGACTTTTTTTTTTTTTTTTTTTTTTTTTTTTTTAAGGATGGACAAACAGAAGTCCAGAGAGGGCAAAAGACTGATTCAGTGTCACACAGAATTCAGTGTCAGCGTTAGGACCAGAGCCCACTTCCTTTACTCCAAAGCTTGGGACCTTCCATGTACCACCTAAAGGGACAACATGCTTCACCATCAAGACAGAGCAGGAGGAGACCGCCGTGGAACTATGGCATGTCCACTGTTCACAGGGCTCTACTCCAGCGCAGTTATAAAGCTAAGAGCCTTATAAACATTACCTTATTAAGGCTTCTTGGAAGCCCAAGGTCACTGCTCCTCTGGGTCATGGGACACCAGTTACATGTCCAGTGAACAGAGGACCATGTAACATTTTTCACTCGGTTTAGCAAACCTGGCTTCTAATTATAGGGTTTGTTTAACAGTCCTGAGTGGTTTATGAAGGGAGGCTTGGAGTCAGCTGCAGACCGAAAGGCAGGCTGAGGGCGTCAAATGGGAAGACTGGGCAGGGTGGGGGTGTCTGGAGGGAGGGGAGCCCCTGCAGCATGGTAGCAGATAGGCAGGCACAGACTGTGTGCAAATCAGGCAGGGTGAGGTGGTACTTTTCTCTAATCTCACTAGCCAGGTAGCTTTCAATTAAAAACCCTTTCTTCCAAATCCCCTCTGTTAGCAGAACCCTCGGGCACCTGGTGAGAAACATGGAGCTGTCCTACAGCAAGCAGGTAGAGTAATCACCTGTGGTGATACCACCTCCCCATGAATAAGCTTCTTATTCACAGAGACAGGGAGCAGACACTGACAAGGAGGGAGACGGGGGAGTTATTATGAAGGTGACTAGCATTCTGCTCCTCTGCAGTCGATCTGGGACACGGAGAACTTGCCAGAATGCCCCCCACCCTCATGCCAAGATTCTGAGGGCCAGCACATCCACTGAGTTGTCACAACCCTCCTCATCCAGGACCACACTGCTCAGTCTACACCCTCAAGTCTGAGACCCTGCAAATCCTTGCCATGTCTCAAGTCTCCCAAACCGCACAGCACCTCCATCCCTGAGTTAGCATACACAAGCTATACACTCAGACACCCCAGAACCTCTCAAACAGAAATGTTCCACCCGTGCTTAAAGCTAAGGTAGCGTTTTTCCAAAGTGGGAGTTATTCTACATTTGGGAATAATATAAGGGGTTTCTGTTTTTACTTCTATGCTAGATTCTACTTTTTAATTTGGGTTATTTATTAATATAATAGCACTTTATAAAATGTGTAAACAATGGAGTGGAGAGATGGCCCAGTGGTTAAAAGCGCTTGCTGCTCTTGCAGAGGGTCAGAGTTCAGTCCCTAGCATCCGTGTCCGATGACTCTCAGCTGCTTGTAACTCCAGAAAACCCAATGCCTTCTTCTGGCCTGCATGGGCACCCACACACACTGCATATGTTCACTTAGACACATACACATAAAAAAAAAAAAACTTTAAAGTATGAATAAAGACCAGCAAGATGTCTCAACTGGGAGAATACTTGTTACCAAGCCTGACAACCTGAGTTCAACCCCCAAGACCACATAAAGGTGGAAGGAGAGAACCTTCTACCCACTAGGCAAGCACCCTGCCAATGAACTGCATTCCCAGCCAATATCCTTTGGCCTCATCCTCTCCAATGCTGAAATCAAACACACACAGACACACACAGACACACAGACACACACACACACACACACACACACACACACACACACACACACACGGTCGGGGGGCGGCTAATGATTTTTTTTAAAGCCTTTCTCGCCCTATCCTGGACCCTTGTAAATTGTTTCCAAGAAGTGTCCTAGACTTCCCAGTAGGAACTGAGCTCAGTGTGCCATGTGCATCACTTAAGGGGCGTTTAATTAGTAACTGCTGTGTACCAGCTTGCCTTCTCCAGGACACGGTGAGAATCCCTCAAAGCAGGCACTTGGTCTTTATCTTTGCAGCACCTAATCTGTCCATTATGAGGTCCAGACAGGAGTCTGTCTCAGTCCCAATAAAGGCATGAACAAATGCATGAGTGCATTAACTCTACCCCATCCTGAAATCCTCCGTGCTTCAAGATGTCACATAGCTCTCATGTCCCATAACGCCGTCCTCTCTACGGTGAGGTTGCTACTGACTGCATCTGCCAATGACATTGCTTCTCCCCCGACCCTTCCCTCTTTCATTTCCCAGAATCCATTCTCAGAAAACAAGACAGATGTTCCTGGATCCAGACACACCTAGAGCTGAATCTATCCAAAGACTTCAGTCACAAGGGCCCATCATGTCCCTCTTGTTTAGAAACCTGGAAAAAAAAAATGAGTTTTCGTTCTTCTCCAAAAAGGACTATTGGCAAATAGCATGTAACAGAAACGGGATGACTTTCCTGTCTTGCCACCATGGTATCCAGCGCAGTGCTCTGTACACAAGAGAGGCTCACACGTTTTTGTTTGAGGAAAGAGAGCAGCCAATATACCTGCAGCCCTCAGCAAGCAAGCTCGAAGTGGGGGAGAGCAGACCCAGGCGGTAAGGTCACTCTGCACTCTCCTTCAGTGCCTGGCTCACACTCTGCCAGCCGAGCAGAAAGCACGGATGGGCCTTTGTCACAGACTGGGTGTCATGGGTCCCAGTCAGCCGGAGCAAGGCAGTGGTCAAGCAGATGGAAAGTGTGGCCCCCTGGTTCAGATCGCTTCTCAGCCACTTATAAGGCATTGAAGGAGGGTGTGGGAGTGCATTTGGCCCCCAATTCCCAAGACACTAGGGAAAGTGGTGGTGGCAGGAAATGTCATGGCTAAGAGAAGACAATTACCTTTTGAAGTAGATAAAAATAATAATAAAGTGGGATTGGAGAGACGGCTCCGTAGTTAAGAGCATTTGCTGCTCTTGCAGAGGACAGAGGTTTGGTTCCCAGCACCCATATGATGGTTCACAAACACCTGTAACTCCAGTACTAGGGGATCTGATGCCCTCTTCTGCCCTGTGTGGGTACTGCACATACATGGCACCCATACATATATGCAGACAAAACACTCATTCACATAAAGAAAATAAATCTTTAAAATATTAAAATGATTATAACAGAACAACAAAGCTGGGTGTAATAGCCTTGTGGAAAAAATTTACAAAATTAGTTCTCAGCACGTGGAATTAGTCTAATCTAGAGAATATGAGAGCTCTGAGCACCACAGTGTCCTGAGTGAACTGTGTGTGACGGAGCTTTCTACCTAGTAGTGTTGCATAGAGACTTTTCCTGAGGAGAAGCAATGAACACACACACACACACACACACACACACACACACACACACACACATGCATCTACTCACCCCAGAAAGGGGACCTATGACTGACCGAAGTAATGACTGGACCAAAGTCCATCTTGCTGGGCCAGTGCATTTTTATCATGGTCACTAACAGGAGTATGGCTGAGGGGTTTCTTACAGGAGCAGGGATGAGTCAGAAGCAGCTGTATCACTGAAAAGCTCCGGGCAGCATGGATGACAACTCACAAAAGCTACAGCCCTGGAACAACCTGCACAGCCTGCAGGCAGCAGCACAGGGGGAGAGAGCTCTCCCAATGTGCCTAGTCAACAGTCCCTGTCCCTCACAGTGGCTTACTCCTGGAGCCCCGGGCCAGGACCCTGGAGAATCTTCTAAGGCCTTCCCTTTGCCTCCTCCGCCCACGGACCCAGATACTGAGCTTGTGTCTGTCTCTGAGTCTCAAGCCCTCTTCTCCCTCCCCTCCCTCCCCTCCCTCCCCTCCCTCCCCTCTTCCCCTCCCTCCCCTCCCTCTCCCACCCGACAGGGAATGTTTCAACTCTGAGGAAACTGTTACTCAACAGGTAGGTCTGATTAGTGGTGGCTGTTACCTGTCAATCATGGGGCTTTAACCCTCTATCTCTCTTGGTTTCGGAGAACAGGGAAATTTCTACAACCCCAGGCTCATGTGCTCAGTGATGTGAAGGTTGCTACTGTAGAATGATGAGATGGATGGGTGGCATGGTAGGTAGATGGTATCTGATTCAGGTGGAAGAATCTTTGTAGCATCCTTTCCAACCTGCTCCACTAGCATCTAAACTGGACCTCACCCAGATTCCTGAGCTCTGGAGGAGGTCACTGTGTTGAAGCTTCTGGAAGCATTGGCACATGGTCATGGTTGTAGAATTGTCTCCTCACTCATGTCCAGGGTTGAAATGCATACCCTCCTCAAATCAATATATTGAAGTCTTAATCCTCAACACCTCAGAACTTGACCCTGTGATATGAATATGGAATATGCTTTGAACTATGAGCTAAAATGAAATCTTTCTCCCCTGTTGCTTTTGGCAGAGTATTTAATCACAGCAACAGGATAGAGAACTAAGACATTGACTTTATTTGGAAATAGGGCTTTTCAGGTGTGATCAGGATGGACTCACATAAGCATCCAGTGAGGTGGCAATTCCTTAGAAGGTGGAGGATTTAGAGACAGACACAGAAGTGAGGCCATGTGGACATAGAGGCAGAAACTGCAGTGATGCCTCTCCAAGTCAAGGAACTCCAAAGATTGTTTACTCCTGGGAAGCTAAGCAAGAATGTGGCCCACCTTCCTTCTCACAGCCTTAGATGATTTCAGACACCCTACATACATATGTGCACACAGGCATAGCCCACCACCCCACACACTTGGAAGATGAAAGCCAGGAGAGTTGCTGGTATCATATTCAAAAGCTAGAGACCCAAGGAGTTGCTGATTTCATTCCAGGAGGCCACAGGACAGAACTGGGAGCTTCAAGGTCTGATGGCAGGAGACGAATCTCAGCTGAGGAAGGGGTGGGGGTGAACTCACCCTTTCTTCTTTCCATTCCATTTACATTTCATTGGATTAGAAGATACTCAGCCATTCTAGTGAAAGTAGGTTTCCTTTACTCGGTTCCTGATAGAAATAACACCTTATGACACACTAGAAGTAGTGTTTTACTGGATATCCGGGCATCACTTAGTCTAGCCAAGTTGAGTCAGAAAACTTATCATGACACCCTGATGGCAAGAGTGGCCTTGGCCTGGCAGGACAACTCTATTGTTATCCCACTTGAACATTCTTTCAACATATTCTTTCTAACAGCGCATTTTTGTGCACACTCAACCACATGCACACTCACCTATATAACTGAGGTGTTCTTAATATTTTTTTTTTTGATTTTTTTTTTTTTTTTTGAGACAGGGTTTCTCTGTGTAGCTATGCGCCTTTTCCTGGAACTCACTTTGTAGCCCAGGCTGGCCTCGAACTCACAGAGATCCGCCTGGCTCTGCCTCCCGAGTGCTGGGATTAAAGGCGTGCGCCACCACCGCCCGGCGTGTTCTTAATATTTATTTGTATCATTTGTGTGTGTGTGTGTGTGTGTGTGTGTGTGTGTGTGTGTGTGTGTATGTGCACCACATGCATGCAGTACCCTAAGAGCCAGAAGATGGCATCAGATGCCCTGGGACTGGAGTTATAGATGGTTGTGAGCCATCATGTGGGTGCTGGGAATTGAACCCATGTCTTGTGGAAGAGCAGCCAATGCTCTTAACCACTGAGATCTCTCTCCAGCCCTTGTGATGTGTTCTTTTGCAGTTAATGTGTCAGGGTTGCTCCTGGGGGTTCAAATATTCAAGGCCCTGCCTCATGCTGGGAATAGCAGTAAGTCAGACACGCAGCCCCTCTGCCTTCTCTGGTGTTCTTACCACCTCCTGCTTGCACACAGCACTCCAGTCCTGCCCAGTCTTGATGGGCGGTGTGCTGCCCTCTGGGCAGTGTTAGCCCCATTGGTCCTGTAAGTCCATTCACTGCAGTGGAAAGACATGAAGGACCAAGCTAGGCCAATCTCAGCAAGTTACTGCCTGAGTTGTGGGTCAAGTTCAGGACTCCCAGAGGGGTCACAGGGATGACAGCCAGTGTTCCTACTAGACCAGGAAAGGGCTGTGTGCCAACTCACCCGGGCCTTTTAATGCAATCCATTCCTATTTCCTGTCAGCATCGCATGCCAGGCTGTCCCAACGTTTGGGAGAACTATGCTACACATTGTTCCCTCCATCTCCACAGCCAGTCTTCCTTGGCGAGCAGCACAAAGTGTTTGTTACTCCTTCTCCAGGACAATGGGGCAGCTCACCCACCCTGCCATTCCCAGAGATGCTCCCTCAGGCGCTGTAAGGGGGATTCTGTCTTGGCTTGTCTGTGCAGGAGACTCAGGGAGAGAAAAAACCAATTCAACCTGGCTGCTCACACACTTACTCACCTCACCCACACACAGATACATCGTTTTTTTACTCCAGTGAGATTATACCATGTATGTTCTTCACCATGTACTGCAGAAAACCTCATTAATATGTTGTGGGAAGCTTTCTAGTGTAATGTCTTTAAGAAGACATACATCCTCTGCTCTTCCAATTGACTGCTAATGGGAGTACATTTGTGACAGGATGGTTGGATCACAACGTGAGTAATTATAATAATTTTGAGCCGGGTGGTGGTGGCGGCACACGTCTTTAATCCCAGCACTTGGGAGGCAGAGCCAGGCAGATCTCTGTGAGTTCAAGGCCAGCCTGGGCTACAGAATGAGTTCCAGGAAAGGCTCAAAGCTACACAGAGAAACACTGTCTTGAAAACAAACAAAACAAACAAACAAACAGAAAATTTGTTAGGCTGAGAGGTGGTGGCACACATCTTTAACTCTAGGACTCAGGAGGCAGAGCTAGTGGATCTCTGAGTTTTCAGCCAGCCTAAACTATAGAGTGAGTTCCAGGACAGCTAGGGCTACACAGAGAAACCCTGTCTTGAAAAATCAACAACAACCACCAAACAACAACTTGTTGGGACAGTATGACAGCTCAGCAGATAAAGGCATATAGTGATAACCTCATTTGGACCTCTGGAATGAGAGAACAGACTCCCAGAAGTTGTCCTCTGACCTCTGTATGTGCATTATGGTACACACACACACACACACACACACACACACACACACACACACATATAATTTAAGCAACTTAAGGAAAAAAAGATTTATTTTGGCTCACATTTAAAAGTACAGTCCATCAGAGAGAGGAAGTCATGGGAGCAGGAAGCACAGGCTGGTCACATTGTGTCCACAGTCAGGAAGCACAGGCTGGTCACATTGTGTCCACAGTCAGGAAGCACAGGCTGGTCACATTGTATCCACAGTCAGGAAGCACAGGCTGGTCACATTGTGTCCACAAAGCTGGGCGGTGGTGGCTGGTGGCGCACGCCATTAATCCCAGCACTCGGGAGGTAGAAGCAGGCGGATCTCTGTGAGTTCGAGGCCAGCCTGGTCTCCAAAGGAAAGGTGCAAAGCTACACAGAGAAACTCTGTCTCGAAAAAACAAAAAAAGAAAAAAAAAAAAACAAAAACAAAAACCATTGTGTCCACAGTCAGGAAGCACAGGCTGGCCACATTGTATCTACAGTCAGGAAGCACAGGCTGGTCACATTGTGTCCACAGTCAGGTCGGTGGTCATCATGTTTTCTCTTTTTAATTCAGTCTCAGACCCTAGCTTGTGGGATAATACCACTCACATTCAGAGTGGGTCTTCCACCCTCATAGATCTTCACAGATGCTCCCAGACGCTCCCAGGGAGATGTTTCCATAGTGACTCTAAATCTAATCATGCTGACAGTGAAGATGAACATTACAAATTTCAGCAGTGAAGAAAGCATGTGGCCTCACCTCCCAGATCCAAACATCAGTGAAGAAAGCATGTGGTCTCACCTCCAGATCCAAACATCAGTGAAGAAAGCATGTGGCCTCACCTCCCAGATCCAAACATCAGTGAAGAAAGCTGGCCTGTAACTTGCTATGGAGACTTGGCGGACCTTAAATTCATAGAGATCTGCCTGCCTCTGCCTCCTAAGTGCTGTGACTTAGACATGAGTCTCTATGCCTGGTTTGTTTGGGTTTTTTTGCTCATTGTGGTGATGGGGTTTCAGTTTTGGTTTGAGATTTGATATGGTCTCGCTATAGGATCCAAGCTGGCCTGGATCTATGGCCCAAGCAAGTTATGTGATTTGAATGAGAAACGTTCCTAGTAGGCTCAGGCTCAGTCCTTGTCCATCACCCAGGCTGGCCTCCAATTCCTGGACTAACGCTGGCCTCCTGGCAGCTGGGACAGTAGGTGTGCACCACCGTACCTGACTTCACAGTGGATTTTCTGATAGTCACGCTGTTGACTCACAGGTACTGCAGAGCTCTTGGGTGGGTACAATGGTGGGTCCCCACAGCTCACACTGCCGATTTTTCTTTTCTGTCACAAGTATCTCCGATGTTTGCACAGCGCATGCCTGAAGTAGCAAGGTCTCTGGGTTAGGTTTTCCGTGGTGATTCAGTTGGACTGGTTTTGCCTTCCCTCTGGGCTCCGTAGGTAGCACTTTATTCCACTCAACTGGAACCCAGGGGGCTGGAGAGAGGAAGTGTCACTTACAGCATCCTTGTCAGATGGCTACCTCCCATGCAGAGACTGGGGAAGGGGACATCATGAGCCTTCTCCACCCACCACCTCTCATTGCCTTCCAATGAATGCATATGGGACGTCTTCTCCCAGCCTGAGAAAGGAAACAGGGACATCAGGAGCGACTGCTGTGTACCAGGCCCTTGGGAGTTGAATGCTCCATCAGCTCCATTCTAAGGAGGAGGAAGGCTAGCTTCACAGACATTAGCCCCTCAGGCTTCAAGGGGGAGAGCTGACCCCAGCCCCCTCCCCTTCTCCTGCTCACTCCATTCCCCAGGATGCACTGCACTGCCATCCTGCCAAGCCTCCTGGCCACACAGAGAGGGAGTGGATAGGATCCTACTGTCCCAAAGGCAAAACTTGAGAGTGCCAGAGGTAACTTTGCCCACACTCAGAGCTGGGTATAGTAAAGGCAGAAAGAAGCACAGGCTGGCCCCCCTCCAGAAAACTCTTCCCTCAAGGACCAGTTGGTAGGTGAGGAGTGTTTTATTCTCCTAGCTGATTGGGAGCCAATTAAGATCCATAGTGAGGGCCAGGCATGGTGGTGCACCCCTTTAATACTAGCATTCAGGAGGCACTGGCAGGTGGATCTCTGTGAGTTCAAGGCCAGCCTGGTCTACATAGTGAGTACAGGACAGCCAAGACTATGTAGACAGACCCTGTCTCAAAAAAAAAAAAAAAAAAAAAAATCAACAGTGTGTCTGACTTGTCAACCCCGTACCCTAGGGATGCCCTGGTTGGACCCACACAGGATGTCATGAGTCTGTTAATAGCAGGGAACGTGAACAGTAGGAGCAGATCACAGAGTGTGGCCCCCAGGAAAGGGAAAGATGGGCAGCCCTGGGTCCTTCCCAGCCTGGGGTCCAGGTGTCTGTAAATCAGACTGTGACTGGTCAGTGGATGGCCACCTAGTGTGGACACTGAGCTGGAAGCCCTGAGCCATCAAGGCCAGGGACAGAGCGATGGCCCTCGGCAGAAAGGGCATGGCTGACCACTGGGAGGAGCTCTCTGCTGGCCTCCAAGCTGAGCTTCCGGCTGGCCACTGCGTCTCATGCAGCCCCTCCATCTGCATTTCTGACCAACACTGTAGGAAGCCTGGAGACTCCGGGCTTGTCTAGACATCATCCACTCCTAGAAGGGCCTGTGGTGAACCAGGCAGGCAAATGGGTAAAACAGTGTGTGGTGAGTCCTAGGAAGATGCAAGCCGGGCATGTGGTAGGGAATCCTGAGGTGGTCAGGGCACGACGTCTCAGAGATGGTGTCTGAGAGTAGAGAAGGAGCAGGGAGAAGAGCTAAGGCCTTGGGCTGCGTGTGGTGACGCAAACCTGTAAACCCAACATGGAGGCCTGAGAGTCCTAGACCACCTAGGCCATAGAGTGAGGCACTGGAAAAGAAAAAGCTGCCCTTGTTCCTTAGGGTGAGAGTCCCCAGCAGGGCATGCCTGACGTGAAGCGCCTGCCTATCTGGGCAGCCTCACTGTGTGGGCCCTGGACCTCCTCTGCACAGGGAGAGGAGTGGCCGCTCAAGGTCCTGGATTTCTGGAGAAGAGATTGGCCTTCCCTGGGGCCTGCCATGTGTCACCGTTCCCATCACCCGCTGAGTCCCAGAAACCACAACTGGCGTCTTTCTCTTGGGGGATTCTCGAAACATCCCAGGGCCCGCTGTCCAGTCCTGGGACTCAGGGCAGCAAGAAAGGAAGGAAATTCTCACACACAGCTCTCTCCCAGGAGTTTGCTGAGTTCCCAGGCTGACAACTGGCAACCCTCAGAAGTCCGTCCCCCGCTCCCTTCCTCCTCTCCTCCCTGCCTCCTCCTCCCCCGGCTGCCCTTCTCCAGTTTAATAACTTCCACATGGGCTCTGGCGGCTGGAGCCAAGCCCTCAGCATTGTCTGAAACCTCCAAATTTAGAAGAAATATGAAAATTGTCAACCACTCCTTCCTTAGGGGGTAAAAGAAACATTCGGCACCAGGGGCAGGTCAAGGCGAGGCAGTCACGTGGCTGGCGCCCTGGCCAATGGGGGGCCCAGGGAGGCCTCAGCACCCGCCTTGCCCCAACACCAGGCTCGCTTCTTCAGCTCATATAAGGTAAAAGGCAGCGAGGCCTCCGTGGCCAGAGAGCCACGGGCAAGGGGCTGAGCAGAGGGGGGTCCGATGCCAGTTGCTTAAAAATGCCCCTGTAGCATCAAGAGGTGCCAGAGCCGAGTCAACTTAGTTGAGAAGCAGGGACACCCACAACCATACCCCAAATACGCTGAGCCTCCACCTCCGAAGAGTCATCCCTGGGCCAGACAACAGCCAAGGTAAGGACCAGCCACAGACATGGGTCCCTGAGCGGGCCTCCGGGGTTTCCTCCCAGGGCCTCTCATCCCTGCTGTCTGCTAACTGCTCTGTGCCTTCTGCCTTTCTGGATCTCAGTTTCCCTATTTGTACCAGGGCTGGATCCGGTGATCACTAAGCGTTGGCCCAGCCCTGACCAGCTCCAGTGCTATGGGCCTGTTAGCTGCTTCTGTTGAATGAGGAATGAGGGGCTGGGCTGATGTCCTTGGCAGGCCACGCTCCCACGGTGCCACATCTGGGCAGTTTTCCCCCCGTCTCTACCTTGACGGCACTCTGCTTTGCTGTACCAGGTGTTCACACCACAGCTCCAAGAACCTGGGGCTCCTGTTAAGGAAAACTGTAAGCTGGGGAAGCCGTGTGTGCTCAGGCCCCTAGGGAGTAGGAGGGAAAGGGCAGGAAGGATGGGGTGCTGGCTGTGTGTGGACGAAGGGGAACACTAGGAAGGGAGAGTGGAGAGGTAGGGCCTGAGCTCCATCCTAGATCTGCACTCGGTGCTGGACTGTACGGCTCTGGGCAGGTACCCATCCCTCTCTGGGCCAGATTGCCCCCACCGGGATGTGTAAGGAAGCTAGTGGACCAAATGGTCTGGAGATGCAGGGTGTGGCTTCTGAGCTCAGGAGATTCCTGGGCTGCGCCTACCTTTTGGCCGTAGACTCTTTGAGTCCAGGCAGTTGGTCAAAGCCCTGGGAGCTGTTGGAGGCTGAGCTTAAGGTGATGGAGAGCATCCCCAGGGTGTCTAGCTGAATCCCTAGATCTGGTTTCCCCAGGGTGCTATGCTGTCTCTGGTGGGCACAGAGATGATGTCTGATGCAATAAGCCACAAGTGCAGGACCTCAGGGCAGGAATGGGGTGAAGAAATCACAGAAGGGTTTCCAGGAAGGAAGGCCTGTGATGGGCCCCGTGGGGGCCAGGCAGAGCTCAGATCGGAACACGCTGGCAGCATCCAACTCCTTGGACCTACACACTGGCCACATCTGGGCCCAGAACGGAACACAGTCCTCTAGCTTCAGACTGGGCAACATCTATTCCTTCTTGTACCTGGTCACCTGAGGCCGTATGGTTCGGAAGGAAGCACTGAACTCCAGCTGATAGGGCCCAACTCTGGCTTGTTTATATGTCAAAGTGTTTGGCCCGGTCATCTGACCTGTCAGCATAGGCTTCTCCCTCCATAGAATAGGTGCAGCCTAAGTTCTGACTCCACATGGCCATCACAAGGACTAAGAGACATATGCCTCAGCTTTGTTTAGGGAGAGGAAATGAGACCCAGGGAGGAAATGCCCAGAGTGCCCTAGAGAGAGAAAGCTCTGGAAAGAGAGAGGTAGAATGAATCTCAGTCAGAGGCAAGGGGCAAAGAGCAACCAGCTTGAGGTCACCCTCTGTTTGGAGTTAGGCATCAGCAGTGCAAGCCCCAGAGCTGTGTGTAGAGCAATCTGAGACCTTCAGGACACAGTTGGGCAATGACAAGCCCGGAGTGAAATCATAGCTCTAGGTGCATCAGCGGACAACAGAGCCGGGGCAGAATGTGTGTCTGCCCAGCCAGGGGATCATTCAGATATCGTGAGTAAAACAAATATATTGCTTTCATTTGTTGAGCATTTAGGAGATGCAGGAATCTGAGAGTTTTATATGAATTAATTCAGTGAAGCCTTGCAGGGTGTGGGGAGCTAGTGCAATTATTCCTGTTTTACAGAGAGGTCAGACACTGTATATGTGCGTTGGCTGCCCCAGGCTGCTGTCTCCACCAACAGCCTCCAACTCCCTGCTCTGCTTATGGCCACCATAGACTTCCTAGCAAGTGTCCAATAAATCTCATGGATAGAATATGTATGGGGGCATTCGCAGGAGCCAGACGCCAGCTAAATGGTTTGCATTATTGTAGTTCTCCCAAGGTTCTTCTTAGGAGAGATCAAATGATTCCAACGTCCCTGGTTATAGCGTAAACCACAGCCCACCCAAGCTCTCGCCACTAGAAATTAGGTAGGAGGCATGAGTCCAGCCTCCGCCCACATGCTCTTCACCTGGCCCCCCTGAGTGCTATGATGAGGAAGCCAGACGTGGAGGAGACTCCCGTCTCAGAATTTGTACTGGGGCTTGATGAAAGCCTCCAAGAGGCTACTGCTGTGTTACTCAACCATGCGACGGTCCCAGAACAGAGAAGACAGTCACTGCTTCCCTAGCTCTGTGTCCAACCTCAGTGCTTTCTCCTGCTGGCTAGTGCTAGAGAACAGCTAATACATAACAGCTCTGCAGAAGAGAAAGTTCTGGACCCTGAGCTGCCACAGACCCGAGCAGCTTTAAGTGACTCCCCAGGTAAGACTACTCTGAGGAGTAGGTCTCCAAGGTCCTTGATGGTGGCTCTTGCCACTTCTTTCAGAACTGCCCCTGGGGCTCAGGTCCTGGGGTGGCTCAAAGACCCACGAGAAAGCCGGGCATGGTGGCGCATGCCTTTAATCCTAGCACTCAGGAGTTTGAGGCAAGAGGATCTCAGGGAGTTCAAGGCCAACCTGGTCTACATATGAGTGACAGGTCAGCCAGAGCTGCATCCTGGAAGAAGAAGGAGAAGAAGAAGGGCATGAGAAATGTTTTTTGTTCGGTTTTAAACACACCTCCTGAGCACAGAGGCCAGAATTTCTTCAGTTTACACCTGGAGTGGGGCTGCGGGGCCCTGGGTGTGGCCTGAAGACAGCATGAGAAGTCATTGTCTGTCTGTCTGTCTGTCTGTCTTCTCTTTCTTCTTTCTTCCTTTCTTCCTTTCTTCCTTTCTTCCTTTCTTTCTTTCTTTCTTTCTTTCTTTCTTTCTTTCTATCTTCTTTCTCTCATCATGCTATTTCTACACGTCTTACTGAGCAGATTCCTCCCCTTGACCACACTAGAATATATTTATATACATATATATGTATATATATATATATATATATTACATACTCTATTTTGTATACATCAAATATTGTAAAGAAGAGGGTTGAGGATGCAGCTCAGTAGAAGAACATTTGCCTGGCATGTGTGAGGCCCTTGGTTCATTCCTAGTACCACAAAGGAAGGAAGGGAAGGAGGAGGGGTGCGGAGGAAGGAAGGGAAGGAGGCAGGCAGGCACTCGTGTGTATTCTGCAGGCTGCTGGTCCTCATCCACATGGATACCTAGGAATTTGTCCTATCAGAGCAGCCATATCACACAGACTCTCAGGAAGACCCTGGTGGGGGTGAGGGGAGCTGAGCAGTAGTCATCCTGGTGTACCCTGGGTCCAATGCCTGGGGGTGAGCTGCAAGGCTTGGGTGGACAGAGTCAGGGAGCAGCCGCTGCTCACAGCCTGTTTAGACAAACCCCACAGGGATCTGGCCTCAGCACACATTGTGAGAGCTCTGGGGTCAGCCATTTTCCTGCTTGCAAAACAATCTGTTGGTTTGCAGCCACACAAACACCACAAACCTTTTCTCCAGTTTGAAATGTGCCTGATGCACAGCGGGCCTTGCCCACTCTCCTGGCCTACACGGCCCAGCTCCGTCAAGCCACTTTTGGGTCTGTTGAAGATACAGAGTTCTGCAGGGGTGGAGGTGAGGGTGGGGGTCCCCCATGTCCAAGATGAAGAAACGAGGCAGAGATGATCAAAAAGCTATAAGAACGATGTGAAGTCACGGGAAGCTGGGATCACAGGGCCAGGTCTGCCCAGGCTGCTTAGGTTTGAATCTTGCATTTGCCTGGAAGCAGCTGTGGTTCCATTAGCCTCCGTCACTCCATCTGTAATGTAGGGAGATCAAGCTACTGAACATCAAGGATAGTTTGTTGAGCTGTTTGGATTAGAGGAGCTGAAGCCTAAGGAGCAATGAGTGGCCCACGGGGACTATGCAAGGAAAAGCAGCTGTGACAGCCCCTGGACAGCTTCTCGGGGAGGGGATGCCCTGCTGAATCCTAGCTGCCTGGATGCTGAGGAATAATATGCTCTCATCCTTCAAAAATAAAAATTCTCAGGGCTGGAGAGATGGCTCAGTGGTTAAAAGCACTTGCTGTTCTTCCAGAGGATCAGGGTTCAATTTCCAGCACCCACATGGCAGCTCACACCTGTCTGTAACTCCAGTTCCAAGACTTCTGACACCTCACACAGATATACATGTAAGCAAAACACAAATGAACATAAAATAAAGATAATAATAATAATAAACTGTAAGAGAGAGAGAGAGAGAGAAAGAAAAAAAACAATAATTCTCAAGCCAGGCATGTTAGCACATGCCTATAATACCAGCACTCAGGGGGATCAAGAATTCATGGCCTTACTCAGCTACATAGTGAGTTCAAAGCCAGCCTGGGCTACATGAGATCCTGTCTCAAAAAACAATTATCACATTGTGAGCCTATGGTGGAGTGCTTGCTTGGCGTGCTCAAGGCCCTGTGTTCCAATCCCAGCACTTCAGTCTCCCACACAACCAAACTGCTATGTATCAAGGCCTTCTTGCCCGTACCCTGAGGTAAGTACCTTTATCTCTTGGGTCAGACAGAGGCTCAGAGAGGTCTGATTATTGGATCAAAGTCACATAGGTTAGTGGGCAAAATTGAGACTCAACCCCAAATCTGGATGACTCCATATGCTTAACTGCTATCTCCTAGAACCAGCCAAGAGGGCTATGAATCGGAAAAGAACCGGTTCCAGCTTTATGGGACCCTTGACCTTTAGGGGAGGAAGCTCTATGCCTTCCAAATTAAGAATAACTATAACTAGGAAATTTCCCACTGTCAGCCACAGCCCAGCTGAGGACAGAAAAGGCAGACTCTGGCCAGACTATTCCAGTGAGCACCTGTCAGGTGGTTTGTGTCTGCTTGGAATCTTCTTCAGCCCTGGACTGCCCCTTTCCCTACACATCCCTTCCTTGCAGAAGGAATAGTGAGCTAGGCCAACACTAGGAAAGGTGACCCCACCCTGGGCACCTCCCCAAGAGCCATGCCAAGTCTGTATTCCTGTGGACCCTAACTGCATCACAGGGAGGCAGCTAGCAAGAACCCTGCCCCACTTAACCAACTCTCTCTGCCCTCCCTCCTCTGCTTCCCCCAGCCAAACAGGAATGGGAAAGAGTCAAAACAGGCCATTGGCCTGCATTGCATAAGTAGTGGCCATGATACCACCCCTCACTTGCCAGCAGATCTCAGGCATACAGCCACCAACCTGAAGAGCGTGAACTGAACAAGGGTCTGGTCCCAGCTCTGTAGCCATTGCACTTAGGGCGGTGCCCCACCCTGCTGAGCTCCTCAGGTCCTGATGCACCATTTGGGATGGGAGGGGGACAGCTCATGGCCCGTCCATGTAGACACCAAGACCTCATCTGAGAGGAAACTTCCAGATGGAGGAGTCAAGGGGGCCAGGGTGGAGAGGAGATGGGACGGTGAGGACTAGACTCTGGGAGGCAAAATGGCAAGATTTTCAGAACTCCAAGTGGCTCCAGGAGTCAGCACGCTCTTTGGTTTCTGTCGCTCCTTTCATTTGTTTGTCCCCTTTCCCCCAAATGCGATTAGACCAAGGGCCCCAGAGGAGCGGGAAGATGAGGGAATGTGGCCATAGGATAATATCCAAATGTCAGGTGAGGGAACCGAAGAGTCAGGACAGGGGACAAGCGGGCTCCAGTTACCATCTTCAAACATCTCGAGACCTTACCGAGGAGCAGGAATTCTGCAGCCCAGAAAACAGGGCGTGCATGAAGCCCCAGAGATGCCCTTGGCATCAGCACTCTGGAGGGGAGTCACCAATAGTCTGTTTAAGGGGCGTGGGGAGTGATTTGGAGGTAGAGAGCTTCTTATCCCAAGAAGCATGCAAGATTAATAATGACAACACAGGAAAAAGTCAGCTATCAGAGTCCCTGTGGGGCCTTTCCCACCAACAGCCTGCAACGTCACATGCGCTCCCAGGCTGCCATGGGACAACCATGGAACGTAAGTCCCCGACTGCCAGCATGTCAGATCCTAGCCAGATATGACGTCAATTCTGCCCTGACTTTCAGGCTGCCATGGGACGACCATGGAACGTAAGTCCCTGACTCCCTGCATGTCAGATCCTAGCCAGATATGACGTCAGTTCTGCCCTGACTTTGCACAGGGGCTTCCTAGGCTCCCTTACCCCCTACTTCCTCTTTTTCTACTGTGATCTTTTGCTCTTCCCAGGGGACTCCAGGCTTGACCAGAGAGACCTGGAGCCTGTTTACGAGAACAAGGTCCCTGGGGACCATTCATTCCAATGGCCTCCCACCCTGCAGGAGTGAGACCTGTGGGGGCAGAGTCTCTGTGAGCCCGTTCACACGCTCCAGAGAGTCTGCATGGAGATTCCAGCAGGGTCACAGGAGAGCGCCTGACTTACGATCCAGATGCCTCAGTTTTTCCTTCTGCTCGCCCCCACCACCACCACCCCAGCCCCGGCAGTAGTTGTGACAGGAAGCTGGGGAGGAAAACAAGCAACTTCCCTGGGCTGAGTCACAAAAGTCAGTATAGTGAGCTGGGCGCACAGGAGCGATTCCAGGTATTCCACTACCTTCTAGAGCCTGGGGAGATGAACAGTCCGGGGAAGATGCCCAGGGACCAGTCAGGCCTGGGGAGAGTCCTGGAGCAGTGGAAACATACACCACACAAGCCAACAGACAGGGCAGGGATGCTCAGCACTAGAGCCTTCCTGAACCCAGGTTAAAGCTGGGCACAGAGAGTCCAGGTTTCCCTGTATAAAGGCAGACAGTGTGAGGCTTAGGCTTTGGGCGATCATGAGTGATAAGCCTCTGCCTCAGGCTGGGTATCACTAAAACACACTTTATGATGCGTGAGTAGCGCCTGGTAATCTGGTAGCTTCTTGGTAAGATAGTCCTTGTGTATAGGCATCAGAGCTCCATCTCCTCATGTCAGCAATAAAGAAGCTGAGGAGAGACTGCTCCAGGATCACACGGTCTATGTAGATGCATCCTTTAGACCTCCTTTGCCTTCTAGCCAATGTTGGAGGTCATGAGGCTCCTCATATCAAAGACAGGGACAGAGGAGAGTCGGGTACCCAACCAGAACATGTCATGGTCCATTGTCAGCTGATAGTAACCTATTGCCAGTTCCTGTTGTCCTGTCTCCTAAGTCCCTTTTCTGTGGCCCGAGATGGTCCCCAAGCTATTGGAACTACAAATGGGAGGAGACCTCCTGGGACAGGGAAGCCCTTGGTTCTGTTTGGCGGTGCCTAGCTCTCTACGTGACTGACCTTGAACAAGAAGTACCTTCTGGCCTCAGTGTGTTCAGTGAGGTCTAGATCCAAGGAGCCAGAAAAGCATAGGATTCCCCCCTCCATGATGTACTACCCCACTTATCTTCGATTTCCCCAGGAGATTTGGCACAGGAAGTAGGTGGGCCACAAAAAGAAAATCGCAGCCTACAGATTCTTCTATGTCCAAGCTTTACTTTCCAGCCAAAAAATTCCCAGGGAGAGAAAAATCATGGAAGCCAGCATGGTGTGGTGACTCACACCTGCGATCTACCACTCAGAAATCTGAGGAAGACTGCTATGAATTCAGGGCTAGCCTAGGATACATAGTGAGTTCAAGGTGCCTGAACCATGCAATATGAAACCCTAGTGGTGGTGGTGGTGGTTGGGGTGGTGGTGGGGTTCTGGGAAGCTCTTTAAAATTATCTCAGTCAGCCAGGCATAATGGCTCAGACCTTTAGTCCCAGCACTTGGGAGGAAGAAAGGCAGGTAGATCTCTGTGAATCCGAGACCAGCCTGGTCTACATAGTGAGTTCTATGACAGCCAGAGCTGCACAGTGAGATGCTATCTTGGAAAAAAAATAATAAAATAAAATTAATTGAATAAATGAAATTATCTCAGTGAGGGAAGCTAAGACCGAAAAGGTCAGCACAGAGTTCAAGGCAACAAAGCAAGTCCCAACTGGAAGAGGCCCAGGATCTCTGACTCCCAAGTCAGTGTTCTTCCCATAGTCTACAGTGCTTTCCAGAATGATGGGCACAAAAGCCATCCTGGTATGAACCTGGCGCCTCAGGCTCCTACACAAGAAGTCTAATCTCCTTCCCTGCCTGGGACTCAGTTTCTTCCTGGAAGCAGGGGAACCAGAGGCATCTGGGCCCAATACCAGCATCCGGCAGATACTCAGGGCTTCTCCAGGACCTAATACCAGCATCCGGCAGACCCCGCAAGGCTTTCCCAGGTGGACCCTGTCACCTTCCTCTGAGCCCTTTCTTCACAGACAGCAGGGGACTCTGGCCAGGAGATCCCACCAAGTTGCACCCCCACTGGCCCTGTCCCACCCTAGACCCTATGGTTGGGCTCCGTCCAGAGTTGTAGGCTCCGGCCCAGCTTCCCTCCGAGAATTTTTTCTTACCATAAAAGGGCAAGTGTGCCTTTCTCAGCCCTGCTGCCAGCCCTGCTGGGGGAAAGGCTGAGTTATTTTTAGAAGATGGAGGATTTATTCCGAACCCAAGATGGAGCTGTCCCTTTGCACCACAGCCCCTTCCCAGCTGCTGCTGTCTCCCTTCCCTTTCCCCTCCTTTGTGGCCATCAGTGTCTCCTCCCCACCCACACCCACCCCCCCACCCCCCACCAACACACCACACACACACACACACACACACACACGCACACGCAAACGCACACGCACACGAACACGCACACGAACACGAACACGCACACGCACACACATGCATGTGTCTCTTTTCTCTCTCCTCTCCTCTTCCCAGATCCTTTCACAGCCTGCTTCCCTCCTCTTGCCCTCCCTCAGATCTCCTTTCTAGTCACTGGAGAAAGTGACGCATCTGTCCCCCACCCCCTCCTGAAACAGTATTTACAACATACATTCCAAACATCCGCCATCTGGCTTCTAGGAAGGGCCAAAAGCTATTTGGAGAAGGAAGTCATGATTATTCCATCTTCAAAGCCAGGGAACTTTAAGGCCCTCTGCACCCCCACCTTCCTCCCACAGGCCCCCTGTGTGGACCGATGACATCTTTCAGTCAACAGATGCGGTCAGGACCTTAGCGGGATGTCTGTTGGATCCCTGACTCCAAGCACTTCTTCGCTTCCCTGGCTTCACCTCTGTGGCCCAGTGTTCTCATCTGAACCAGGGCGTGAGACTGCTGGTCAGGGCCTGGTGCAGCTCACTGAGACCTGCTTTGAGCTGAGCAGGGAGGAAAGGGAGATGAGCACAGGGGTGAGTTGGGAGAGTCCTGACACCATGAAGTTCCTTCCTCTCCCACCACGTCCTGCACGTCCTGCACGTGTGACTCCTGACAGGCAGAGGGGGAGACCTATGCACATGAGGTGCAGGAGCTTTATCCCTGCTTGCTAATCTCTTTGTCCTAAATAGTCCAGAAGAAACCAGTATCTGTTCTCCAGGAAGCGTGACCGTTCCTACAAAGCCCTGCAGTCCTGGAGATTCCTTTTCTTTGCAAAGCATGAAAGATGGGCTGGGGAGGCTCATTTGGGAAAGTGCTCCCCGTACTTGAGGACCTGGATTTAGATTCCCAGCACCCACATAAAAGCGAGGTGCTCTGACAGCACCTATAATCCCAGTGCTGAGGAGGCCAAGACAGAAGGATCCTTAGACCTTGCTAGAAAATCAGTAGTGAGATGGCTCAGTGGTTAAGAATACCGGCTGTATCTTGCAGAGGACCCGTGTTCGATTCCCAGATTCCCAGCCCCCGCATGATGGTTTATAACCATCTGTAACTCTAGTCCCAGGGGATCCAACACCTTCTGGTGCCCCCTGAGGGCATTGCACACACACACACACACACACACACACACACACACACACACACACACAGACATGCTTAAATAAATTTTTAAAAAATGTTAGAGAGCAGTACAAGACACCTAATGCCAGTCTCTGGTCTTCACACTTACTGGTACATGTACATGTACTCCTAACCCAAGATGGAGCTGTCCCTTTGCACCACAGGCCCCTCCCCCAGCAGCTGCTGTCTCCCTTCCCTTTCCCCTCCTTTGTGGCCCTCAGTATCCCCACCACCACCACCACCATAGACACGCACACGCAGGAGCACACAAACATATACACAAACCCAAAAGAGGCAAATAAGACAGAGCACGACCTTTATAACGGTAGTGGGGGTGGGGTGGGGGTCGTGTGTCTGTTCAAACAGATACTCAACAACCAAGCGAGAGATGGCATAGGAAAGAGACAGCTACACCCACAGGCAAACTGTTGCTTCCAGGGTCTGGTGGCCTTGCCAGGGCCCAGACGACTTCCGTCCACACGAAAGATGCTGTGTTCTCAGCTTCCTTCCCTCCAAGACAAGCAGGACAATCCGAGCTTCGACGGAGCCAGGACAGTGCGTGCTGGACTGCATGGGGCCATCTGGGACTCCTAGACTAATGAGCTCTGTGACTGTGACCTTGAGGGGGCACTTGGTTCCTTTGTTTGTAAAATCCCACTAAGAAGGCTCCTAATGAGAACTGGACACACATTCTCAGCGAGGGAGAGGTGTGTCAACAGCTCCCCACTCTTCTCCCCCATCCTGCTTGGAGCCAAGGGAAGCTGTGCAGAAACCCACTCCTCTTTTCAGATTTTGCCTTCATTGGAAATTAGGGATCCAGGTGTTTAGGCCCTTCCTCTCACCCCCCCCCCCCGCCCCCAGGATCTGAGCTGCTGGAGACAAGGCTTGGGGGATCCAGAGGAGCCAGGGGCCCCTTTCTTTTCCCTCCGTTCCCTTTTCCCTGCATTGCTGGTTTTCACCTCATGCTACATTCCCATGGCTTGCTCAAGAGTCCCAGAACACCATTCCCTGGGGAGGAAGTAGGGAGCGTGTGAGGTTGGTGAACTTTACAGGGTGATCAGGGACTGAGGGCGCTCTGGGGACAGAAGCCAGGGGAAGCTGTGCACAAGGGAACATGAGAAGGGACCAGGCGGTGGTGGCAGCTCCTGCAGTCAGCATCCACACCTCCAGATGCCCCTCCTGCCCCTGCACTTACCATGCATGCTAATGATAGAAACCGCAGCCATTTTAGTCTTGGCTTGCCATGTGCCTAGAACTGTGCTCATAGCTGCTGCCCCTGACTGTCAAAAACAAGGAAGTGAGGTCAGAAGCTACGTGAAGACAAGGATCCTCGGACACAGCCAGGAAGGGGTAGGAATGAGATTCCAAAGCCCGGCCCACCTCTCCTGTATTCTGTCCAAGCATGTACTGGTAACGGGCTCCCGGCGTCCAGAGCCATGAAACCTGTGTGTGGGAGGGGGCTCACAAAGGGAAGCTAAGGTTCGGAGTCTCTCCCAAGAGAGCAGCTGTGACTTGTTCCCTGGGAGACGGTCCTGGCTCTGGCAATGACCTTGACCACGTGAACTTTGCTTTGTGGTTATCCGAGCTCAGGGGATAGCTAGCCGAGCCTGGCTCCTGGTCTGCCTTGAATACTGGTCAGTGGATTACCTAGTGGAAACTACAAGGCCTCTTTCACTCCCTTCCCACCTCAGCAGTTGCTGCACTATTCTGAGGCCATTCTACAAGGCCAGGAGCCTTGTGCTAGGAAGAGGTTGCAGTCTTGGTCACCGAGTCAGCCCCAGGTTGTGGCCTTCCCCAACACATTTGTGATGTGAGAGGTGGGACCACCGGCCATCAGCGCCTCTGGGCAACGCCCTTGCAGAGCAGAGTTTTTGCTGAGGGGTCCAGCTGCATTGGAAGGGAAGGTGATCCCTCCTTCTCACAGAGCTGAGAAGTTCCCTGAAGTCCACCATCGGAAGCAAGGTGGGCACCGCAGGGATCATGGCCATGTAGGGCCCAAGGGACAAAATTCCACGAGGCTTGACAAACCTCAGCAAGTCAGCCCAAGGCTTCTGGGCTAGGAGTGGTCCAGGCCCTTAGTCTCTCAGAGAGCAACAGCAGGCGCAGGCCTTGGGCGTTCAGCACTTTGGTCACAGCATGCTGTGAACCAGATTTTTTGTTCTTTTCAGGCAAGAGTGGCAGCTAGTAGGGTGTCCCCCCTACACTGGAGAATGAAGACCCCCCCCCATGGAGGAATCCTCCAGAGAACCAGGAAAGGACAGCGATGGCAGTCCTGCTCCCAGAACTGTAAGTATTCCCTTCCATGGCCCCCATAGACACCCCAACTCAGGGAGCTCTAGGAATAACCTGGGACCCTCGGACAAGCTCCCCATCTCAGTGCTCAGAATGTTCGGGAAACCAGGCCTAGGAGTCTCAAAAGCAGAGCCTAGCCACAGGGCGGTCTTTCAGTAATGTTGGACGCTGGGATGGAGGAAGAATAAATGGAAGCAAAGAGGAGGGGACCCAACAGGTGTGGGAACCTTTCCCATCCCGCTCCATTCTCTTCGAACAGCAACAGGACGTCGGCTCGGCTTGAGGAAGACACAGACAACAGTCATCTTCCTTAGAGACGGGAGAGTTTTGTAGGAGGGGTACTGGGGTCCTGGGGCTCTGGGCAAGGACTACACTATTGAGAACAGCAGCTCCCAGGGATGGAGGTGATCCCTCAGTCCTGCCGGGGTCAGAGTATGCAGAGTGCCGCATTCGGTATCACACGGGAAAAGAGGGGGCTCTGTAACACAGGTAGGGAAACTGAGGTCCAGCAGGGAGGAGGAGCACACTCCGAATTGCAAGGTGAGGGAGGCAGTGTAGAGAAGTCTGGCACGGATCTATCAGGGATGGAATAAACAGAGGGAAAAAACTAGAGGTGAGAGAAGAGAGAGGGGACGCAGGGCAGCAGAAAGGAACTATTCTGTGGATGGGAGGTACAGCTTATGTAACACGGCCCACCTGTTCACCCCTGTGTAGCCTCCTCATGTGTGCGAACGTGCACCCCAACACGGCACACACCCGGTCTCCACTTGGGAGCCAATGAGCTCCAGAGACTGTTGTAAACAAATTGGATTGGGAGGCTGTCCTCCTCCGCGACCCTCTGGTGGACATTAAGCAGGCCTGTAGAGTGGCCAGCTGCACTCTCTCTGGCATGGGGACAGTCAGCCCTGAGCCCCCAACCCCTCCCCCACCCAGCCCCAGGAAGGAGCCTTGGAGAAGATGCCAGGATGATGGATGGGGTGAGGGAGGTTCCAGGGCCGGCCTGAGAGCACACAGGATGTTAGTGCTTGTGTGAGGCACATTTCTGAGCTGTTCCCAGCAGCCCACTCCTTCCACCCCCTTGGGCTCCCCCTCTGCAGCCTCTCCCACGGTCACTGCTGCTGGCCTGGGACTTGGGCCTAGCCTGAGCTTCCAAGCAGAGGCCAGGGCCTAGGCCCTGAACACATCTGCCCCCTCAGTCCCACAGCAGGACGGAGGGGAAAGAGCTGAGGAGGCGTCACAGGGAGACACTGGAGGCCACTTTAGAGGGCAGAAGGGACCTGTGAGTGGAAGAACAAAGTCAGCTCCATGGTTTCTTACCCATCGCTTCAATTGATCCTTAGACCAGGCTGCAGAGCTGGAATTGTGACCAGGGTACAGCTGTGACCAGCAAGGCTTATTCATTCGGCATTTCCACACATCCCTCCTCTGAGGCCCTAATCTGCACCGGGCCCTGTGGCATATGCTGAGGACACCCAGTCAGCAGCTTATCGCCTATCTGGTGGAACTGTTCCCCTTGGGCTGTGTGTGGAGCATCAACGTTTTCCTGGTTTCCCAGGGGCACACCTCCAACACAGTCAACTTCCTACGGGAGCATGCGTGATGACTAAATTCGCCCCTTCATGCTGTGTTAATGCCATCAGCCCACTCAGAGCTCTGGTGCCAGATACCAGACAGCCCTGATACCAGACAGCCCTGAGTTAAATCCCACCTCGTTTCCTGTTCCGTTGCAAAGCTGTCCTTAGCCTCGCTGGGCCTGTTTTCCCTTCTGCAAAAGGGGGGTGCAATTGCTCTCACCCCATGGGGCTGGTTATGTACTCCTCTTCCGTACTATCATTTTACACAGAGAGAAACAGAGGTCCCAAGAAGGAAAGGACTCTGAGATGGAAGTTAAATTTGGACCAGACCGTTCCCTTCCACCCGGTATTATCCCTCCCACCTGCTACACCCATCAGAGACCAAGATGGCTGCTCAGTTTGTATAGATGATTCCCGGGATATGTGCTGGGCCTTGCCCGGCTTCTCAGCAGCAGCCCAGGTGACCAGTGGTGGCCATCTGAGTGGTGACTGAGGTGAGGAATGACGGGCAGGGTTCCTGGCTCGGAGCAGTCTTGCCATATAAGGGCAGGAGCCACCGAGGAGCAAGCGAGCGAGCGTCCTGCCTGGGCCTGAGACTATCCAGACAACCACTGTTTATTTTCTCCTTCAGCCTTCCTCCCTCCTCTCACCCCCACTCCCAGGAGCTTCCCAACAGACAGGAGCCAGAGATGCCCTAGCCTGGAGACGGTCTCCGAAGACGTGGGAAAAGGAGAGGAATAGGGTCACCCCCTGCAGCAGGCCTCCAGAGCTGCTGAGAGACAACACCAAGAGCACCCAGGTAAGATCCGGGAGTCCGCCTGGGTCAGCCACCTCTTTTAACGGAACGGGGAACCAAGCCCCAGAGACGAAGGGGCCCAGTGAGAAACAGCTGTGCTGACTGCAGATCGAGCCTGGACCCCTAAGCCCTCCTCGTCGTCTGGGCCAGGGAGCTTTTCTTGGCGTAAATGATGCACAAAGGCTACAACATACCTCTTCTCAGGGAAGCCCGGCTTGAAGGAGGTGGGAGGGTGGGGGGGTCCGGACAAGCTCTGCCTACCAGCCCAGCACGTGTACACGTATGTTTCTGGGGCCAGAGAGCCAGAAGGCGCACCTTCCCGCCCCGCTGCTCCTCCCCGACATCCCTGTCCCCACCCCAACTCTTCCAGAAGGCCTTTTGAGCTACCCAGGGGGTGGAGGAAGGAACCTCCCTGGCCACAAGCTCCTGGCAGTCCTCTCACAGGCTCTCTGGAGTTCTGCCGAGTCTGCCCCCATGCCCTGCTCAGGGGCTCTCCTAGTCCTCGGTCTTCTGTGCCCTGCAAGGGTGAGCACGGTATTGGAGCTGTGCCAGCCAAGAGTGCGGGGACGTAGTCCCCCAGCACACAGAAGCGGTACTGGGTCTGCTGAAGGAGCTAGCACAACTATGAGAGCCTGTCCTAGACCCAGAGGACGGAGAAATTGAGACCTCAGGCATGGAGGTTAAGAGGAAGAGCCAGGCCCGGCTGCTCTGAGTTAAGAAGCCCAGCATGGTGCCTTGGACTCTCTGGAGCCTTGGAGACCTATGGGGATATGTGCAGTTAGACAGTCACCAACTTGATTATTCTAGAATCACAGGGACAGAAGTAGACAGTCTTTCTCCAAGGACGGGACAAGGACAAAGACCCTTCCTGGCTGAACGTCTACCCCTCAGTACGGTCTGGCCATTGACTTCTCCTTAAGAAAGGTGGACCACCTTGTGTGCAGATCCTCTTGCATACCCAGACGATATCAAATCTTTGGGTGCCTGCGCCCACCCCCACTCCTGCTCCCCCACCCAAGGTGATCTTCCCCAGCCCCACAAGCTGTCCAGCAGGTAGCACGGGCCCTGACATCCTGCCCCAAACCTAGCCATCAGATGTCCTGCTTTTCACTTCTGTCTGCAATTGTATTTTAGAGTGTGAGGTGAATCTTTTTACACACCTAAGTAGGAATACCTGTTATAAGTGGGAAACTGGCACTATCCATAGTTTAAAACAATGGTAGGAGAATGCAGTGTCGGTGCCACACGGTCGCCAGCCAGGCCCCGAGCCAGGCTTTCTTCCCCACACACAGGACCCCAGGCTGCCAGGCACTGTGGCCCATGCCTCTGATCTCAGCATTCCAGAAGTGGAGGCAGGAGGATCAGGAGTTCTACACACTGAATCAGTTTGAGGCTAGCCTGATCTACATATGTCTCTGCTTCTGGAAAGAAACAACAAAAGAAAGGAGACTAAGGGGAGAGGGTGGCAGACCAAGTGGCAGGGGACAACCCAGATGGTGTGTCACCATCTGACTCCCAGCAATCACCCACTCCGTCTGCGTGCCCCCAGAAAGCAAAGGCCAAAGGGATTTGGGCACGGTTGCACCCCGGGGAAGGCAGAGACTCAGTGGGACTCCTGGCGGCCCCGCTCTGCTGTGTCCCACTACCCTTCCTAGCTACACACTGAAATGTCCCTTGGTCAGGGATGTCTCTCCCAGGGTCCGTGGGAGCTGTGGGGAGTGGAGTGGAAAGGACCAGATGCTCTGACTCGTAGAGAGTCCCGTGTCCGGATCTCCTGGTAAGAGGGCTGTGGAAAGTTTCTGAGGCTGGCGACACCTGAGGGCAGAAGTACCCTGGCCTTAGCGACGAATCAGAGAGCATTTTCCCACTGCTCCTGCACCCCACCCCCAAATTGGGGTTGCTGCTAGATTCCTGTTGGAGGCTTATGAGCTATGGGCTTTCTAAAAATAGAAGTGGGCTTTTTTTTTTTTTCTGTTCTTTCCCAGCCCCAAGGAAAGGCTGCCTACCCTCTTCAGACAGCCCTGAAAGTGTGTGTCATCCAGCATCAAGGCCACCACAGTCACCATGAAGCAAAGGTCTTCTGGGGACCCTGGGATCTTGGCAAGAGCAGGGTGAGTAGGTGGTTTGGGGTGGGAGCGCTCCGCTCACCTGGAAGTTCCCATACAAGCCAAGCCCACAGAAGAAAATGAATTATCCACGTGGCATGTCTTTAATCCCAGCACTCAGGAGGCAGAGCCAGGTGGGTCTCTGTGAGTTCAAGGCCAGCCTGGGCTACCAAATGAGTTCCAGGAAAGGCGCAAAGCTACACATAGAAAACCTGTCTCGAAAAAAAAAAAAGAGTTGGGAAGAAACAGAGTTCACAGGGTGGACAAGCACGTGACAGAGGTGTCCTGGGGTCTAAAGAAGTGAGGGAGGGTTTCTCACAAGTGGTCATTTCCCTAGCGTGCATACAGAAATGGGTTTGGGACAAGAGCAGGAGCCACAAGGTGAGTGGGCCCAGAGAGGTTATCTAATGTGTGCAGGACCCTGGGTTGCATTCCCTGTACTGCAGAGAAAGAAAGAAAGAAAAAAGTCATTGCACACTTTAACTGTGTGGGCTCTACCTCAAGAAAGCTAACTTAAAGGAAAAGGAAATGCAGGTGGACATTTCAGTCGCAGAGGGCTCCAGGGCAAGGGAAGAACTGGACAGGAGGCCACGGGACCCGCCCACACACCTTCTCCTGCCCAGGAGGACCGTGGCAGCCTGAGCGCGGAGCGCCTGTCTCCCGGCCTGGGGTGCAGTGCTGCATCTCTGGTCAGTTGGGAGTCTGAGATGAAGCACTGTAGCTCAGGAAGAGAGAAGTTGTTCTGCAGCCGTCTCCGACACATGCGTGGTAAGTGTTGATGTGGGGTGACAGGCCCTATAGGTTGTCCCTAGGCTCCGCATCAGCGGTCCTCGGCTCGCGCTGCTCCACTTCCTCTTCCTGAACCCATAGAATACACTGCTAACCAATCACAGCATCTATCCATTCTGGGAGGGTTCCGGCACACCCTCAGATTCCTTTTCAACACTGCGGACTCGAATCCCCACTATAAACGACTCTGGACTAAAACCCGTTCATCTCCAGAGATCATCAGACAATCCCTAACAGCTCTTCCATCCCGGAGGGAGCGGCCCAGGGTCCTGGCAGCCCCCACACATGGTAGATGACACCATCATGTGGCAATGTCAAAATGTTGCACATCCCTGTTGGGCTTGGAGTCAAAGTCCTCACTCTCTGAGCCTCTAACCCTGGCTCTGTGCTATTGGCTAAACCAGCCCAGGCATGTCACAAATGTCTGTCCTGTCCTAGAGGCCTCAGAGACGCAAGGGGCAGCAGAGGAGAGCCACTGGGATCCACCCAGTGATAGTTAACCTCCCACACCTGGTCAGAAGAAGGTGACCCACTTCACGGAGGAGAAAACTAAGTCTTAGTTAAGTGGCTGGCCTTAGGTCGCACATGGACGTGCTGAGCTGGGGTCCAACTTCTCATCCCCTGTGAGACTATGGGACCGGGGAGTGGGAGAGTAGGAGAACAGAACACACTCCACTCTGGTCCTGTGTACTCTCTGTTGTAGTAACAGAGTCAGGACCACACACTTGTAAGAGGCCTGTGCCTCGATTTCTTCTGCATGCTGGCTCCTCACCCAGTAGGTGCTATTTGATGGCACTTTACAAGCAAGGCCCAGAGTTTAAGTGATCCACTGGTCACCAGTGAGAAAGATGCCAGAGCGTGGGAACTGACTTCACCCAAACTGGCTTAAACTCACCCTCCTGGCCAGAGCATTCGTGGCCTATGGCAATGTGGGGGTAGGGGGGGGACCACTGGTCCCAGATGTTTTGTGATCAGTTCTGATCAACATCAGCAGGCTGGCCTTAGACCACAGGGAAGGTACTTTCCAAGCCACTCCAAGCTCTAGTTGCTCTTCCCAGGGCGGGACGCTGCTGCACCCCACACTGGCTGCCAGAGGTAGGGCTGGACGCAGAGAAAAGTGCCGGTCCCTAGGGGTGTGGCACGTGCTGAAGGCTTCCCTCTCCCACCTTGTCCTCACGGTCCAGTTTTCCCAGGAATCCCTTGGATGCTAAGATGGGGATTCCTGGAAATACTGTTCTTGAGGTCAAGGCTTAACAGCGGGATCTGCCTCCTTCCCACCCTGGCATTTCCTCCCTGGGATGAGGGAGGAGAAGGCGGCACACTGGAGGTAAGAGGCCTCGCTCGGGACATCCCTTCTGACCTTTGTATTGCTTTTCTTTCCACTGGGTCGGCATTTCGTAACATCCCCCAGGAGGCTGGATGTGGGAACCTCAGAACTGCCTCACTCTTGAGAAACTTGTCCCAAGTCGCAGTGGTTGAAGCGGGACTCTGAGGCAGCCTCCCCCTCCACCCTGACCCTCTGCATTCCTTCCCTGCAGGCCTTATGGCAAGGAGGGGCCGCAGGAGGCCCGTATCCACATTATTCAAAAATAAGCCATACACAAATTTATCTTAAAATTTTATTGGATCAGTTAGGTAGACTCAAAACCATTCCTCTTCGTTGGAGTGCCGCAGCCGCAGGAAATGCGTGTTCGAGGTAGGAAAATACAAGAGTTGGACCGCCCCCTGGTGGTAGTCCTGCGCACTGCAAGAACGCTGATTCCCCAGACACTGAGCAGGAATCGCTCTGTAGCCTGCCTTCCTGTTTCTACACACTTCTACCAAAATTCTTTCTGCCCAATTCTTTTGAGCCTCTGACATGCTTCAGCCTTATTCATCTCTTGCCAGAGATGCTTCCTCGGCTTACAGTTGGCTTTTCTTTAGGTCCAAACCAGTGCCCGTTCACCTAGACAGCAAACAGCAGAACTAGGATAGGTTTCAAGTTCCGTGGCCCCTGGCCTTGAATGTCTGAGCCAAAAGGAAAAGTAGGGCCAAGTACTCCTCCCTTATAGCTCCCTGCCTTCCAACCCTTGAGAGTTCTTTCTCGTTTTTCCTTAATAAATCTCTGTTTGCTGTGCTTTTTTAAAAAAAAAAAATCTACTTTGAGCCAGGCGGTGGTAGCGCACACCTTTAATCCCAGCACTCAGGAGGCAGAGCCAGGCGGATCTCTGTGAGTTCAAGGCCAGCCTGGTTTACAGAGTGAGATCCAGGACAGGCACCAAAACTACACAGAGAAACCCTGTCTCAAAAAACAAAACAAATCAAAAATGTAGTTTGAGGCCAGCCTGGTCTACATAGTGAGTTCCAGGACAGCCAGAGTTACCTAGTGCTACATGTTTCTGCATAGTGAGATCCTGTCTCCAAAAAAACCGAAAAGATCTAGAGTTCAGTTGGTAGAGTGCCTGTCTAGAGTGTGTGAATCCCAGGGTTCCATGCCTAGCACAAATCAGGTGTGGTTGTACATGCCTGTAATCCCAGCACATGGAAGGGAGAGGCAGGAGGATCAGAAGTTACAGCCACCCTTGGCTAAATGGTGAGTCTGATGCCAGTCTTGTGAGATGAGACCCTATCTTGAAGGGAGGAAGGTGAAGCAACAATTACAAAAATTAAAAATAAAAAGCTTGCCTCTCCAGTTACGTGTATGGGACGCTGACTGGGTGAATGTTAAAATCCTTCATGAAATCGAGGCATTAAACTAGGACTTGGGCTGAGGAGATGACGTGGCTTATCAGTAAAGGCGCTCTGTCAGATCAAACCGGAGCCCACGTGAAGGAAGGAGAAAACGGTCCTCTGACCTCCACACGTATGGCGTGCTATGTGCAGCAAGCATGCTCACACACAATAAAAATAAATAAATGTGAGGGGAAAACTAGAACTTTGGGGCCTAAGGAGATGGCCCATTCAGTAAAGTGCTGAGCTTGGGTGCCCAGGGCCTATGCAGAAAGCCAGGTGTGGTATCCTGGCTGGTGGGGAGAGACAGGAGGACCCCAGAGTTCTGCAGCCAGCCAGTCTGGAGCTCCAGGTTTAGTGAGAAACACTATCTCAAAATCACAAGATGGAGAGTGAGAGAGGACACTAACCCCGTGCACACATTTATGCACGTGCCACACACACATACACACACACTCATGCACCTTAGAACTCTCCTTTAACTGTCCCTGACTAAAGGGACAGTCAGTGAGCTGGTAGAGGTGGCGACTGCCCATAGCCCCACAACCCTCATTTTTTGGTTGTGGCATCACATCTCCAGAGACCAGCTAGTTCCCAGGGGTATGCCAAGCTATGATCTTAGCAAGCATCCGGGAGACGTTTCTGAAGAGAGACCCCCCTCCTGCTCATACTCTGAGGCTGTTGCTGACCCCACTCTCTGGCTCTTTACCATCTGTCAGGCCCCAGGTTACACACTCACAGCTTCGCTCGGTGCTCACACCACCCAGTGAAGTAGCATGCAAACCCATGTTACACACTCACAGCATCTCTCGGTGCTCACACCACCCAGTGAAGCAGCACACAAAGAGCCCAAGGCTGAAAGAGGTTAAGACACCCTCGGGCCACACTCAAGGGTTGTGACACTAGAATCCAGCCAATGCTTACAATCCCCACCTTCATACTGTGCCCCACCTGGCTGCCTCAGGCTCCCCCGCGCCCCCACCCCACCCCGTGGCTTTCCCATTGAGGAGAACAGCAAGCCTTCCTCTCTGTGTTCTTCCACATTAATAAAGTGCTGTACCTTTGCTTCGTGTCTTCCTGTTTCTTCCTGGGAGTATGCGGGGAGAAAGAAGGTCCCAGTATTCACTGCTGTAACCCCCAAGTGCCCCCACTTGCCAGACACTTCCAGAGATCAGTACAGACAGCAACCAGGAGCCACATCTGGGCTGCCCATCACATTCTTGGTGTCTCAGGATGCTTCCAGGCCATGTCTCAAAGTATGTCCTTGTAGAGACTTGTGGGGGGATGGGGACCCTTAAGGTTAAGCAAGGGCCACAGAGGAGTTGGGGTCTAACACATGGCAATCCCTCTCCTTCCATTCCAGAAAACACGGTCTAAAATCAAATGTTCACACGTCTCGCGGGTATGTGATTCTGAGTGACCTCAGGCCATAAGCCCAGCTCTGCAATGACAATTCAGCTGTACCCCAGGCCACAAAGCTAACTTATGAGGATTTTCTTTTTCTTTTCTCTCTCTCTCTCTCTCTCTCTCTCTCTCTCTCTCTCTCTCTCTCTCTCTCGATAGGGTCTCACCATATATAGCTCTACCATGCAGCCCAGGCTGGCCTTGAACTTACAATGGTCCTCGCTTCAGCCTCCAAGGGCTGGGGTTGGGCTGCAGAAATGGCTCAGTGGTTAAGAGTACTTGATGTTCCCGTGAACATGGTTTCAGTTCCCAGAACCCAAGTTGGGAGATTCAGGGATGTGGCTCTGGAAGATTCTACACCATTTTCTAGCTTCTATGAGCACTTGCACAGAAATATACATATAAATATGACTGAACCCAAGCGCTGAGGTTATAGGTATGCACCACAACACTTGGTGCGGGGACACTCAAGACAGTCACATGCCTCATGCAATTTCCCCAAACCTCTGTATTTAGACTACAAAAAGCCCTTTGACATGGTCATTCCCAGGTGCCAAGGGACACCGACATTGCTCTTCTGTGCCCCAGAACAAGCTGAGAGAAAAGCCTGAGCAACTTTCCTGAAGAGGGGTCTGAGGCTCCATGATCTTGCCAGCCACTTAGGTGCCAAGGGCACCTCCTGCCATACAGTCTGTGTTTTCAGCTTTGAAACAGTATCCAACTTGATGTGGAAATCTTCTCAAGGACTGAGCCTTTATCCTTGCTATAGTTCCTTCTGAAAGAGCTTCCACTGATTACCAGCTAACTGCCAGCAGGTCACTGTCACATACTGTGACCCGAGATTTGCAAGGTCTCCAGGTTGCTGTGGATATCATTCTGTATTAAATAAAACACTGATTGGCCAGTGGCCAGGCAGGAAGTATAGGCGGGACAAGGAGAGAGGAGAATTCTGGGAAGTGGAAGGCTGAGTGAGGGAGAGACCAGCCAGCCGCTGCCATGACAAGCAAGATGTAAGGTACCAGTAAGCCACGAGCCACGTGGCAAAGTATAGATTAATAGAAATGGGCTAAATATAAGAGTAAGAGCTAGACAATGATAGGCCTGAGCTAATGGCCAAGCAGTTTAAATAATGTAAGAGTCTGTGTGTTTATTTTATAAGTGGGCTCCAGGACTGGCGGGACTTGGCAGGAGCTGGAGAGAAATTCTCCAGCTACACCAGGTAGAGGGGTAGGCGGGAAGAACAGCAAGTAGGATCCCAGAGGTACCCCTCTTTATCGCTTAGTTTTTTTGGGTGGTGGTACAGGTGGTGGTGACACAGAGTTTCTCTACATAGCCCTGGCTGTCCTGGGACTCTCTCTGTTGACCAGAGTGGCCTTGAACTCACAGAGATCTGCCAGCCTCTGCCTCCTGAGTGCTGGGATTAAAGGCGTGCACCACCACGCCCCAGTTTGTTTAAGAGATCTGTATTCACTTTAACACCACTCAGAATCTTCTGTGGGCACAGTATGCCTGGTGCTGGTCCAGCCTTCCAAAGCAGCCAGGGAAATCCTGCTGTGAAGGTGATCCTAGCTTACACTCTGCATTCAGCCCCTGTAGCTGAGATCACACCTCATACTTTTCCCTAAACTGTAACAATTTCATAAGCATCCCTAAGTGCCATGACACGGGCGTCTGTCCTGGTAAGAAAGGAAACAGGATTGGCAGCCCAGGAAACAGTGCCCCAGACCCAAGCTCCTCCCAGGTGGAGGGTCTTTGCTTACTAAGAGGAGGAATGTGGTTGCTCCTGGAAACTTGAAAAGTCGGGCTGGGGCACAGGGGCGCCCTCTTGTGGTCGATTCAGGGAAAATGGGCTTCCTTGTGGCTGCTGTTTTTGCAGAAGGTTTTGCATTTTAAACTGTACTTTCTGCCGGGTGTGGTGGCACATGCCTTTAGTCCCAGCACTCGGGAGGTCGAGGCAGGCGGATCTCTGAATTCGAGGCCAGCCTGGTCTACAGAGCGAGTTCCAGGACAGCCAAGACTACACAGAGAAATCCTGTCTCAAAACAACAAAAAAATGCCAGGTGGTGGTGGCCCCACACCTTTAATCCCAGCGCTCAGGAGGCAAGAGGCAGGTGGATCTCTGTGAGTTCCAGGCCAGCTTGGTCTACAGAATGAGTTTCAGGACAGCTAGGGTTACACAGAGAAACTCTGCCTTGAAAAACCAAAAGAAAAGAAAAAGAAACGAGCCCTGAGTTAAGTTTGGGCTTGATGCTATTTGTTTATTTGCTTCTTTGTTGTGTGTGTGTGTGTGTGTGTGTGTGTGTGTGTGTGTGTGTGTGTGTGTGTGCAGGGGAGAGCCTCAAGCCTCAAGGGATGCAAGCTGCCAGAAGTAAACAGGGGTGGTATCCCCCACCCTTCCCTGGGCCTGTCTTCAAATGGCAGATTCCCATGCCTTCACTTAGGCTAAGAAAGTTGGAAGGGGTTTTGGGGTGTGTGTGTGTGTGTGTGTGTGTGTGTGTGTGTGTGTGTGTGTGTGTGCGCGTGCGCGTAGTGAAACCTTGAGGCTACGTGGGAGGTTTTACAGCAGAGAGCTGGGGTGTGGGTTGAGGGTAGATGGAGGGGGGAGGTGTAACATGCCTAAGATCCCGGGTTTGATTCTCAGCACCGCCCCTCCCCCCATGTCAGTGGTGGTTGGGTAGAGTGAAGGGAATAGCCCCAGGTGGACTGACCAGCCTCCCTCAGAACCCATCACCACCGATGCCCACAAGCTCAGCAACTGTGGATTGCTGCAGACCAGGCTGCAGGAACTTCCATTCAGCCTGGGAAATCTTAATTCCTCTCCTCCCACGCTCATGCAACTGGCGGTTCTGTGACTCAAGATGCCAACTTCTCATCTTCGGGGTGAGTTTCAGAATCCCTGTGACTAATCTCTCCCATATTATCCAAGAGGAGAATGCGCCTGGAATGAAGTGGAGGCTTCCTTGTGTGTCTCTAAGAACAGCTCAGCCTTGATGAGCCAGACAGGGTGCTGAACTCAGCATCCTTAATTGTCTCAGCCATACCTTGAAGACTGGCTGTCGTGATTCCTACTTCCCAGAGGAAGGAGGAAAGGCTGGGTGAGGCTAAGCTAGAGGCTGGGACTTGAACCAGGGCACCCTTGGCCTTTGTGTCTGGAGTCCTAACCACCCCCTTCAGTCTTTCAGGCCCACTTGTGGATATGAACACAGACAAAGCATTTTCATACAGCATCCCCCAGAGCTCTGAATGTTAGAATCCTGCCCTCGCTCCTCGGGATCTTGCGTCTTACATCATCAACAGGTGATGGTGACTACGTACCCACCGTGTGGTCACACAATCCCCGCCTTAAAAAGCCGGAGGTAGACCCGCACCCTCTCTCTCTGTTCTCTGCTCTGCTTCTCGCTTCCCTCCCCCCTTTTCCCCTCTTAATAAAGCTCTAAAAACTAACAATGGGTTCTGTCGTGACCGTGACCTTTCCACTCGGTAACCAGCGCCGTACATCCTTTCTCTGAACAGCCATAATTCCAAGGGGGTGATGAAGGGAGTAAGCTGTCCACTGTTCTTCACAGATTTACACCATCCTTAGAGAAAAGACACATGTTCACCAAAAGAAAACTGGGCAGGATATGGTGGTGCACACCTTTGATCCCAGCACTTGGCAGGCAGAATCAGACAGATCTCTCTGCAAGTTCAAGGTTAACTGGTCTACACAGCGAGTTCCAGGACAGCCAGGGTTACACAGTGTCTAAAAAAGGAGAAAGAAAGAACCGGAAGAACATAGCCCAAATGTCAACAGCAGTTAAGTCTGGGAGCATGAACATGAGGAGTTGCCTGCCTTCCCTGTACAATGAGTATGTGCCGCTTTCGTAAGCACAAAGAAAGTAATTAAGACAAGAAAGAGGAGGACCATGAGTCAGCAGCCCTTCTAGGATACCAAGGCAGCTCCCCCTCTCCCAGAGGCTACAGCTCCCCTCCTAGGCTACACTAGCTCCCTAACCAGAAAAACCTGTGCATGAACCAGGTTCCCTGTTCTCTCTCCTCCCAGCCTCTCAACCAAGCTACTGACCATCTCATCACGTGCCCTCACCCTCGACAGTTCATTGGATGCCTTCTCATGCCAAGCCTGTCCCATCCTCCCCAAGACTCTGAGGGGCAGAGATTTCTCATTGCCACCACAGGGACATGGAAACAAGGGAAGGGCCCAGGGTCAAAAAAAAAAAAGGGAAGGCCTGTGGTTGCTTTGGGTTCTGAGTTTCTGCCTCTGCCAATGCTTTTCCCTTCATTCCAAGCTCGCGTTAGGAACCTGAGCTTTGAGAGGCACGATGGGCCTGTTGACGCTTGTTTAGCCAAATGGGAGAGCATGGGTGTGCCTGTTCTCTCCTTCATTGCTCAGCTGCCCTGGCACCCAGGCCCCTGACATCTGCTGCAGACCCACCCTAACTCCTGTGGCCCTGGGCTAAGCCTGGAGTGAGGGCAGAGGGAAGACCTTTGGCCCAGACAAGGATGGTAGGGGAGAGAGAGGTAGGACGGGGGGCCAGAGAGCATCACATAAGCAAGGGTGTGCACAGCTGTGGTCCAGGACACTGGAAACACAAGAGCTTAATGTCTCTTACCGTCTGGCTCCCAGATCCCTCCCCTGGAAAATGGGTCTCATAGGAGTCTTGCCCACCTTCTGAACAGTCTGAGGACTGGGTAAGGACTTTTCTATTGCCTTTAGCAAATGCCTGGACAGAATGCACACTGGGAAAATTCTTGTTACTCATGACAGGAACATATTGGTCTGATCAAGCTGCTTATTTTGTGTGAGCGTTTACCAAGAGCCAGCCATATGCCATTTGCCAGAACCCTGCCATACACTGTGGGTATAAAGTAGATGAAATGTCCATCACATAGCTCCTGAGTCCTCTGAAGGCACCAGCCTGGAAAGCCATCCATGCCTATAGGGCTCCAGCAGGCAGGAATGGAGCTGGGATAACCCTGGGGCCCCACAGATGAGAGATACACAGTGTATTAGAGCAGAGGATAGCAAACCGAGTCATCTCATTCACAAATGAGATTTGCAGTTCCTGAGGCTCACCGAGTTCCTGAATGCCACTGAGGCAGAAACAGTGGGCAGCGTAGGAGAAGGGCCCTGAGGCCTGTGGAGCCAAGAGTGTGGCCACCTGAGCTCAAGCTCAGGTCAAAGGTCGACAGAGAGATGCCCCACAGAAGCCAGGAGTGAGAAGGTTCAGTTGCAGAGGGAGTGTCTGCCCAGACCTAAGAAGACAGAAACAGGTCGTGTGTGGCAGGGGTTGGCAGCAGCAGTGATACTCAGGGGATGTTTCTATTTCTACAAGAGTAGCTGGGGGAGGGGAGAAGCTGTGGTGTGGGAGCCTAGGTTAGGAGTCAGGTGGGGAGAGCTGGAAGGACCGTGAGGTC
The DNA here is from genome assembly GCF_949786415.1 of Peromyscus eremicus. Classification (NCBI taxonomy): domain Eukaryota; kingdom Metazoa; phylum Chordata; class Mammalia; order Rodentia; family Cricetidae; genus Peromyscus; species Peromyscus eremicus. The sequence goes on along the minus strand of NC_081435.1, from coordinate 49,375,916 downwards.
AGAGAGTGGAGGAGAAAGATACGGACACGCTTCTGTGCCGAGGGCAATTATCTGAACTTCGGTGTTGTCTTCTGTCTGGAGGTTAATGATGTCCAGGCGCTTAGGTGTCTATGGCCCTGTCATCTTCCACCAGGCGTGGGCCAGCTCAGCACAATCCTACCGGTGGAGGAGTCTGGAAACCCACGGAAGCAGGTTGGTCTGTCATTCTGGTCATGTTGCCCTGAGGTGGGGACAGGTACATCGAGCAAACGTCAAGAGCTACAATGAGTAAGCCGGGTTCTCAACCCTGGGAAGCCCCATCCCGACCCACGTGCTGCTTGGGATGGCCAAAAGGTGGAGGAAGCTGCTTTGGCCCAGGGCAGTCAGTCTGTCTCCTCGCCACAGCCGCAAGAGGGAAGTGCCCAATAGATGGCAGCAGAGCACATTGCCAGCCTCCAAGGTCTGCATCACGGCAAAGGAGCCCATGACCTTGGTAGTTGAAAACTGAGGCCTGGGGATTTTCAGGCCAGTCATTGTCAGGAAAAGGTTTCACAAGGGCTGCTCCTGTCAGCATTCTCTCTGTCCCGGGCCCCAGGGCAACTCCACTCCCACCCTTTCCAGGCTCCCGGGCCGTGGCAGTACGTGTTTCTTCCTTAGGGCAGGGCCACCCTGTTACAGGAGCGGCTTCTGTTTGCAGCTGTCTGTCAGCAGAAGCCAGGGGCGGCGGCGATGACCAGCTGTTGCCCGCATGGAAGACAGAGGAGAGGGGACTGAGGACAGAAGAAGGTCCAAGAGGCCCCAAGAAGAAGGGATCCCACCTGTCCAGGGCTTAGGCTTGTCTGAAGAGCTGTGGGATCCTCTGCAGGGCCTACATGTTTTCTAAAGGTCATGCTAGTTCTGTGAGAAGAGTCTCACACACCCTCAGATACACTGATTGTCACACTCGTGCTCCACTAACGTCTCACACAAATCCCTCCAGACACACAGTCACACGCAGTCATACAACTTCCACACAGCACGAACACTCACACACATTGTGGACACTCAGCTCACACGCTCGTTCTCAACCTACACTAGCTAACACACCCATTTCCCCCACAACTCTCAGGAGTCCAACATTCTTCTATCTGCTTTCAGACAGGACTCTGTCTCTGTTGGCACATCGGGACGTTTTCATTTGCAAGTGTGGAGTGATGAAAACCCCACTTACTTTGATTTAAACAGATAAGAGGATTATTGACTGGTCACTGGAGAATCCAGAGGTGTTTCAGCATCAGGAATGGCTAGACCCAAAGGCCCAAGTGATGTCATTAAGAGTCTGCTGGCTCCATACACACCAGTAATGGGGGCCTCACACATGCTAGACCGCCACTCTGCCACTGAGTAATATCTCAGCCTTTCCTTGTTCTCAGCCAAATTCTCTCTATGGTAACAAAAACAGCCACCAGCAATCCCAGACTAGCATTAGCATATCATCAGCATGTGCTCCCAGTAGAAAAGATTCCCTTGTCTCTACTCCCTAAGGACTTGAGCAAAAGACCCAGTCTCCCAGGTCTCAGAATGCCTAGGCTGGATTGTGATCTGATCCTGGATTCCATCACCATGACTCTGACCAGCTAGACCTGGGCACGGTGCCCACCACATTGAGAAGAAAGGGTAGAGTCACCCTACCAGGACCTCCTGTACTGGATCCGGGATGGAGGAGGGGTGGTTTCTCAGAAGAAAAACAGGTGTGTGAGGCCAAGAGGGCCACCGTGGTTCCCAAGGTGATGGTAGGCAAAGAAAACCATTTAAGCCAATTCCAGAATGAATTGCAGATGACTCCAGGGAATTCTGTGACAGTAGTGGACAAGAGTGTCACCTTCATGTTCACATAGATATGGAGATGTGTACTTTCCACAGATCGTCTGCCTTAAGGGAACTTCTCACTGCAGCCCAGGAAGGCAAGGGTATGATTGCTGAGCTCGCAAGCTCGCGAGAGGCCTCCGTACTGGGGTGGCACTCAGTCAGCATGGAGAAGGGAGAGGCTGCCCTCTCCTGTTCCGGCCTTCTCCCTGAATCCCTGCTCGGTCTTCTCTCAACTGCCTCATGCATACCCTTCCAGTCAGGTACTAGTGGAGGGCAAGCCTCAGACCTTCCCTCTAGTGACGGGAGTCTGATGATCAGAAACTCGTGGGCTTTACGGCAGAAAGCTATTGGAAACACTATCTATGGAGGAGATTGTCTTTCAGTATCCACCTCTCTTTCCACAAAGACGGTCTTGTGGTCTTAGTCGAATACATAAACAGCCGGACAGTGGTGGCACACACCTTTAATCCTAGCACTCAGGAGGCAGAGGTAGGCAGTTCTCTGAGTCCTAGGCCAGCCTAGTCTATGGAGTGTATTCTGAGACAGCCAGGGCTACACAGAGAAACCCTGTCTCAACAAACAAACAAACAAACAAACAAACAAAAAACAACAGAAGCATTTCCCGTCTTCCTCTGCCCTGGAGTATAGTCATGTGAGTAATTCTAGGCAATGAAATGGGGGCACAGTCATTCCAGACAGCTACTGCGACTCCTCGGTCTTGGACTTCTTTGTCCCTCCATCCTTCTGCTGTCTTTGTTTTGATCTTGCTTCCTGAATGTGCATCTGATGGACACTGCTTTGGACCACGAGGGCCACACAGAAGGGAAGGCGCATGACCTCTGCTCAAACAAAGCCTTGGATCACCCGGGTTCGATTTTTTTTTTTTAAATGGGAGAAAGAAGCAAGAGTCCATTACCGTTTTGAGCCTCTGCTTCCTGGAGTCAGAGCTCATGGTATGGATGTCATATTATCTCTCTAACTTGCCATATGCTCCATCTCCCTTATCCCTAGTACACACAGCTCTAAACTGCCCTGTAAAGGGTGAAAGTACAGTTCACACACCTAGAGCAGTGTTTCATCTCGGGCTCCAGCCTGTTATAAAAACAATACAATGATACAATGTTTCCTCCTGTTCATTAGTCAGCTTGTACACAAGCAGACTTCTCTCCCTCCAGAAAACATGCAAAGGGCTTGCAGATACCACCCTGAGGAGGTGGGGCGGGAGGTTCTCGAACCCATGGCGCTCAGCAATACTCTAAGATCTGCCTGTATTCCACTTTCTTTGCGCTATTTCCTAAAGCCATAAGGAGAAAAATGGCCACCGTTCACAGATCCTTGGCACCTGGGTCAGACTTCAGGTTTGTAAGGGCCTCAAGGGCCCAGGGTCCTGAGTTCAGGCTAAGAGCCCGACACCTCTGTGTTGCCCCAATGGTGTCAGGGTCCATATCTGTTCAGACACAAACAAAGCTGGCAGAGGGGCTCCTACAGTTTGAGAGAAGAGGAGGCGAGCCCTCTGGCCCAGCGGGGAAGAAACCCAGGGGCCCTTGCTGCCTTCCTTTCAGCAGAGTGGAAACATTCTTGCTCTCTGCAGACACTCCTGCCTCCAGCAACCTCAACAACGCTCAGCCTCAGTCCTGGCCGGCGGCCAAGGCAGCTGGCCTCCTGAAAGGAGGACAGGCAACTGCTGGGGGGAAGAGGAGGAGGGAGGGGACATGACTCACTCAAGGTCACGGAGACTTTCTAACTTGACGTCTTTGCCAGTGACCCTCCTTGTCCTAGGGGATCGAGAGACAACAGCGCGTCCTTCCACAACTCCAGAAGTGGGTGCTGCAAAGGTCCAAAGACGGACTAGCTCCCAGCCAGTCTTCTGCAGATCAGCATCCATGCCCTGGACCAGCCAGGAGGGTAGTGAGAATCCCAACAAAGCAGGAAAGGCAGAGAGCGAATGCTGGCCCTGCCTTCCTTCTGTTCCAAGGGGAAACCAGGGCCCAGGGGACAGAGACTTCTCTCAGGCTCCTCAGCAGCCCCCAGCTAAGCTGGAACTGGGACCTAGACCTTGTGAGCAATACATACTTCATGGGTCCTGTGTCATCCCAGCCCCTTCTGCTCTACTCCAGCCCCCTACCCCCTTCAGTTTGGCTTTTCCTGCTCTTGCCCATCCTCCTGTCCCAATTTCCGCTGTAAACATTCTCACGCAAGAAAATTCCTCCTCATACTCTACAAATCTGTTTACTTCGTCATCTGCCCTAAGTGATACTGTGAGCACAGTTATACACAGAATTTAGAGTCTAGAGACATCAGGTGACTAGGAGACAGTGTACAGATTTGTAACGAATATCTAAATTGTTCCAGTGTAACAAAGACTCAGGAGCCAGACATTGAAATAAAGACCTGATAAATCCAAGGACAGCAGAGGGTGGATTGGCTGACCCTGTCTCCACGTTCCCCATCCCCAGAACCACTAGACCCAGAAATCCTCTCTTCTCTCTTCCTGTCCTCTCTAGCAGACCTCTTCAGTCCTCCATGAACTCTATAGCTAATTCTGGTCAGCCAATCAATGACTCCATCCTTTGATTCAAAGTAGCTTTATTGGCACAGTGGAATGGTAGAATTTTATGAAAAATTCTCCCATAACATTTCCCCCTTTTTGTCTAAATAAAAAGAAAGGTTTTTAACTCTAACATAGTAAAACTATATATAATAAGAACAATTATCAGTCAGGCAGTGGTGGCACACACCTTTAATCCCAGCACTCGGGAGGCAGAAGCAGGCGAATCTCTGTGAGTTCAAAGCTAGCCTGGTCTACAAAGTGAGTTCCAGGAAAGGTGCAAAGCTACACAGAGAAACCCTGTCTCGAAAAACCAAAAAAAAAAAAAAAAAAAAAAAAATTATCAAGTAAGAAATACATTTACAATGTCCAGTCCATTAGTATTTGACAAAGTCAGAGAAAGTATCTATTATCTATCTTATCTTGGTGAATCCAAAGTTTTGTACCTAATTACTTTCTATCATAACTAAAGAAAACTGTAACTATAACTATCTCATCTTCAGCCCCATCAGAGACCCGAGAAAGATTTAATATTACCTGAGTAAACAGGAAGTGCAGAGCAAACAAATTCCAAAAATAAGAAATGATAGAGACATCTGGCTGCCTGGACAGTCACCCCAGGGTTCCTCTGTAATGTTAGGACATCCATCTTCATCCTATGGGCCTAAAATATCCAACAAACTTTCCTGTGAAGCAGGAATTTTGAAGGATTGTCCTACATTGTCTTGGTAAAGTTCAGCAGTTGCCTTATTTTGTATCCTGTTTGTCCAGTTTGGAGAGCATAGTGTCAGCAATTGAGGAAAGGGCAGTTTCTTTGCCCAGTAGATAACTTTGACACAAATGAAATCAAACTCCATATGGAGGTTCTTTGATGCCTGCCATCCTTTTTTGGAGTAAATTGGTGCTGACAGTAACAGACATGTCTCACTGTCATGAAAAGCCTTATGTTATTAAAACATTCAAATCCCATATTCTGTAGGTCTCTGAAGTGTTTGAAGACATCTATCTATTTAAAATATGTCTCTGATTGACCTTGAAAACATACCTAACATGACTATAAGTCTGATTACTACAGACAACTAACTACTAGAGGCAGATGGCTCTCTGTGAGTTCCACGCCAGCCTGGGCTACAGAGTGAGTTCCAGGAAAGGCTCCAAAGCTACACAGAAAAACCCTGTCTCACAAAAACAATATATTTCCTGTTGTCTGGGGGTGATGGCATCTTTAGGGGACTCTGAAAAAATTGAGATAAAGATCAGGTTCTGGGAGAGCTAGCTGTTGTTCAGTCTCAGTGTGATGGGAAAGTACAGAGCTTATCTGAAGTCCTGACTAGAGTAGTATATGAGGCTGGACCATCTTAGCTGATTGCTTTGAAGTTGTCTTGAGCAGTTTGTAGTACAAAGCTGATCTTCAAGTGGTGTTTGTCAGCTTAGTGGCATTACCACAATCCAGGTGAATTCATCATTGTGAGGCCCCAACATCCTTTTAGAGACTTCAAAGGTTGCTGTTAGGAATGATCATGGTTCACTGCAGGAAACTTAAACATTTTAAATGGCATATGCAGCAGATATCAGAGAGGTTAAAGGACCACAATCTATTAAATACATCCAGAGTACACAAACTTAGTTCCTAGTTACCTACTTCAGACTCAAGCCTAAAATCATATACAGGAAGCTAGATGAAACCTATTTCTAGAATCAATTAGTACTCTATGACCACTAATATCATGGCAAAAAGTTTAAATATATAAATATATTAGTCTTATAAATTTTAAGATAATATTTATACCTTAAGAAAAGTTTTAAGGGGTTGGGGATTTAGCTCAGTGGTAGAGCGCTTGCCTAGCAAGTGCAAGGCCCTGGGTTCGGTCCTCAGCTCTGAAAAAAAAAGAAAAGTTTTAAAAGTCAAAATAAAACCAAAGGATTATGAGATTAGTAACAATAGACTAGTCCCTAATTTTGGTTTTTCTTCTGTCCCATACCAGGTGGCTCTTCTGACATGAGACAAAGATTTTGGATTTTCCTTTAACAAGCATGCTTGGGTTTACACAAGGAGAGAGCCACACTCCAACTCCAAAGCCAGCTTTAATTTTTAATTGAATTGGGACTACAAAAAGACCATTTGCCTTATATGTCTGTAGAGAACAGCAGAAACAAACATTTGGGAAGATTTATGAGATTTTAGCCTATTACAAGTGTGCTATACCATTAGGCCAATTTACTCTTTTTCTTAGGGCATTTTCTCTGGATTATTTATCCTTCTTCAGATGTCTCATTTGTCCAGTGGTCTTCAGATTCCTTAGTTGGATGCTTTTATTCTCCTGGAAAGACAAAAACAAAACCCTGCCTCAATCTTAACTTTGGGGAGTTTCCTTTTTTGGCAGGTTGAATGGTCATGCTGTTTGATGAAATATCACCTCTCCTGATCAAGAAGTCTCTCCCATTTGAATCTAATCTTTATCAATTTTGATAGTATCCATAGCTTTTCTTCTCCTGTGGAAAGAAAAGCAAAACCTCTTCCCCAATATAACACATATCCTGGTTTCCATTCTGAGGTCGACACATCCTTAAAGTATACAGGCCGATTTAGTTCAGCAGTTTTTTTTACTATCCAATATCTCTCCAAAGCTGTTGTTCCTTTCTCATTACCATTTTAAAAAATTAAAGTTAATAAAGCATTGTGTAATCTATCTCTGGGTGTTTTTATTACCCTTTTCGTTTTATTAAGCATACCTTTTAGAGTTTGATTAGATCTTTCTATAATTGCTTGTCCTAGAGGATTTTGTGGCATAACTGTAATATGCTTTATGTTGCAATATGCAAAAAAAAAATGGTTTGATTTTACTAGAGACATATGCTGGAGCATTGTCAGTCTTAATTTGTACAGATATACTCATGATGACCATAACTTCTAACAAATGTGTGATTATATAATCAGCCTTTTCAGAACTCAGAACAGTTGCCTGTTGAAACCCTGAATATGTATCTATGGTATGGTATACAAACTTTAATTTTTCAAACTCCAAAAAATGAAACACATCAATCTGCTAATTTTCATTTCTTTGAGTACTCTTTGGATTACTTCCTGTAGGTAGTTGAGCATTTTCAACTCCTGAAGACACCATTCAGGATGCCAAGATTTTGGTGAAATTATTGTTGCATCTGCACCTGTGTCTATCAAACCCTCAATTTCAATGCCATATACATGTATTTTTAGCTTTGGTCTCTTATAATTTATAGCAGTTTATCAAAATATTTGTTTTCTGACCTCTCCTGAACCTTTTGTTGTATCTATAGATGTTGTTCTGTCTTTGGTCATATCCAGAACAGTGTGTGTGTGTTTTTTAACAACAGGTATTAAGTCTTTTAATTGTTCTGTGGATGAGTTTCTCTGATGCTGACAGGAAATGACTGAACTAAATTTGATACTGTGGGAGGCCCCTTGGGATGTTTTCCAATGGCAAAGGGTTACCTTGCCTATCCTGTGTTGATCTGTGTTCATTAGTCCAGTGTCGGCCTTTGCCACACCTTCTGTATATTCCAGAAGCCTAGGGCCTTCTGTTTGGATTATCTCTAGAAAAAAAACATTGTTTCTAGCAACATCTTGCTTACAATTCCTTTTCAAATGACCTTATTTACCACAATTAGAACATCTAATGTTTTGATTTTTCTTAAAATTTTTAGAAATTACTTCTCAGGGCTGGAGAGATGGCTCAGAGGTTAAGAGCACTAGCTGTTTTTCCAGAGGTCCTGAGTTCAATTCCCAGCAACCACATGGTGGCTCACAACCATCTACAATGAGATATGGTGCCCTCTTCTGGCCTGCAGGCTGAACACTCACTGTATACATGATAAATAAATAAAATCTTAAAAAAAAAAAAAAGAAATTACTTCTCCTCTCAAAGCAGCATCATAAGCATGAGATCTAGTATCAACTATATTTTGGATTCATTCATTTATGGGTAATGTTCTTGTCTTTAAAGGCCTAATCACCCTTTTGTATTTTGTCTAAATTAGCATTCTCAAAAGCCAAAGATTCAATTAATATTTGTCTAACTTCTGTACCTGATATCATTCTACTTACAGCTGAAGTCAATATTTGTAATAAATTAGTGAAGGCTTCTTTTGGGCCTTGTATAATTTTAGTAAATGACTCAGTCCTCTTTCCTGATTCTTCAACCCTGTCCCAAGCATTCAAAGCTGCTATATGACATAGCACCAAGGTGTCATCATCAAATCTAGACTGTCTTTGCAAATCAGCATATTCATCCTCACCAAGAGCTGGTCTTGGGAAATTTCAATACTTCTAGCCCTATTTTGCTCTTCTACGGCCCTAGCTTCATCTCTCCACCATGTTCTCCATTATAACTTCCAATTATTATTAGAGGACCAGCTTCCAATATTGCTGTAGCTAAATCTTTTCAGGATTAATTTTTTTTTTTGTTATTTCCCATGAAGTTAACATCTGCTGCACAAAGAGTGAGTGTGTAACATATGAAATGGCTGCTTCCTTAAATCTCTTCAAATCTAACATTTCAACAGGATCCAGTTAACTTCAGCATAGCCTTGGGGGTGTCTATCATCTGGTAGTCATTCTTGTGTCCTAACTGGATAGATTAATGTTGGTTTTCTAATAACCTTGGGCCACTCCTCTTCAGTTTAATAATGTAATGGTGTGGTAGGTTCTGCTCTAAATTCCTCTGTCTGTGTCTGAGTATTTTTCTTATTTTTATTAGTAGGTCTTTCTAAGGCTTGTATTTTATCAGTAGTAAGTCGTTCTAAAGCTTGTATCCTACCAATAGTAAATCTTTTTAAGGCTTGTATCTTATCCATCAAATTATCATATTTGTCACAGCTATCAAACCACTCTTTAAGGATAAAATATGATATTTTTAATACCAAACTGATATTAATTATAATAGACATTATATCAATCCCAGCTAAGTTGTTTATCCCCTCATTTATTTTTCCATTTGCAAGCCATCCATAGTAGGACTAAACAGGGTCCTACTCCCTGCATTTTAATATTTTTGATTCTTAACATGGGAAAGACTCCCCCTCCTTAAAAAACAAAACAAAACAAAACAAAACAAAAAACCCACCTAATTCCCTGTTTTAAAATTCCCAAGTGTCTTACTAGAGCTGATGATGTTGACAGCGTAGGCAGAGATCTGTGTGGGTAATCCGCTGCAGTGATGATGTTTGCCCATGCTGGCACAGAGAGCGGGCACATCAGGGGCGGCTGTGACTGCTCACTCGCCATGCAGGATGGGGGTGGGGGGCGAGCTGTCTGAAGAGCTAATGTAAGAAAACCTGTAAGAGAAATCCACACGGCTGGGATGCGGTGTGGGATAGGACCGCCCTGCCTGCTGCCAGCTGTGGAGGGCAGGACACAGTGTGTGTGTGTGTGTGGGGGGGAGCTGTGAGCGTGAGCAGCAGCCGTGGGGTGGCTGACCTGGAGTGTACTCGGATGGCTATCGCTGTGCCGCAAGGCTGGTGGCCGAGCTGAAGACACCCGCTCATGCAAGAGCAGGGCTGAGGGAGGGATGGTGTCCTGCTGTCACTACTCAGCACAGCTGGCTAGAGGATGCCGGTGGTGCACAGCTGGGGCCCCTCAGCAGCTTGCTGTGGTAACAGCAGTAAAACCCGATCCCCAGCAGGTCTCAAAGTGGCCTAACTGGCCTGGGTTAGCAGCCCAGACAGGAGGTCTGGGGGAGGCCCATATGGTAGGAAGTAGCTAACCAGTCGTGCCCCAGCCACCCCCCCCCCCGGCCCCGCCCCAAACCACCAGACCCGGAAATCACTTCTATGGCTAATCCCAGTCAGCCAATCGCTGACTCCATCGTTCGATTCAAGGTGGCTTTACTGGCACAGTGGGATGGCTGTACAAACAATTCTCCTGCAACACAGGTTACACACAAATGCCTCATCATTTTATGAAAGGAACTTGAGGGGCTAAGGATGTAGCTCAGTTGGTAGAGTGTTTGCCTAGTAAGCAGAGCCCTGGGTCTGATCCCTAGCGCTGCATAAACTGGGCTTGGTGGCTCATGCCTATAATCTCAGCCCATACCTATAAAACTTCCCGTAGGCAGGAGGATCAGAATTCAAAAGTTCAAGGTCACCTTTGGTTATAAGTTTGAGGCCTGCCTGGGTTGAATGAGAACTTGTCAACGAAGAGGAAGGAGGAAGAGGAGGAGGAGGAGGAGGAGGAGGAGGAAGGAGGAGGGGGGAGGAGGGGAGAAGGGGGGGAAGAGGAGGAGAAAGAGGAGGAGGAGGAGGAGGAGGAGAAAGAGGAGGAGGAGGAGGAGGAGGAGGAGAAAGAGGAGGAGGAGGAGGAGGAGGACAACGATGACGACGACGACAATGAGAACAACAATTTGATCATCTGGGGATTGTGAGCCTAGAGGTCTTGGAATCTATTGCCCTGGCTAGAACATCCTCCCCACACAGAGCGGCTTAGCCAGGGCTGGAGCAGGCCTGCTGTCCTCATATGCCAGCTGTGGCACTACCAAACCTGCCAGACAGACCGGGATGATTCACAGGGAGTGGCCAAAAGAAGGTTTGGGTGTGGCCCCGTGTAACCCGCCCAGGAGAAAGTGCCTGAGATTTGACTTTGAGATTCCGCGCTGCCCTGCCTCTCCCCTCCGGCCTCAGTATACAGGAAGATGTCACCAGAGCTCTGGGGCTGGGGTTAGAACCAAAGGGCGATTTCCTTCGTTTGCTGTGGTTGGTTGGTTAGTTGGTTGGTGGGTTGGTTGGTTGGTTTTTTGAGATAGGGTCTTGTGTAGCTCAAGATGGCCTCCGGCTACAGACCTCTAGCCTCCGGCTATAGTGCTGGGATTCCAGGCTTGCACCAGCTTGCCTGAGAGTGACTTTTAACCCGTGTTCTTGTCCAGCTGACAGATACTGCTATCTGCAGAGCTGTGCTGGGGAGGAGGAAGGAGGTGACGGTAGACTGGCCAATTATTTCATAGTCCAGCCCTGTCATGGCTCCTGGGATGTCTGCCTGCCAGGATGAACTTGCTCCCGAGATGAGAATCTGCAGCTCTTGGCTGGGGCTGAGCCCAACCCTTGGTGCCTCATTGGACTACAAACACAGACCCAGCCTCTGGGGGAGATAAATGTCCTTTTCAGACAGGCCCAGCCCTCTTCTCTGAGGGGGTCCTGGAGAAGCTTTTTTTGCCAGCTTGTCCAGCCATTAGTTCTCTGAATTGCTACCTCTGGGACTGCTGCTGGCAGCTCATCCTGGCCAGACCTGCTCTGAACAGGCCTGGGCAGTTACGAGTCTGTCTTTTCTTGCTGAGAAGGGCAGGAGGTGGTTGGTAGGGCTGGAGAAACAGGGAGGGCTGGGAGGCTGAAGTCCAGTCCCCGAGCTGATAAGCAGCCTAGGACATTGCTCCCAAGGAATTTCCTGTTGAAACTTCCTCTTTCCGGGGGAGCGCCACAGTGTCTGGCTGTAGTCTGGCACACTGGACTTAATGTAGGTCAGAAAGCTGGTCTGCAGCCCTGTCCACTGAGTGGCTTTGAGTCTCTCCTTCCTTACCTGTTTTCTCACCTTTCAGGGATAGAAATTAATGGCACCAATTTGTGTTCACTAGAATCTGTAAATATAATCTTATTTGATTTTTAAAAAGGTTTACTTTTATTTATGTGTATGAAGATGTCTGCAGAGGCCAGAAGAGGGTATCAATCTCCAATCCCCTGGGGCTAAGTTATAGTTAGTTGGGAGCCACACAGTATGGGTTCTGGGAACTAAATGTAGGCCATCCGGAAGTGCTCTTAACCCCTGAGCCATTTCTCCAACTCCGGTGTGTGTGTGTGTGTGTGTGTGTGTGTGTGTGTGTGTGTGTGTGTTCTTTTTTTCTTTTTTCCTTTCTCTCTCTCTCTCTCTTTTTCTTAAGACACAGTCTCATAATACCTTAGGCTGGCTTTGAACTTGCTATGTACCCCAGAGCCTCCTGCATCTACCTCCAGAGTTCTGGGATTACAAGCATGTACCACCAGAACCCGTTTGTGTTGTTATGGGGATTGAATTTGGGTTTTGTGTATGCTAGTATGCTGGGCAAACATTCCACCATCTGAGTTACATCCTCAGCTCATAAGATCTCATTTGGACAAAAGATATAATTAAATATTTAGGTGAGTTTTTTGGGGGGTGTTTGAGACAGGGTCTCACTATATGTATGGCTATGGCTGTCCTGGAACTCACTATGTAGACCAGGATGGCCTCGAACTCACAGAGAGTCTCCTGCCTCTGTCTCCCTCATGCTGGGATAAAAGGCGTTCACCACCATGCCCAACACCTATATGCAGCTTACAACTGTCTGTAGCTCCACTTGTAAAGGGTCTGACGCCCTGGGCACCAGGCATGCATTTTTGTTTTGTTCCGTTTTGTTTTTGAGACAGGGTTTCTCTGTTAGCTTTTGGAGCCTGTCCTGGAACCCACTTTCCACTTGTGGTCACAGCTGCTACTGCTCCTACTTCCTGCTGATGCCCAGGGTCCCCCTGACCCACAGCCTTGTCCCCACTCCTGGGCCCTGGCTCCAGCACCTCCGGAATTAGACCCAGGATGGCCGTTTCACAGCGACTGCCGAGAACAGAGAGGTGGAGAGTAGCCAGGGCTCTCAGTCACCTTTGGGCTGTTCTTTTGTTTATCCATCCCAGGCAGCTGGTCATGTGCCTGGCTATTTGCAGCTGAGAAACAGGGGAAAGAACTCCAGGGACCAGAACGTAGCTGCTTCCTGGCTTTGGAGCCGGATTTGGATCAGGATTCTGTCTTCACACAGTCGGTTCTTACTGCAGCCGGGAGAGGCGAACCAAGCCGCCTCGGGGACATCCACGGGTTCTCTCTAGGTCAAAGGGCCACCCCACCGCCCAGAGCTGTCACTCAACCTCATGAACAAGGACAGGAGCACGGGAGAGTGGCACACTCTGTCCATAGTTCTGGCTCTCAGCATTCCATAGCCTAGGAAATGTGCAGGTCATGAGTTCTTTGGTTTTTTGAGACAGGGTTTCTCTGTGTAGCTTTGCGCCTTTCCTGGAACTCACTCTGTAGACCAGGCTGGCCTCGAACTCACAGAGATCCACCTGCCTCTGCCTCCTGAGTGCTGGGATTAAAGGCGTGTGCCACCGCCGCCTGGCTAGGTCATGAGTTCTTTGTTAGTTTGTTTTTCTAGACATGGTTTCTCTGTATAATAGCCTTAGCTGTCCTGGAATCACTCTGTAGACCAGGCTGGCCTCAAACTCACAGGGATCCGACTGCTTCAAATGCTGGAACTAAAGATGTGAGCCACCACATCCAGCCAGGTCATGAGTTCTAACCGTGCCACAGCCGTCACCTGAATCTACTTCACTTTGCCAGTTTTGGGGTACCCACATGGGCCTGACTCCACACTTCAATAAGCCTAGAGGGTAAAGACAGCCTCAACTGCCTTTAGCCAGAAAAAGATATGGTGTGAAATGTAGATGTCTGCATTGATAACCCAGCATGCATTTCTTCCTGCCTTCCCACCCTTGACCCACAGAGGCTCTGGGAGCTGATCACATCCACTTCAGGATGTATCATTACTCCCACTCGTCTCCTCTCTCCCCCTTAGCCTCTGACATCTTCTCCAGCGTATAGCTTGCCCTTGCTACCAACTGCCTGCTCTGCCTCGAATTCCTGTTTTCCCAAAAAGAAGTTCAGATTGGCCTGCTTTATCTTCCAGCCAGGCTCCCTCACAATCTTGGAAACTTGCCAACCAACTGGATCCCCATCTAGGTCCAATCAGCTATACCCCAGAGGCAACACCACAGGGTCCCACCCTGGCTACTTCTGAGGAGGCAGTGGCAGGGCAGTTACACGAAGGCTGGCCACCAGAAGGTTGTGCCTTCTACTGCCTCCATGCCTCCCTCCACTCCCTCTACCTCTGTTAAGCTTATGACCCACAGTCTATACAGGCAGCCATAATATACATACGCAAACTGTAGACATGGTGTAGGCCACCACTCCCTACTGCCCCACCTGGGGCCGGCAAGATCAATCAATCCTATCTCTCCCTCCCCGCCCCTCTCACCCCCATTGACTAAGCCCAGAAGCCAACTCATTCTCCACAGTATGTTCCAAGACGCCATCGCAAGCAAGTCTGGCTGACACAAAGGAACTAAATGAGATGGGACGATCTCAAAGTCGCCTCGGGCCCTGGCGTAGTCAGGATGTGAGTCAGCACGCCTTACCTGAGCAGGCGAAGGGTGTGGAAGACTGAGTGGGTCAGTGTCTCTGGGGAGAGGTTCTAGTTACCTATGCATAAGCCTGGGGTTCTTGACATCAGCCAGCTTGTGAGAAACACCTTCGCCAAGGGCAGGACTGAGGTGAGGTGCTGACTCACCAGCTCTGAGTTTGAAGTTCGTCACCACCTCGTGCAAGAGCACCTAAACCAACTGATAGAGACCTGCTCAGTACTTAGAGGAGGCTTTAGGGATCTAATGGACCAGGATGTCTGGTAGGGCAACACCATTGTATGCTATGGGGACCACTGTGCTTTGAGAAATAGCAAGACTTCTCAGAGCCTTGCTCGCTCACGCAGTCAGTAGAGGTCAGTGTGGTGTGTGTGTGTGTGTGTGTGTGTGTGTGTGTGTGTGTGTGTGTTTCTTTAATTATTTTGATATATGAATCACACAGGAGTAAAATCATGTTCCCACTCATGGCAGATAGAGAAAGAGGAGAAAGGGAACCATGACTTTAGCCCCAGCCTTCCCATAGGCTCACAAGCTCAATATACCAAATTTTCCAGTTTCCCTCCTTCCTTCCTTCCTTTCTTCCTTCCTTCTCTCTTCCTTCCTTGACAGGATCTTACTGTGTAGCCCTGACCTGGAACTTACTACGTAGACCAAGCCAACCTTAAACTGGCATTTTTCAGGTTTTCTTTCCTTTTCTTTTCTTTCTTTTTTTTCTTTTTTTCTTTCTTTTTTTTTTTTTGAGATAGGGTCTCCCTGTGTAGCTCTGGCTGTCCTGGAACTCGCTTTGTAGACCAGGTTGGCCTCAAACTCATGGAGATCCACCTGCCTCTGCCTCCCAAGTGCTGGAACTAAAGGTATACACCACTACCTCTGAAAGGGAAAAATCGGTAGCCGTCTTGAGAGGTGCCTCCCCCACCCCCTCCTCTAAAGGCATTTGCTGACCAGCAGTTTTAGAACTGACCAGAAGCTGAACTCATAGGAAGATAAGGCTGAAACAATAAATCTATATATCCTGGACTTGGTAAAACAGGATATGGGGAGTAATGGACTCAACTGACCAGAAATTGAACTGATGGGAAAATAGGACTGGAACAATAAATCTGAATGTATATATCCCGGGTTCAGCAAAAGCAGGACATAGGGAGTAAAAAAATTATGTCTCTGTAGATACCCTGAATCCTGTTAGCCATCAGTAACCTCATGCTTACAGTTCAGCCAGTAACTTCAAAGAACTACCTCACCCCTAGCCCCCTCATCCAATCCCAAGATATGTAACATTCTGCACGTAAACTTTTCCTATATAAACCCCTTAAAGTGTGTGCTCAGGGCCATCCTCCTCCACCCGCTGTGTCGGATGTAGGATTCAGGGACCAAGCCCTGGGCTTGCTTGTTTTGTTATAAAAAACCTCTGTATGCTTGCATGGATATTGGCTCTGTGGTAGTCTTGCTTGGGGGGTCTTGCGACCTGAGCACAACACCTCCAGTTTTTGGTTGTTTTTTTTTTTTTTTAGTTTTTCAACAGAAAGAAATTCAGATTCTGTGGTGTTTTTTTTGTTGTTGTTGTTTTTGTTTTTGTTTTTTTAAGGAAGACTCTCATTCTAGCCCTGGCTCACTTGGAAATCATTCTGTAGCCCAGGCTAGGCCTGAATTCATGGCCACCTTCCTTCTATAGCTTCTGAGTGTTGTAACTGTACACATGGGCCATTACTCCTGGCTGAAATTCAGTTTTTATGTGAAATATTTTCACTCTTGAATTTTGGCAACTAATTCAGAACACTGGGGACATTTTATTTATATGTATGTTTTAGATGGGTGGTTCTCAACCTGTGGGTCGCAACCCCTTTGGGGGTCGAATGATCCTTTCACAAAAGTTGCCTGAGACCATCTGCATATCAGATATTTACATTGTGATTCATAGCAGCAGAAATATTACAGTTATGAAGTGGCAACAAAAATAATTTTATGGTTGGGGCGTCACTACATGAGGCTGTATTAAGGGGTCCCAGATTAGGAAGGTTGAGAACCACTGTTTTAGACCATTGGAGGAAGAAGCCTAGGCTCAGGAGCTTTCCAGGAACTGCCTCTATGATGAGGGCTGAGGGGGGCCATCAGTGCCCTTCTACAGACCTGTGAGACATGCAGGGTGGGGCATGTGACCCATTATGTTTAACCTCCAACCATGCCCCGGGCACTCACACTCACTCACCAGGACCATCATCTGCCTGTGACTAAGGCCAGGCAGTCCTAGCCAGCATGAAGTGTTGGTTCTCTTTCTGTGGAGTCTTGAGTGGTCTTGAGTGACCCTCTAGGATGCCGGTGATGGTGCCTCCAGGAGGCAGTGCAGGAAGATAGGACCAGTGCCCAGATACCTAAGTGTCTTCCCCCACCCACTTCTTTGCTGAGACACTCTAACCCAGGGCCTCACGCATGCTACTGGCCTACAAGAAAGGTACAGGCTAGGCAGGCTCTTCGAGAAAGCCCATGCAAGAGGTACTCAAGAGAGTCTGGGGACAGCCTGGAGAAGGTGGCAGATAGGCATCAGAGTGGCCCTACAGGCAAGGACCTGTCCCCTGGAGGCCTAGAAGCAAGGCTTGGGAAATAAGCCCTGGCCACCGAACCCAGCCACAGTTGGCCCAAGTTCTCTTCACTCAGCCTTCCAGGATTGATGTGGCCAGATTCTGGACCACGGCTAGGCCAAGGCTGGGTGAGGTGTAGAGGTAGACACGTAATAAAATGGCATCCTCCTCAGCTCCCTCTGGCTTTGGCATAATTGCTTTTCATCTTGCTCTTAACACCATATTTAAAAACAGGTTGAAGCCAGTTCCTCTTGGGGTCTGGGTGGGTGATAGTTTTTATAGGCAGAGTCTATGAAAGCATAAAATCCACCTTTGTGGCTCCTAGCCAGCTGTATGGCCTTGGGGAATCACTTTATTTACCTTTACTGGACACTTCCTAGAGAGGCAAGGATTATGTTGATAAAAGGTATGGAAGCTTTCACCCAGTCCCAATCCCAGAATGACTCAGTAAAACTATTTAAGACAGGAAACAAATTACTTACTTGTAATCTCAGCACTCAAATACCTGAAGCAGGAGTATCTCTGGTTTGAGGCCAGCCTGGGCTACTTGATGAGTTCCAGGGCAGCCTGGACCACATATCAAGGCCTTGTCTCAATAAATGAATAAATACCACCTGCCATTTGAGTTCAGAAAGAGAATCTAGGTTAGATTTGATGGCACACAACTATGATCCTAGCATTCAGGAGTCAGCGGCAGGAGGATCCCAAGTTTGAGACCAGCCTCCTCTACCCAGCAAGCTCCAGGCCAGCCAAGGCAATAAAGTGAGACCTTGTTTCAAAACAAAAACAACAAACCAAAAAAATCTGGGCTTGGTGGCAAAATCCTGTAATCCCAGCTATTTGAGAAGCTGAGGGGGGGAGAATTGCCAAGTTCAAGCCTTGTCTCAAAATAAAAAGAAGGCCCACTGGTGGCAAAGCTCAGTGGTAGAACACTCATTTAGCGTGAGTGAGGCCCTGGCTTCAGTCCCGGATGTTGGAAAATATTCTTAGTATAGGACAAAAAAACACCCAGACAGAGAGCGAAAGTAACCCTGCAAGGCAATGTCTATTTGTGAAAAGGGTGCTTGGCTGCTCCTCACTGGCTGTGATTCAAGCTCCCGGTCTACTCCTTCCTGACAGGAGAACTCAAAAACTGGTGCAAAGGAAGTAAAGCGGAAGACAGAAGGAGTTGGCTGTTCTGGGTCGACTTCTGGAAAAGCAGCAGGGCCTCTCTCTGCATACATGAAGTTTTACCAGGTGGGGGAGATTAAAAGGGTTGGCATAAAAGCTTTAGAAGTTGTGAAGATTCATGGAATACTGGCCCTTGGTAGACTAGCCAGCTTTAATAAGAAAAAAAAAAAAAAAAGAAAGAAAGAAACAAACAAACAAACAAATCAAAAACAGCATTTCTCACACTAGTATCAGAAGAAAACAGAATCTACAGTTTATTCCTGAACAAGGATATTTTTTAAAAATGTATTCATTTTGTGGGGCTGGTGGTGGCGTACGCCTTTAATCCTAGCACTCGGAAGGCAGAGGTAGGCTGATCTCTACAGAGCGAGTTCTAGGACAGCCAGGGCAATTACACAGAGAAACCCTGTCTCAAAACAAAACAAAATTATTTTTATTTCATGTGCATTAATGTTTTGCCTGTATTCATGAGAATGTTGGATCCCCTGGAACTGGAGTCACAGACAGTTGTGAGTTGCCATGTGGGTGCTGGAAATTGAACCTAGGTCCTCTGAAAAAGAAGACAGTGTTCTCAACTGTAGTGAGTTCCAGCTTTGATCTGGAAGTACTACCCCCTTTGAGGCTTCGGTAACTGTCACGCCTACAAGGCGGAGCCGAGAGAGGACCCCTGAAGACCCAAGATCCGGATGGGGGAGCTCTCTTGGTTCCTGGACCCTGGACGCTGGAGGTAGACCGAGCAGAATTCCCCAGAGAACACCGCCGGACTGTGCTACACCCTTCCCGGACCCTTCGACCTACCTATCCCTTTACTTGTAAGTTGCCCCACAAAATAAACCTCCCTTTTAACTACGTGGAGTGGCCTTAACAATTTCACCAATACTCAACTACTGGGCCATCTCTCCAGCCCTCAAGAATATTCTTAGTTTATATGTGGGAACTAAGGCCCAGAAGTCAAGGGTTTCCCCAGAATCAGAAAAGAGAAGAGAGTAGGGCCTAGATCGCCTGGCTCGTGGAGCCCTTCCCACCACACCCTGACTAGGGGACAATCCAAAACTCAGAAGGCCTTGCCTTAGCAGCCAGCAGGCACATCAGTACTCAGAGTCCCCAAGTACCCAGAGGGTACCTGGTACTGGGATGCACTTTTGATGGGAAGTGAGATCTTGCTTCCCACAGGGGGGAGATGTTGTTCCTCAAGGTGTCAGTGGAAACATGGCCTACCCAAGAGGATTCCAAGGCTGCCACTACCCTGGGGCTCCTGCGCAACCACCTCCCGGAGCCTCCCTGGCTGCTCTCAGTTGCTACTAGCCTCTAGCCTTGCTCAAAGTTTCCCTGTCTCACTGCTCCCTCTCAGTGCCTCTCAGAGCCACCAGCTGGGACCAGAACTTACAGCTGGTATAGTGAGGACCCAAAGCCACCAAGGCTGCAGGGCCACTTTGCCTGTTAAAAATGGGGTTCAGGCTCGTCATGGTGGCACATGCCCTTAGTCCCAGTACTCAGAAGACAGAATCAAAAGCATGCAGAGCTCTGTGAATTTGAGGCCAGTCTGGTCTACAAAGAGAGTTCCAGACCAGTCAGGACTATACAGTGAGATCATGTCTCAAAAGCAAAAAATAAAAACCAAAATACGTTGTTCCTGCCGGACAGGTGGGTCACAGTACCACGAAGCAAAACCAGCAAGTTCATTCCTGTGAGCAGCAGCAATGCTGGATGTGAACAGAGCTTGGAGGAAGGTCAAGGAAATGGACAGCGGGTTGCAAGCAGAGCTCAGTTGGGAGAGGGCTTCCCTAGCATGCATAAGGCCCTGGGTTCAATGGCAGCAGCGGCGCTTAAACTGGACATAGTGGAGTAGGTCCATACTCCCAGCACTTGGGAGGCAGAGGCAGAAGGGGTCAGAAGTTCAAGGTCATCCATAGCAAGGTGGAAAGGAAAGAAAACATTGCCTTGGGAAGCATGAGAATAAACAATGACAAGGGCTTCTGCACTGTGGAGTTCAGAACCGTCACCAGCCACTTGCCGGGGATGAGCATACACTTCCTTGGGGCCACTACCACAAGACACGGGGCAGTGCCTACAGCTACCACATAAAGAAATAACAGCACAGGCTCAATGAAGAGCACTTGCCTAGCATGCACAGGCTATGGGTTGGGTCCCAGTAATCAACGGAAAAAAACCAAACCCATAATGAATTACATTCATTGAGTGACTTGTTTTGTTTTTTGAGGCAGATCTCGCTGTCCATCCCTAGCTGGCTTGGAACTCACTATGTAGACTAGGTTGCCTTGAAACTCACAAAAGCTTCTGCCTCCCAAATGCTGGGATTAAAGGCATGGACCACCATGCCAGGCTCGCTGAGTGATTTTTTGCTATACCAGGGTTTTCATGCATTCCTTTAAGCCACTCACCAGCTCACTGAGAGGAAATTGTGGGTTGAACTATGGCCACACCCTAAAGATGTTATAGTCCGAATCTCCAGTTCCGGGGATGGTGACCTTATTTGGAAATAGGGTCAGCGTAGAAAAACCAAGTTAAGCTGAGGTCCATAGGGTGAGCCCTAACCCAACACACTCCTGTCTTCAAAGAATGGGAAACACAGACACAGGTACACACACAGGGGTGACACCATGCCGAGTCTGGAGAAATGACTCAGGAGTTAGGAGTACTTGGGCTTAGGTTGGACCCGAGTTCGGTTCCCAGCACCCAAATGGTTGCTGACAACCATCTGTAACTCTAATTTTAGGGGATCCAATGCCTTCTAACCTCCATGGGCACCAGGCACCCATGAGGTACACATGTAAACATGCAGGCAAAACATTCATGCACATAAAATAAATCAAATAATTCTAACAATGAAATAAAACAACCAGACAAAAGGCTGTGTGTAGTGTCGCACACCTTTGATCCCAGCACTCAGGAGGCCAGTCTGTGAGTTTGAGGCCAGCCTGACCTACATAGAGAGTTCCAGGCTAGTCAAGGCTACATAGCAAGACCTGTCTCAAAAAAAAAAAAAAAAAAAAAAAAAAGAAGAGGAAAAGGAAGAAGAAAGAGAGGAGGAGGAGGAGGAGGAGGAGGAGAAGGAAGAAAAGAAAGAAGAAAGAAAGAGGCAGAGATAAGAGCTATTGCTTGAAGCCACCAGGCCCTGGGCAAGAGGCCTGGAGTAGAGTTTTCTGCTCAGCCCTACCTAGCTTGTCCAGTGTGGTAGTACATACCGTGCCAGTAATCCCAATGCTTGAGTTGCTGAGGCAAAAGCTGTAGTCAGCCTAGGCTACAGAGGAAGTACTAGTCCAGCCACAGCTATGTAACAAGACTCCCTCAAAAACATTGGCTAGGCCAAGCATGATGGCACACACCTTTAATCCCAGCACTCTGGAGGCAGAAGCAGGTGGATTTCTTCGAGTTCAAGGCCAGTCTGGTCTACATTATAGTATGTAAACATAATACTCTGTGTCAAAGTCAAAACACATGAACAAAAACAGAAACAAAACAAGAGCTAGGTATGTAGCTCAGAGGTTGAGTGCTTGCCTAGCATGAGCAAGGCCTGGATTTAATTCCCAGTATGAAAACAG
This sequence comes from Peromyscus eremicus, assembly GCF_949786415.1. Classification (NCBI taxonomy): domain Eukaryota; kingdom Metazoa; phylum Chordata; class Mammalia; order Rodentia; family Cricetidae; genus Peromyscus; species Peromyscus eremicus. The sequence continues at coordinate 49,354,014 of NC_081435.1, read as the reverse complement.
AAAAGGGTAGTCAGCGCACTAACACCATGCTCTCAGGCTTCAGGCCTCCAGACAAGAGGCCAGTGTGAGTCTGCTCTTTTAGACACCTGTTTTGTGGACCTCTGCTGTAACAGGCCCAACACACATCCAGGTGGATGCTGTTGCTACCAACCCTGTAGACCAGGAAGCTGCAGCTTGACTCTGCCCTAGCTGTGGAGGGAGGGCTGGGATGCTGGCATAGGCAAGTAGGGCTAGGGGGTGTTGGAAGGGGTCACTGATGGCTCTGTGGTCTCAGGTCATGTACCAGAGACATCAATGGCTTTGCAAAGGTCTCATTAAATGGGTGACCAAGAAATTGCTAGGTGCCTGACCTGTATTCAATGCTGTTGTCACTGCTCTGATGTCTAAACAGGGGAAATGATGGTCATCACTGGCGGGGGACCAAATTTGCTTCCAGAACACCCTTGGCACAAGCACTGTCTGTGTCCAGTGTCGTGATGAGGCTGAGTCATGTGGTGAGATGGGAATCTGCTAATGTGTCAGGGTCCCTTGGTGTGGTGGCGTTTCCATAGCAGGACAGCAGCTTCCAGTGGAAGAACAGATGATGACCCTGTGTGGGTGTGTGCTGACTCAGACTTCCCACCAGGGAGCCCAGACTGGATCTCAAATTGCTGCCCATCCTCTGTACTTTCTCCTCATTCAGCATTTTGTGGAACTCAAGTTTAAAGTCCTGAATGAGAGGCCCAATAATGAATATGTGACCCAAGTAAGCTTTGATTATGGTGCTTGTAAAATGATCCTGATAGATGTGTACTTCCTCGTGTTTCTCCTGGGTTCATTGTTCCTGTGGCCATTTATAAAAGCACTTGCAAGTTATGGCAGGACTGGGCATATAGCTCAGTTAGGAGAGTGCTTTTCTATAGCATACACAGAGCCCTGAGTTCAATCCAGAGCATTGCAGCCTAAACTCAGCCTGATGGTGCATGCCTATAATTCCAGCATTGGGAGGGTGGAGGCAAAAAAGTTCAGAAGTTCGAGGACATCCTCGGCTTGAAGATAGTGAGCTTGAAGCCAGACTGGAGAACAGAAGACCCTAACTCAAAAAAAAAATATATCAAGAAAGAAAGTTGTATATGTTTTCTTCCCCACACCTTCAAGTCCAGCACTCAGAAGGCTGAGGCAGAGAATCACTCTGAGTTTGAGGCCAGGTTGGGTTATGTAGCGAATTCCAGACCAGCCTGAGCTGTATAACAAACATTGTCTGAAGAAAAGGGCTGGGGGCGTTGCTCAGTGGCAGCAAGATTTTGTAACATCCACAAAGTCTGAAGTCCAATCCTCAGCACCACAAAAGGAGGGTGAGGACAAGAAGAGAGAGGGCGGAAGTGCTCGCTACGCAAAGTATGAGATCTGAGTTCAGAGTTCCAGCACCCACATGAGAGCCAGGTGTAACAGTATGAGTCTATGACCCCAGCCCTCGAGAGCAGAGACAGGTGGATTGTGGAGTGCCACAGCAGGCCACAGGCAGGAAAAGGTAGACACACACACACACACACACACACACACACACACACACACACAAAACAAACAAATATTAGACAACAAAAAAAGGAGTAGAAATGTAGCTTCTCAGTAGGCAAAGTGCTTGCCTAGCATGCACAAGGCCAAGTTCGACTTCCAGAACCCCATGAAGCAGGCATGGTGGAGTATGTAATCCCAGCAGTGACCTAGAAAGCAGAGGCAGAAGAATCAGGAGTCCAAGGTCATCTTTGAATACATAGTAAATTTGAGGCAAGCACGGACTATGGGAAACCTTGTCTCAAAGAATTCAAATCACATCAACCAGACAATAAAACTGCACTACAGATTTGGCAGGCTTGCTGGTCCAAGATGGCAGCCTTAGCATTTGGATGGCTGAAGCAAAAGGGCTAAGAGTTGAAGGCCACTTGGGCTACACAGCAAGACCGTGCCTCCAAACGAAAGCAATGCCATGGAGCACCTACTGATTTCTGGGTATCTAGCTTTCATACTTCTCACAATCTGCAGTTCCTCCAACTGACCCCAGCCTGCTTTCCAGCAGCCTGGGCGACTCCAGGACCTCCCCAGATCCCTTCCAAACCGCAGACTCTGACTATATCTGGCTCATCTTTTGTCCTGTGTTCCACCAGACATTGCAGAGTTCTTATGTCATCTAGAGGCAGGATAAAAAGACGGAGGAAATAGAGGGGTCGTGGGAAGGGAAAGGAACCCCTTACCACAGAGTCTTGCCTGGTCCCATTATTTAGAGAATATTTTATTAGCTTCTGTTACTAAACCCACAGAGATAAACCTTAACGATTTAATACAGTGCATCACCCCTGTACTAATTCAGAGTCCAGAGTCTTAACTGAAGTCTGGTAGTAGCTGACAGTGGAGGATTCCAGCACGATGGGCTGCGGTTGTTTTTAAGGCTGTCTACACAGGAACAACATTCCTTTTGCACAGACTTATTTCCCAATAACTTGAGCCTGTGAGGCCTGGAGGTAGCCTTAGTTCTGTCCCAGAAATGTTCTGCTGTTCCAAGAAACAAACAAGCACAAACATTTGTTTATGGTAACATTTTAGCTTCCCCTGTATCCCATGTTACCCAGGGACTTGCCTTAGCAGCTATAATTCTACCCAGCGCACCTCGCGAGCCACCCCCACGATCTCATTCACTGAGTAAGAGCAGGTTCCTTAGCAACTGCTTGAGATGGAACTTGGGAAGCTGCCCAGATCTTACACACGGCTACTGTAAAGACACTGAAGGGCGACTCCCCTTTGAGAAGCCTGCAGACCCTCGGACATGCCTTGTTCTTTCCCTGAGCACTCCTCTGTGCTTCAGTATGTTAAAACTCCTTTTAACACAAATGGTTTCACACTGATTTGTCCTGAAATCCCGTCCTGAAGCAAAGTCAAGGAGCTGCCTTTGCCTAGTGGATGTCTCCGAAAAGAGATCTGTTCCGGCTGCTGGATGGCAGTGTGTGCGCTGCCTTTGGCCCGCCTCGCGGCCCCTGGTGACCTGACTGCAGATTATAAAACACTGTGGGGTCCTGGGAATGTTGATTCACCCTTTACAACCTGAGAAGCCAAATGATTGCTCTAGGATCGCAACATGTGGGTTTTATGCCTCAGCCCCCAAACTACCCAGCTGCTTCTCCTAGCTCGAGGTGGGTGTCTCTCTTCTCTGGCCTGGTCACTATTGCTTAAGGGTGGGTGGGCATCTGAACCTCTCCCTGATCCCCAGTATGGTTTATCTCTGTCCAGGGACTGTTTTCCCTTGCTCCATTGGATTATAGCCCACTGTCACCTCAGGACTGGGGGGAGGGGAGACAGGCTCTTTTAAGCATCACCCAGCACAGGCCTTTCCTACCCAGTTGGCCCTATACTTCCTGTGCAGAGGCTGGCTACTGCACAGACAAGCAGCTGCTGTGACTCATGGGCAGGCTGGGTACCACCTGCCTGAATGGAGAGGAGCGGTGGAAACCAGTTAGAGCTAGGCGTGAGCTGGAGCCGGTCCATCCACTTTCCCTGCCCTGGCAGGCCTCAGCAGTGGCCCTTGTTTTCCCCACTCAGACAAAGTATTTCAAGAAATAAGGCTTTAACCCTCTAGATTTGCCCCAGTCAGAACTGACTCCCTTCATCAAAATCCAGGATTTCACCAGGCCTGGTGGTGTACACCTGTAATCCCAGCAATTGGGAGGTAAAGTTCAAGGTCAACCTATGCTGCATATTGTTTGAAGCCAGCTGAGTTTATATGAGACCATATCTCAAAAAGGGGGGGGGAGTTAGAAAAATGGTTCAGTGGTACTACAGCCGGGGGATGGTGGTGCACAACTTTAATCCCAGCACTCAGGAGGCAGAGGTGGTCGGATCTCTGTAAGTTCGAGGTCAGTCTGGTCTACAAAGTGAGTTCCAAGACAGCCAGGGCTGTTACACAGAGACCCCTTATCTCAGAAAAACAAAACACAAAAAACAAACAACAACAACAAAAAGATGTGAACTCTCAGCATGCTGCCTGCTGCCATGCTCTCTACTATGCTGGTCCGACTCTAACCCTCTGAAACTCTAAGTCCCCAATAAATCCCTTCTTCTATAAGCTGCCTCGGTCTTGGTGTCTTATCACAGCAGTAGGAAAGTAACGAAGACAGACAGACCTCTAGTGTAGGTGGGGACACCTCCAGGACCACAGAGTGCCACAGCAGCGCTCAGCCGAGAAAGAGCAGCCACATAGAGAACACAAACACAGACACACCAAAACAAGTAAATGAATGCAATAAAACCAGGAGCAGATAGCGCTCAGTCGGAAAAGTGCTTGCTTAGCATACTCCAGACCCTGAATTTAACTCTGTAAGCACCCTGAAACTAGGCATGGTGGTGCAGGGAATCCCAGAAGTGACCTAGAAGGTGGAGGCAGGAGGATGAGGGTTCAAGGTTATCTTTGGATACATAGTAGGTTTGAGGATACACAGCATGGGCTGTGAGAGATCCTGTCTCAAAACAAATACAAAACGACAGGAAACCACTACCTACCTGACAGGTTTGGTGAGCTAGGACTGTAATGTTAGCACTTGGATGGTGAAGCAAGAGGAGGCCATTCTGGGCTATACAGCAAGACCGTGCCTCAAAACTGAAGCAATGCCATGAACCCCTCTGCTGATTTCATGATAATCTCTGCTATAAACACAAACAAATTTTTGCCTTGATCTAACTGAGAATAAGACAGAGTGGACATGCACACTTTAATTGCTTTGTTTGGGTTGTGGGGATGGAATCTAGGACGGGTCACATGCCAGAGTGCTCTGAAACAGAGCCCCAGGCCCAGGCTAGAGCGAAAACTGTGCATACAGTTGTTTAGACACAAGAACAATCTAATTTGTTTTGTTTTATGACGGGGATTCATGTGGTCCGGACTGGGCTCCAACTCACTATGTAGCTGGAGGATGACCAAGAACTCTCGATCCTTCTGCCTGTTCATCTCAAGTGCTGGGGTACATCACTACCCCCACCCCCGACCCCCACCGACACAAGAACTATCTCAGGATATAAAGAAAGGAGTCAGTCTGGCTCACAGACTGTGCCCAAAGGCAAGTCCAGCCACCCACCCGCTCAATACATCAACTAAAAGTGGAAAACACAGGGATTGGAGAGCTGGTTATTCAGCTAAGAGTACTTGTTGCTCTTGGAGAGGACCTAGGTTTGATTCCCCGTGACACGGTGGCTCCCAACCATTTGTAACTCCAGTTCTGGGGAAGCTGATACCTTCTTCTGACCTATGTGGTGCACATACATACACACAGGAAAAACACTCATACACATAAAATAAATTAAAAAAACACTTTTTTGAGTTAATTGGAAAGCAGAAAAAGGGAGATTTATTCAATGCGTCTACATTAGGAAGAGGGACAAAGAGAGCCAGTGAATTCTCTAAGCCCATCTTCCAGGCTTCTGAAGTGAGATCAAAGTTTAGAGGGCTGAGGATACGTACATCTAAGCAGTGCAGGTCAAGGTGTGGTCCACTCACCACCCACACACCATTGTCCTTGGGCTTTAACCTCATCCTGTGAGATGGCCTGACAAGTTATCAAATCTGTGTCAAATCCCTTTACAAATTTCCCATCCAGCTGGTGGCTTTTCCTTCTCCCAGCATGAGATTCCTGGGGAAATTCCCATTTCTTTGGAATCCATTGTTTCAATAGTCTGAAATTATCTTCGTTTACCACACCAGTTACAGGGTCAGGATGGGAGCCAGGAGCTTGGGGGTATGGCTCAGTGGTAGTGCATAGGCTGAGGGTCAGAGGCCTTAGGTTCAACAGACAGACAGACAGATGCGTGTGCGTGCACATCACACACACACACACACACACACACACACACACACACACACACACACCAGTTACAGGGTCAGAATGGGAGCCAGGAGCTTGGGAATATGGCTCAGTGGTAGTGCATAGGCTGAGGGTCAGAGGCCTTGGGTTCAACAGACAGACAGACAGACAGACGCGCGTGCACGCACATCACACGCACGCACACACGCACGCACGCACGCACGCTGTCTAATAACTGGGTTTCATCCCCACCAGCCTCAGCACTGTCTCCGAGGGATGGAGCTGCTCCAGAAAGAGGACGCCCGCTTCTGTTTAGAGCAAAGGCTAATGCAAGAGAATGTTACCACTGCAGCAGCTTTGATGTTGTGGCTTTACCTTTATTAGACACGGGAAGAAGCCAAGGAGAGAGCCCTAATGGAAACTGAGATGATTAATGTGGCCCCAAAGAGGCTGGAATCCAAGTAGATTCAGATACAAAAGCCAAGCTAATGGCCTGAGCGAAAATGCTAAGGGCAGCGAGTCAGGGGCCGGCACCAGCCTCTCGAAATTTTCCAGAGTGGTTCGGCGACTCAGTAGATGGGCATTGTGTCAGCGCCAGCTGTAAACAGCACAAACAGCTGACACCGAAAGCGTCCAGCAAACCGGGCTTTGAAAAGCACATCAATGGATTGATCTGCTAATTACAAGGGCTGAGGGCCGGGGCTGTCTGGCAGAGAGTCAGCTAGGTTGCTAGGGTGAGGGGCAGAAGACAATACTGATTTTCAGCCCAAAGGAATTTCGGGAATCAGACAGGAAAAATCAAACCTGGTGGAGAGAGGCAGAGCTAAAGGGCTTTCAGGCCCTTATTTGGGACCTGAGGCCCCAGGGCAGACCAGCCCGAGAAGTCACAGCAGTGAGCATATGGTAAAGTTGTTCTAGAACAGCGTTTCTCAACCTTCCCAACGCTGTGACCCTTTAATACAGTTCCTCATATTGTCGTGACCCCAACCATAAAATTATTTTTGTTGCTACTCCATAACTGTAATTTTGCTACTGTTATGAATCCTAAATATCTGATATGCGACCCCAAGAGGGGGTCGAGACCCACAGATTGAGAGCCACTGTTCTAGAAGCTACTTTAGAACAACTTTCGAGAAAAGAGATGCTCATGGTATAAGGTGAAGGAGGAGTTGGTGGGCTGTCAACTGATTTTTTTTTTTTTCCTGACATGGCCTCACTATGTAGCTCAGGTTGGACTTAACTGTGGACAGGTCCTTTTGCCTTTGCTTCCCAGCTGCTGGAGTTACAGGCTGGCACACTATGTCTGGCTTGGGAACTGTATGTGTATTCTAGGCTGGCCTTGAACTCACTATGCAGCAGAGGGTGACCTTGAACTTCTGATCCTTCTGCCACCACCCCTGAGTGCTGAGATCACAGGTGCTCACCACTGTGCCTGTTTTGTGTGTCTATCAGCTGCAAGACTGGGTGTCAGCCAGAAAGTGTCCCTAGGACCGTTAACCACAACAGACACACAGACATTTGACCCCTTGGGCCTACGAAGTAACTAAAGTAGGACAAAAGCCTGCCATTCCTGCCTTAATTTTGTACCCACTTTTCTCTTAGAACTCAGGCTGCGGCTTTAAGTCCACATGGGGACATACTGACCAGTCACGGATTGTCTAACAGCCAGTGAGGCCTCGCTGAGCCCCCTTCAGGCTGAAGACGCAGATAGAAGAAATGGAGGCATGTGACTGCTAGACCTGTCCCCTTGTAATCTAGGACCAGCACAGCCTTGCAAACAGATCAACCCATAAGCTCACTCCCTGCCCTCATAGCTTTTAAAGTTTTAAATTGGCATCCACTAATTATAATAGACCTTCTCTGGTCTACATCCCTCCTGAAGAAGAATGAATACATCTCTGGGTGTCATATATGCTCATTTTGAGGCCCTATGTTCTGTAGATTTTACATCATTGGCTGAGCTCAGATTGTTTTGGGAATTACACATCGGCTCTAGTATGCTCTCCTTTGAACACTGGGGATAGGGACAGACATGGATGAGTCTGACACCCGAGGAGCTCTCAGTCAGAACCATCACAGGAATATGATCACAGATATAGTTAGGAAGGAGTTATTGTTAGGGTAAGGGAGCAGCTTTCCTGGTGAGCATGGGGATGCTTCCCGGAGACATGCAAGCCGGGCTGATAAAGTGGGAAGCATTTTCTGAGGGAGGCTGGATGCACAGTGAGTCCTGTGAGAAGCAGTGTATGTGAAGTGTGGGATGCTGGGATAGAGGCCAAGACATAGGGCCGGGGAGGCTGGGAAGTGGGGGTCAGAACCAGGAAGGGATGGAAACAACACACATACAAGAATGTCATGGGAACAGGGTGTGATGGCACACACCTGCAATCTTGACACTCAGGAGCTTGAGAGCCAAGAGGATCAGAAATGCAAGGTCGTCAGCTACATAGTGAGTTCAAGAGCACCCTGCGCCACAGGAGCTACATGAACCCATCTCAAGAAGCCTATAGAGATGGTAAAGGCTAAATGAAGGGAGATAGTGTGGACAGATGTGCACTGAGAGTGAATAATAGAAGCCAGAACTAGAGACATAGACCTCAGCTTCATTTGTAGACACAGTAACCCCACAAATGCACAGTTGGCCACGCTGGAATTACATGGGTCTTGACCTTTGCACACAAAAACCTCAAAAGCAAACTTTTGTATGACAAAGCACTGAGGCACATGAGGAACCAAAATAATAAGCCACCTTAAACTAAGCTTGGGCTCTAGAACCAACTAGTAAGCAGAGTGAGCTTTCCAGTCACAGCAATGTCTTGTGGGAAGACACAGCAAGTCCTGAGCAGTAGACACCTATGAGAAAGCAACCTAGTTTTAAAATCTGCCTATAGAGTCAGCCTGCCTTGGAGGAAGAAAAAAAAATCAAGCTGCCAAATTTGATCTGCGGTGTTGATCTTCTGAATGTGTACTTTAAAAGGCAGACGCACAAAGCCTGGACCAGGTGTTGTTAAAAATTCTTTTTACAGCGGGGCGTGGTGGCTTCTAACCTTTATCCCAGCACTCTGGAGGTTGAGACATGTAGATTTCTTCAAGTTCAAGGCCAGCCTGGTCTAGAGTTCTGGGCCAGCCAGGGCTACACAGGGAGACCCTGTTTCAACAAAACAAAACAAAAATTCCTTTTATGGTTAGGGAGAGAGCATAGTGCAGCTCCTGAATCCAGAGGGGACCTTTGCTTGGTTAAAAGTGGGGCCACTTCTGGTTTTAAAATTCTATACAAGCAAAAAGCTCCCCACCTCCACACTTTTAATAGAGCACAAGTCCCATAAGGCAATGGCACAGGACTGCTGAAAAGCTAACACTCTTGGAAGTGGGTTGTAATTGGCATGCTTGTTCGAGAATTGAGCACAAGACCCAGCTACAGCAGGAATTCTTTTCTTCCTTCTTCCTATGCTGCCAACACAGATACGGCCCCTACCTCCCCCTGCTTTCTCCAACAGCTGTTTGTCATTTATGGGAAAGCTGCAACGCGAAACCCTCGGTAGAGCTTTCCTGGCTCTGTTTGTACGTCTCCTAGCAACAGAGGGAGTTGCACAGCGTGTTTTCCTATGTGACAAGCCCTGAAAGAGAGGCAAGGAGCCAGGACAAAAGCCATGCATTTACCAGGCCAGAGATCTCCTTCCTGGAAGGAAGACTGTGCTCAGATCCCGAGGACACGGACAAAAACTGCTCTCAAATACTGCCCCGCCCCGGCTTTTTGAGACAGGGTCTCTCTATGTAGTTCTGGCTGTCCTGGAACTCACTCTGTAGACCAGGCTGGCCTCGAACTCAGAGATCTGCCTGCCTTTGCCTCCCAAGAGCTGGGATTAAAGGTGTGTGATACCGCTGCCGGGCACTTCCAAAGTTTTTCTACACTAGCATTGGGCATCAGCCTGTGACACAGAACTTTAGAACCAAACGCCAAGGCTGGTCACGGCCAAACAGGCTGGCTGTCACACCCGAGGTGAGACAACTGGTTGCTGGTAAGCTTCCCCTGGCTCTTCCTGCTGCATCTGCCTGGGAGCCACCCCATGGCTCATACGAAGGAGAAATCCACTTTGTCCTTGTCCACTGTCACATTAGGCATGCTGGCTAAACAAACAATAAACTCTCCTCTTGGACCTCCCCATATCGTACCATTAAACCCTCTGGGTGTCCCTGCCAGTTCCTTTGGCCAGGAAGTTCATCCATCACTTTCTGTCCTTGTGTCCCTGGAGCTGTGTTCAACTCCTCCGTTTGAGATGAAAGTTTTCAGTGTAGGATTCACCTTGCTCTGCCTGTCACTCCCAAAGCCACGTCTCTGCCCCACGTCGTCTTCAGGGGCTTCCCAGAATCATGTAGCTTTAGTTTTGGTAGAAACGATAGGTAAGGGATAGACAGGATGATGGGTCAATAGGTAAAGTCCCTGCTGTGTAAGTATGAGGACCTGAATTCAGACCCTTAGCCCCCTTGAAGTCAGGAGGTGTGCACATGTAACCCCAGAGCTAGAGTTTTTAGAAGGTGGCTACCCAGAGTACACTGATTGGTCTAGCTCAGAGAGTTCTAGGTTGACTACGGATGGGCTGGCAAGCTGGCTCAGTGGGTAAAGGTGCTTGCTGCCAAGCCTGAGCCTGAACACATATAGTGGAAGAAGAGAACCGGCTTTCACAAATGGCGCTCTGTTCTTCATACAATGGTATGTATGTGTGCATGTATATGTGACCGTAAATGCATATGTCTATGTGAAATGATAGCTAACACAACCAAAGTAGATCTCATTAACATCTGAGCAAGTCCTTAACCTGACTTCATTCCATTCACAACCAGCTCAAATAGGTAGCAAACTAGGCCATGCATCAGGTCCCAATTTATCCTGTCTTTTTTGTTTTTCGAGACAGGGCATATCCCTGGTTGTCCTGGAACTTGCTCTGTAGACCAAGCTGGCCTCAAACTCAGATCCACCTGCCTCTGCCTCCCCAGTGCTGGAATTAAAGGTGTGTGCCACCACAGTCCATCTTATTCTGCCTTCTACTTGGCCTCTTTTTTTTTTTTTTTTTTTTGCCAGGATTTGACTCTGCATGGTACATGTGGAATTGCTGAACCGCACCGATTCTATGGGTCTAGGGTAGGGCTTGAGGATGTTCATTTCTACTGGGCATGCCTATAATCCCAGCACTGAGGCAGATGGAGAGTTCAAGCCCAGCCTGGTGATAAAATCTCACACACTGTAAATGGGAAGTGGGGATCTCTGTGCCTACAGTAGAGTTCTCTTCCTCCTCTTTTTATATTTTCATATTCAATGGTCCTTTTGGAGGGGGCTTAGCAGTAGTGTTTGCATACCAGTGAGGCCCTGGTTTCAGCCCCCAGCAACCTGGCATAAAGTGCGTGCATATGTATTATACATCTTGTTTCCTCTTCTTGGCGTTTTGTTCTGTTTATCCCTTGCATCACCATTTCAAGCAGTACTCGGAGACAAAATAAGCAAAGGGCAAGGGATCCAACATAAAAAAGAAAAGGTTTAGCTGTATGTATCTGAATCTATGTATGTGCATGTGCCCACAGAGGCCAGGACATCGGATGTCCCGGTTACAGGTGGTTGTGACACACATGATGTGGCTTCTAAGAACTGAACCCAAGACCCCAGGAAGGGCAGCAAGTGCTCTTAACACTGGGCCATCTATCTCTTCATGCTCAGAGTCCAAAGTCTTCATACTAAGTTTGGCGTCTTCCCAGGTGACAGTGCGTGTCTAAATGTAGCTTTATGAGACTCTCGGGCCACAGTTTAATGCATGGGATTTCCTTCCCCAAGCATACAACCCATCTTCCACACTATAAGGCTAGAAGTAGAGGTTAAAGCTTGGTATTAGAATGCTTCCCTAGCGTCGATGAGTCCTGGGTTTGAATCCCAACACTGCTCCAACAGCATAGGCAGACAAGCAGCACCCAGAAGACATTTAAATGCATTTACCCCAGAGGGGCACTTTATCAGCCTAAGAACAGGAACTTTTCTTCAGTTCAGAACGGGACTTTGCCCGTCATTGCTAGCTCTTTCAGGGTTAAGCAACAGTTGGCATCACAGACAGGACATTGTAGAGGGCCTGCCTGATCTAAGAGTGACCTTGTTTCCTGGCTACCACTGACCACCCATCCATTGTCTACCCATCACCTCCATCCTCCAAACACTTCCTACCGTGAGGTTCATGTTGCTGTATCAATCTCCTATCTTGTTTCCCCACCCCTGAGAACAACACAAAGATTTATACACTAATAAAGACCGTGGGAAAAAAAAACCCAAACCCCACAACACAAAAAAACATGTTATTGGCTAGGGAACATAGTTAGTTGGGATTTCCCCCATCATTTCATATGTACATGTGAACTTTAGGCAAAAATTTGCATATTGTGTGCACCCAAGGGTGCATCCTTCATGAAACATACACCAACCTTCAGCACTTACCACCTGGCTTCTCTGAAGGAATGAGTATTATGCTGGCTAAGATTACCCAGGAGGCTATTTTCCATATGCAATTCAGAAGCATCCTACTCCAGCCGGTCTGCTTCAGCACTATTATGTGAATATTATATATTCACCACATAGTCCCATATTCACCGCATATAGTCCATATACAACATCATTTCTGAATTTCCTAGGAAAGACCAATAATGCTGGGCACTGAAACTCTTCCTATTTACTAAACTGTGAGAAAACTTCATTTGTTACTGTTTGTATAGTATACAATTTTTCTTTTTTTGTGCCTAGGTTAGCCAACTAAACTAAGCAGCCACCATGGTGTATATAAACTTGTAGTCCCAGCCACTCAGGAGGGTAAACCCAGGAGTTGAAGGACAGCCTGGGAAAAGTAGCAAGATTCTATCTCAAAGAGACAAAATCATGCAAGCAGTTGTAAATTACACAGAGCATCATCAGCGTACATACTACAACACAGAGCATCAACAGCGTACATACTCTCCATGTTGCAGATTAAAATCACCCAAAGCCAGAGGCCAATTTGTCAGTTTTACTAAGTCCAGATTACAACTTTACTTTCAGTAGTCATTCATGTTAACTAAGCAAATCACTTTGCAGTGAAAATCCACCTCCTCCTCCCAGTTCTCAATAGCTTCCAGAACAGTCACTCCACTGTGTCATGTCCAGTGGTATGCAGAGCCGGTGGCTGGCGGCCTGACACCCACAGAAATCATTCAAACTGTTTTCCTTCCCTGAGGCAGTAACATTTCAGACTTAATATGGTAATGTAGAGAAGAGGCTACATTCTGGAGGAGAGGCTTTTGAGGATCCCTGAGGATTGACAGTGAGTTAGCCCCAGCAAAGAGGCAGGGATCACAGAGAATCTCTAGGGCAGTGCTTCTCACCCTTCCTACTGCTGTACCCTTTTAATAGAGTTCCTCATGTTGGGGTGACCCCTAAACCTAAAATTATTCTCGCTGCTACTTCATAACTGTAATTTTGCTACCATTTTGAATCGTAATGTAAAGTCTGATATGCAGAATGTTATTTTCATTGTTACAAATCGAACATAACTAAAGCACAGTGATTAATTACAAAACAATATGTAGTTATATATTGTGAAATATTTAGCTCTAATTACAAATAAACGAAATTTTGTCTTGAAGCATGGTGTAGCATGGCTAACAGTCTTAATATAACAACAGTAAACTACTGTGCTACATTTTATGGCTGTATGTGCAAAAAGCCAACCTCAGAGAGACTGTTTCTTTCTCACCAGATGAAAAATTCTCAGGGCAGTCTTTGCAAGAGCACAAAGATCTTCCCCAAGTCTACCTCTGTATTTAGACTTGATAACCAGCAAGCTGGAAAACCCTGTTTCACAAAGATATGTTAGTGGAAATGGAAGAAGATGTAACAGTCTCCGGCAGGACAGGGTACGACTGCTAACACTTGATGCAGGATTTTGTGACTGGCACCGTAGAGAAGTCAGTTTTCACTGCATCCCTGTTCAATGAACTTCTCTTGTGCTGTCTCAGGATCATCTTCAGTTTGACTGTGAATGGGTTTCTGGCAAGTGCAACTGGCGTGTCAGGCAGATTTGGAAAATAAGGTGAAATCTCATCTGCAAGCATGTGCAAGTGTTCTTTCACAGAAATTATCATTGCCATCATTTTGTCTGGTTCAATGTAATTTCATGTTCCTTAAAGAAAGCAGGTAAATTAGGCAACATGTAAATTTTATTTTCATCCTTTTTTTTTCCCCCATAGCTGAAATTTCATTTGGAATGATTGAATCTTTTCAGACAAACTGAGGCATGTTGCATTTGGTCCTTGCAGTGATAAGTTAAACTCATTCAAGATGGCAACCAAGTAAGTGATTTTCTGTAATTCACATTTACTGCTGTTGAAAAGTGTTTCTAACTTTGGTCTTGCTTTCTGATTAAAATACATTTTGAGTTCATCACTAAGCTCAAAAAACATTTTTTTTCTCTAGCAAGTCCGTGGTGGTGCACACTTTTAACCCCAGCACCCAGGAGGCAGAAGCAGGTAGAACTTGTGAGTTCCAGGTTAGCCTGGTCTACAAAGCGAGTTCCGGGACAGCCAGGGCTATGTAGAGAGACTCTGTCTCAAAAAACAAAAAAACAAACAAAACAACTTTTCCTCGGTGTGAAGTAGCAGGCTTCGTTTGGCACATTCAATTCATTGCACAGTTTTGAAAACAGTTGACTCATTAAAGTGCTTACCTTTACAAAGTTGAAGGGACTTAATGATGCCTTTCATTACTTCTTGTAACTCTGGTGGCAGCGTCTTCATTGCTAATAATTGCTGATGAAACAGTGAGTTCCGATGACTTTTGGTGATTCATTCAGTACCAAGTGTTGAAACCCAGATTGATATGCTAGCGTAGCTGGAGCACCATCTGTACAAATCCCACGAACCTTTTCCCATGAGATCTTATGCTCTTTCAGAAATGAACCATGTCAAATACATCCATCAGTTGCTGTTTCAAAAGGATTGCAAAAAAGAAACTAATCTTTAAAGTCACCATCATTAATATTCCTCATATAAACTAGTATCTGAACAGTTTGCAACATCTGTAGATTCATCCGGCTAGATACTAAACATCAAAAATGGAGATTTGATTTCCTGGATTACATGGTCGAGTATCAGCAGACATGTCATCCATTCTTCCGTGGACAGTGTCATTAGATAGAGAAACTGCACTGCACTGTGGAACACATTCATCTCTGATCGTAACTTGAATACTACCGTCTTTGGCCACTGGCAACAATAAATCCTCAGCAAATTGTGAGGTTTCGTAGCTCTGGCGATTCTGAGTGCCACCAAATACGAACTTCAACAGCTGCTGTGTTTGGTTTGTGGTACTAGCCACCTGTGTCAGGTCTGGCCTTGAGTCCGTCAGCTTTGCTTCTGTAATAGTTGGTATCCTTGCCGGCAAAGCTTGAATGCTTGGTATCAAAAATTGCATTTTGGTTTGTTCGGTTGATAGAACTTCGTAACAAATAACACAATATGGTTTCTCAATTCCTGCTGAAATTACTGAGGCAAAACCATACTCACATAAACCCTCACTGCTATTTTTTTCCTAATGTTCTTCTCTACACGATCTATGATCATGGGATGGCTTTCTAATGAAAATAATATCTAACAATTAATACCAAAGCTAGCTAGGCATGGTGGCACAGGCAGGCAGATCTCTTCAGACCAGTCTGGTCTACAGAGCAGGTTCCAGGACAGCAAGGGCTACACAGAGAGACCCTGTCTTGAAAACTAGAATTTCCATCTTATTCCAGAGTTTCTATAGGGTGTTCTCTATGGGGAGCCCCGGGTTTCATTTCCCACTCCCACCTGGTTTTTTTGGGGGTGGGGTGGGGTGAGAAGCTAACAGAGGGGGGACTTGGAAGGAGAGATGGAAAACAGGTCCATTCCTGTTCCTTTTTTTGTACTTCTTGTCTCCAAATGTTCTAGAACACCTGTCACCTGGTCATGTGTTGGGTGACCTGTGGATAGTCACTCCTTTTTTAAATATTTTAAGTGTGTGTGTGTACATGCACACGTAAGGGCAGGTGCCCAAAGAGGCATCAGATCCTCCAAAGCTGAAGTTAGAGGCTCTTCTGAGCAGCCTGTCATTGGTGCCAAGAATTGAACTTGGATCCTCTGCAAGAATAGTTCATGCTCTTCGCTGCTGAGCCATCCCTCCAGGCCAGCCTGGCCAGCTTCTAATGAAGACACTAGTTGAGCCAGGTGGTAGACCCCAGCACTCCAAAGGCAGAGGCAGGTGGACCTGCTAGTTCGAGGTGAGTCTGGGCAATAGAGTGAGTTTCAGGACAGCCAGGGCCACTGAGAATCCCTGTTTTGAAACAAAGGACACCAGTTCGATTGGATGAGGACTCCCTCAAATGACCATTTATTTTACCTTGATCATCATATTTGAGACCCAGTAAGGCCACACACTGAGGTCCTGGGGTCAGGACTTGTACCCTAACAAAAGTAGGAAGACAAGCCGGGCGGTGGTGGCGCACGCCTTTAATCCCAGCACTCGGAGGCAGAGGCAGGCGGATCTCTGTGAGTTCGAGGCCAGCCTGGGCTACCAAGTGAGTTCCAGGAGAGGCGCAAAGCTACACAGAGAAACCCTGTCTCGAAAAAGCAAAAAAAAAAAAAAAAAAAAAAAAAAAAAAAAAAAGTAGGAAGACAAGTTCTCAATCACCTGCAGAGCCCCAACTGCTTAGCTCTGTGCTGGGCAATAGAGAAAAAAAATGAGTGTCCAGCTCTCATGGTGACTAAGGAAATAAGAGGTACAGAGGCAGTAAATGACAAGCTGGATGGTAATCCTGAAAGGCTTGAAGCTACCTCCAGGGCTAAGAGCTCAGTAAACTTGACATGGATGTGGGTGGACCCACCTGGGGGTGACAGAAGTGTCACAGTTCCAAAGACAACAGGAAATTTCCCGATGGTTTTAGGTGACACCCTCCCCCCCCAAAAAAAAGGTCAAGACTCACAGGTTGAGAACTATTGCTCTAGGAAGTTAATGGCAGCTAGGAGGAAGATGCCTGGAAATACTCCAGTAAGTAAGTGAGTGACATGTACAAAGGGACATTAAAGAGGACTGTTTGGGAATATGGGAAGAACATAAGCGTAATAGGTTGTCCAAGATCAAATTATATGTACATGTATGAAAGACATCCTGCTCCATGACAGGCTCTACAAGTACTATATTCTAAAGTAAAAGGGAGAAAAAATTCTTTCAGTTTATACACTAGTTTGTTACCAGACCAAATAATATATACCTGGGCATACAGAAATGTTCTAATTGTATACATATTTATATCCACAAGCAAAAAAAAAAAAAAAAGTTACATGTAACAGAATTCAGAGTATTCTTGACCATTAGAGAACTATCTTAAATCTACCCAATACTAATTTGTCAATAGTAAATAATCCTAGCTGGGCGATACCTTTAATCCCCCAAACTCTGGAGGCAGAGGCAGATAAATCTCTGAGTCGAGGCCAGCCTGGTCTACAGAGTTCGGGGACAGCCAGGGCTACACAGAGGAACCCTGTCTCAAACCAAGGGGGCGGGGAGCAATCCGAATTGCTATTTCATTTTCTTTCATTACCAACACCCACGTGGAGTTTATCACTGATAACAAGATGAAGTTTGGCTGGAGGTACTAAATATAATGAAACCACTTTGGCTTAAGCGGTTGCCACTAGGAAACACTAATTTAATAAGTATCATTTCACTGGGTATGATGATGCATGCCTCTAATCCCATCGCATCCCTGTGAGTTCAAGGCCAATCTCATCTACCCAGTGAGAGCCTGTGTTGACAAAACAAAGTACGGTTTTTGGCTTGATTTGTAGTCATGATGGGTGATGTTCAGCACCCGTGTACTTTTTAGTTTCACTTAGTCACAAAAGGAACAAACATGGGTCAAGTTTATAAAAGACCAACTTGAACCCACCTCTCTTGTGGATCTGGTGCTTAGACGACACAGGCCTATGATCCCAACACAAGGAAGATCAGAAATTCAAGACCACCACCCTCCACTACAGTGAATTGAGGCCATCCCAGGCTACATGAGACTGTGTCCAACTTGCAACCATTTCACACTACAGACATACCTCTTTGACTTCAAGGCCTTCTGCTTCAATCCCATCCTCTTTATGTCAACGAGTGGCTTTTTGCGTTCAATAGACAAAGTTCACTCATGACTTAAGAGCAAACATATCATACATGGTGGACACAAATGCTACAACCATGCCAGCTCAAAACTCGTACCCAATGCATCTCCCCAGCACCCATGTGAAAGGCAGGTGGCAATGTGGAGACCCTGCCTGCATCAAAAACCAGAGAGTAGATCGAGTCATTCTAGTACAGCAGTTCATGTCTACAGTGTGCAGTGGAGGATTCTTGAGCCCAAGAGGCTACGACCAGCCCAGAAAATCCAAATCAAAGGTATTAACAACTTTGAGAAGCTGGGCAGTGGCAGCACAGGCCTTTAATCCCAGCACTTGGGAGGCAGAGGCAGGTGGGTCTCTTGAGTTCTGGTCTACAGAGGAAGTTTCAGGACAAGGTGTATGTGTGTGTGTGCCACAGGATGGATGCACAACATCATGCCTCACCAACATCACATGTAAGAGGACTTTATAATAAAGCTAAAGGTTTGGAAAAGTCAAGTCGTGACCAACAAAGCACTCACTGATATCAGTTATTGAGATACTGAGAAGGCGCCAAGGGCAGGTCTAACTTTCCCATTTTTATCTCATTGTCAAAGATTCACAAGGACTAAAAAATGATAGCACTACCTCAACAGTTTGAAAACGGATCTTTCCCCGCAACCCCCACCCTTTTGTAGACTAGGCTTGTCTGGCATGTGTAACTTCTGAATACTGAGATTGCAGGTATACACACAATAGTCTCACTCTTCAGCCTGCTAACCTGAAAGGTGCTATGTAGAACTGACAGGTCCACCACTGCCTCCTGGGTGGGACTAAAGGCACACGCTCCACGCCTGGCCTTTTATTTGTCGACATCCCAGACAGAACTTTTCTCCTATTTCTGAAAGATGGTCAGACTTTTGCTCAATGACTCACCTTTAGTATTTGCTGTTAACTGGCACAGTCCCTGCTGTTCCCAAACATGCAAGTGGGCCTTGTGCTTCTGACAGCTGCACTTTGAGATCTCCTTTCTGGCACCAGAGAGGGTA
Source organism: Peromyscus eremicus (assembly GCF_949786415.1). NCBI lineage: Eukaryota > Metazoa > Chordata > Mammalia > Rodentia > Cricetidae > Peromyscus > Peromyscus eremicus. The sequence continues at coordinate 49,334,975 of NC_081435.1, read as the reverse complement.
CAAAATCCCCTTCTCTCTTTTTCAGTCAGTGCTAAAATCAGACACTGCCAAGAGCCATGGTTCCAGTTTCCCTTTTCCTGAGACATGGTCTCTCCATGTAGCCTTGGCTGGCCTGCAACTTCCAGAGATCTGCCCACCTCCTTGAGTGCTGGGATTCAAAGGTGTGTGCCACCTTTGCTTAGGCCTAGACTGCCCAACATTTTCATTTCTTTTCACTTTTGAGTATTCTGAAAACTTGCAGATCAGCTCCTATTTGGTCTTTGCCCAATTCTGAAGTATATATAGTAAATGGTAGTGGTGGAATGCTTGCCTAGCAGGCACAAGGCTCCAGGTTCCATGCCCAGTTGCTGCTAATCAATTTTTACCACCGAAACATATACTAACTATACTTGACATGGTTCCAATAGGGAAGAATGTCATTCAAGTATTTGGGTACTACTGAAGTGTCTCAATGTGCTCTAACAACAACACAATGAAGTTGCTACGGATCAGTGGCACTTTAAGGCAAAAAACAGGCCAGGGATAGCAGTGAGCCCTGGAAATATCCCCCGCCCCGCCCAGCTGCCGCCCCCCCCCCCCCCCCACGGGACAGCACATCTTGATCCTATTTCTGATCTTTGCTACATGTCTTACAGACATCCTCACATCTTGGTCATCACCTTACAAACCAGGTTGGCTCAGAAAGACCAAAAACAAAACAAAACAAAAACACCCCTCCCAAACAAACAACTCAAAAAGAAATCAAAGACTAGTTGGAAGAGGGCCACTTCCAGCACACCTATATTGGATGCTGCAAAATCTTCAAGTGAGCTTAAGATGCTTCAACGGCCCTTTTTGCAATCCTCATGGCTCATTCTAGTTGAGTTACAATAAACTATTCTTTATTATCCCAGCAATTTTCAGGGAAAACAGCCTACTGGCTTAGACTACACCATCTCCATGGTTCATGATTTATAACAATTCATGTCCTGTTACAGTACACTCTGAAATATTTACAATACGATAGACTTAAAGCAGAGAGGAAATCACAGCAAAGGCAAACCTATGTCCACTTGGGTTCTAAGAGCATATGCAGCACAGCCATATGGGAGACAACCAGCCTCCCCCTTCATATATATTCTTCTTTATTTTCTTATTATACCTTCCCAAAACAGAGACATTCAACAGTAGTTAGAATGGCCATCTCCCAACATTTCAAAAAGCTGCATCACCCAGTGGAGTGAATAAAGAAAAGAGTGGCAACCTAGAGTTCAGCTGAGTCAGCCACTGTGGAGCCTTTAGTGGTGAGGTCTTCCAACTTCAAAGTGATGTGTCTTCAACGTATACCATCATTTTAGTGGAAAAACATAATTAATTTTGGTGAAATGAGATTCATTTCCAGACAGGATTAGTAACAGCATTCACTGAATTTCACGCTCTTCTTTGTGAACTGTGAAGAAAATGAATGGCAGCTAGAAGATCAGTGGATTCCAGCTCCAGCTGCAGATGGGACAAAAGTACACCAGAACAAAAACATTTCTATATTCTGATTCACAAAGCTAACAGCAGTTTGAAACCTGCAACTTAATGACAGATCAATGACACCACAACCTTTTCAAATGGCAAAAATACAAAAAAGTGTTACAAAAATATTTCAGAAAAAGTGCATAGTCTAAGTGCATAGTAAATAAAAGCACTGAAAAATATCTTGCTAGAGAGGGAGTTCAGCCTGGAGAGTTATGACCAATGCTGAACAGTTTTATCTTACACAAACTATACTCAAAAATAGCTTTATGAGACTGATTTCTGGCTGAAAGTATCAAAGGGTTTATTAGTCAAGAAACAAATACCTTAACTGACAAGCATGGCTAGAAAAGAGAGAGAGGCTGGCTGCCACCCACCAGCTCCACCTCACTGTGACTTCTTCAGCCTTCTGATACTAATACAACTTGATGACAGAACGTGGTCATCATGGAATTAAATTATTGCTGTTCAAATAAAAAAAAAAAAAAAAAAAAAAAGGAAAACCACAAATCAACCCTGACACTCTTACCAAACATGTGCCAATTTACAATTCAAGATTATTTTACAAAATACCTACAGTTACACAATAGGCTCCTGGCAGCATTTTCAGACAAATGATCTTTTCATTTATCCTGACATGCTGTAAATGAATAAATTACACCATTTAAAGAATTACTGTCAATTAAGTTCCCCCTTCGCTTGAATCATCAAAGAAAAAAGAAAAGCGGCCAGGAGAGCCTGGGAGGAAGCGGGCCTGGAGGGTCAGCATCTCTAACTGCACTCTGTGACACTCGTACAGCCATTTCACAAAGGTTTCTAAGAAAAAGGTTTTCTAACATGGTTACTAAAGCCTTGAACACTTTCATCACCCTGATTCAGAATCAGTCCCTCTGCTGGCCGCAGTGGCCGCAAGAGTCAAGGCCACAGTTATGGCAGATGCAGTACTGGTAATGTGCCTGTGAGTCATTTAAAAGAAAGCGAAAGAATTCCTTTCTCTTCAGATCAAGACAAAAACAAACAAAAAAACAAAACAAAAACCTTTCACAGCAAAGGAATATAACAAATGGCTTGAAGTAGTCTATCAAAAAATGAGGGAAGCTGGGCGTGGTGGCTCTTAGATTTTAGGGAGGCAGAGGAAGGAGGATCTCTGAGAGTTCTAGGCCAGCCTGGTCTATATAGTGAGTTCTAGGCCAGCCAGAGCTACAAAATGAGACCCTGTCTCAAATCATACAACAAAACAAAAAAATCAGGGAGATTTACTTCATGTTGAGTCAGCAAGGCATTTTGTCGTTTAAAAAAAAATTTCACTTCCTTACAGAAACAGTTTTTAGTTTTTAATGAACTTGTAAACAAAAAGCTCCCATTTCAAAATAAAAACAAAATCCCAGATCATATAGATGTTTACAGTGATTACATTTATCTAAGCAACACACATACATGTTCAGTTGTAAGACGGTAACTAAATTTCTGTGACAAATATGCGTTTTTAATAGCAAGAACATTATAGAGTTAATGCAGAGTCCTAAGGATAATCTAGTAGTCGCTATGTTTTTTTCTTAAGTCTTCACTTTAGATGCTGTTATTTCTAGCACAGGTAAGCAGGCAGAGTCTTTCAAATGCTCAAACACTGGAATCTTTGGTTGCTACCATATCAGCTGGCTTGCAAACAAGAAGCCAACCATTTTGAGAATGTTTTAAGTTAACAACTTGCAAACCCCAGGGATGAAAAACCCTAAGAACACACAATTGTGAACATTTACAACCATCACAACTGTGGCTGAAGACTGTTCATGCCGTTCTCCTGAAATGAGATCTCAAAGCAGTATAGTTCAAAATAAAAGGTTTTAACAAAAAATTGGCATATGCACAATTTCTCCACCAATTCGTGTGTCAACCATTTAGTTAAACTTTTCCACTTAAAAAAAAAAAATGCAATAGAAAACCGGACACCATGTTTCACTACCTCAGTTAATATTCACAATTACAGCGGTTACAGCTCAGGGCCAGCATCAGCAATGCTGCCTAGGCCAGTTTACACTGAAATTAAGTTCTTTACACCAAGTAAATGGTTGTCCACAACCACTGGCTAGTGTACATATGAGCTAAAATGTCTAGTTTGGGGAGAAACAAATGCTGCTCCAATCATCTGCTCTGCTGCTTCTCTTCCTCAATTCATGCCTAGAAACCTATTAAAAAATGAAACAGAAAAAGGATGTTACAAGTTTTAAACACTTTTACAAGTACTCTCCAAATTAGGTAGAAATAGGACAATAATCACATTTTAGTGGCAGTTGATTTTTATCTTGAAAATCACCAAGTTTCACCTTTCAAAAGAGAGTACATGACTCTAATTAAAGCCACTGTCCCCCTGTCCCCCATTTGAATGACCCAGACAGAAGTCTATAGTCAGTCAGTTACAACCTCAGCATCCAACTCTAAGCTAGAGTGGCTAGCCATCCAAACGAGGATGCCCAGTTCTTTCGGACCCAGAACACAAGCTATTTCAGACACCCAACAGGCAAATGAGAAATATTACTGAAACAACTCGAGTATGCTTCTAACTAGATCAGAAGCACAAACTACCGTGTATACCATTTCTGACAGAGATTACGTATCAACAGTAACGGTTAATGAATTCATTTCAAGCATAACTTTGTATTGTATCTCCAAGAACTATGATTTGTATACAAAAACCTCACACTCCTCTTCATACTTCTTTACCTCCACTGTTGCGTTCAATAGATCAGGTCTCCTCATTGACTTGTGAACTAGAAATGAATAATGCTTTAGCCGTTTTTTACCCCCTGTCCTGTCCTATCCTGCTGTACAGTCCCCCACCCCCAAGTGGAAGTCAGGGCTTCCGCATAAGGATGTTGGTTCTATTGGCTTGTCTTTATGGCTAGAGATAGCATAAACATACCCACCTCTTAATAACCTGAACATCCCATAAGCAAGAGCCACTCTCTTTCCCTTCCAAACCTGAGCTGATCAAACTACATTTCTGACCATTTAACTTCTTTAATAAAAATAAAAAACAAACCACCACCACTACAGAAAAATCATGTTTTTGCCAGAAATAAATTCTCTTTTTCTTTTCAACCATTGGTGGGATATTTCCTTTGGGCTTCGTGGGACTTATAATAAAATACTCCTACTACTTACTCTTTATTACTAATGTTTTTAAGACTAAAAATGGAAAGACATTAAGCATTTATAATCATCTTTTTTTGATAAGCATTCTTTCACCAGTTAACTGGGAACTTTTTCATATGGGAGGAAAACCAGACATCCTCATGTATTTGACAGATACACCTAAGCTTTGAAGGCAAAGATGTGCACCCCTCCTTCCCACAGTATCTACTAAAAACGGGTATGTAACAAACACCAATTCCATAATCATAAACGCACAGAAAGCAAGCACTAAATAAAGATTATGAGGAGCTAGCACTGGCAAACTGAAAACCAAACTGTGCTGCGCACATGTGCTCTTTCGTGTGTGGGTACATACACATGTGTGTAGGCACACTTATATGCAGGCTAGATGTGAAATCAAGTGGTATCTTTCCCTACGGCATATACTGGTGCAGGGCCTTTTGCTGAACCTGGAGCTCACAATCTGGCCAGCTTGCTCTGGGGATGCTGTCTCTGACTTTCAGGTGCTGGGATTACAGACAGACAACTATATCCACCCATCTCCAGGGTTTTAGAGGATCTGAATGCTGGTCCTCATGTTCTGTGCTGAGTGTTCTTGGCTACTGAGCCACCTGCCCAGCTACAGTAAGGCACACTTTAACAGGCTATCAAACAAACCTTAATTACATCTATAAACCTGACCACACCTGGGGTCTAATTCCAATTGCTCAGGCTAAGAAGCTATTAAAATTAAGAAAACTATGAACTAGCTAAACAGAAATGACCTTTATCCCATCAGTATTTGGCTTTAAGTATGAAAGTTTTTTCATAAATACTGTAAAAAACAACCATTTCCCAGCTAGTAAAACCAGGGTCTCCCTCCCTTTATAATAATTTGCTTCCACCATGTGATTCTATTTTAGTACTTTGTTACACTGAATACACCTCCACACAAGCAGGTCTGAAGTGGAAAACCAGTCACTAACAAACTATAAGCCAAATACAAGACAACTTGATTTCTTTAATAACAGGGAAGTTCTAGGTCAGAAGTCTCTCATTGTGGACGGTCAGTCTCTGGTTACAATTGTCTAGGGACTAGTTGAAGATGAGCCTAACAATATTCATGGTAGAGTAAAGCAGTCCAATCCAGACTTAGTTCTTCAGCTAGACAGAGCGATGGTATCATCCTTCCAATGAGCTGTTCTCTGACGGTACTCCAGAAGGAGAAACATTGTGGTAGGTCTCCAACGTTCACTCTCTGACCACTACTAAGGACTCTTCTGCAGCGTGCTTTAGTCTTTGGTTTGGTTTTAAAATCCTGCACTCTGGGTGGCTCTTCTAGTTCACCTGTTAAAACGAGGGACGAACCTCTTCTGTTCCTATAGGAGAGGGAGAAGGAAGACCATCACCAAAGGTGCATGAACTGACGATCCAGGAATTCATCTATATTTCAGTTTCTTTTCAAGTCTTCAAATACGGAAAAAAAAAGTGCTTATTTTAATTTTATGCAACAATCATACATTATCCTCTCAAAAAGAAACCTACAAAATGTATCTTTATTCATGAATTCACTTCAAACATGCCCAACTTTTTAAAAAGATAGAGCCAGAATCCATTTTAAACAGATGTAGTTATGTTTTCAGACAGTTCCTCCTGCCTCTACATACCTCTGTATTGATGGGATTATAATTAAGGGCCACCATGCAGTTAAAGGATGTTTATGCAGTAATAAGCTTTATACATTTGTGGTGGGTGTTTGAAATTTAGGCTCCCATTTTCAACTCAATAATCAACATACAATGTCACTTATATGAAGTAATTTTTCCAACAACATTTTTCTATGGTCTTCTGGTTATGTAAAATTAAGCTAGGTGAATTTTGAATTAAGCTGCCAGTATGTATGTACCCACTACATCCTACCAAACCAACAACCCTATTAACTCTGCTCTACTCTATAAATGAAAGGAGTGAAAGATGAAAGGATTTTCCATCACAAACTGGTAATTTGTATGTAACAGGTCAACTCATCCTTGAACTGGAGCACCAGACTAACAATTTGATGACTGTCTTCTCTACTCAGATTTCATTTTCTAACAGTTGCTATAGCTGTTAAGTTGAACATACCTGTTACAAAGGAATCCATCCCAACTGGCAGATGGCGGCCATTATGCAGCGCTGAGGCTCAGCAACACTGGCAGTATTCCAGACCTTCTGACAGTCATCACAGAACCTGAGCAGAAGGTTGGCAGGCCCAGCAAGCCTTGAGAGGTCTCTTGCACTGTCATCTTCATTTCTTGGATTGTCAATCTCTCCAGCTTTATTGTCCACAATGAAAAAAGCCGATGGAAATCCCAGATTTCAGTGAAGATTCAGTTCCCTGGTCTTCTCTGGACAGAGTGTATTCAAGGTAGGTCAGTCTTTCCAGGTATCGCAAGGTCTTCCCTTCCCTGTTTTGGGTTAAGTTGCTGAATTATCAGCTGTGGTCCTGGCAGCAGTTGGTGATGTCAGAAGAGGTTAAGCTACACATGGCAAAGCCCTGTAGCTGCTGGGGACCACTGACACAGGTTGGTTAATGTGATGGAAAACACTTCAAGTCTCTGAAGGCCAAGGCCACCTTCAGACTTGTCATTCTACGGTCTCGGCTACTTGTGGGTACATCAGAATTAACTGAATCTAAATATCCATAAACTATTTCTTTTTTCTTTGCCCTTTCTAGGTCATAAACAAGAATCTTTCTGAGAATCACATATAGTTGTAGAACACCAAGCAAAATGGATTGTCAAGGGTTCAGAGTGAGAAGCTTTTATCTTCTCTCTCTGCTACACAAATAGAAGCAAAAAGTTCAATCTTGGGGCACTTCAGCATTGGAAACAAAATCTAAGCGACATTAGGGAAAACCCTTGTCTCTTGGTCTCGATTGGCTTTGCAATGCAGTAACTGAAAGGCCTAAATGCAAATTTATCAGAGCAGAGATCCATCTACTACAGGAGAAGCACATACTAGCTAAATAAGCAAGGTCTGGAAGAGCACTTGAACACTCTCAGGGAGGGGCTAGAACTTTCTGTAATTTCTATGAAAGAAACATATGCTTAAAGCAACTGCCAAGAAACCAAAAACCAAACCAAAACAGAAACCCCCACAGAACCCAAAACTATAAAAAATATACCAGTAAATGCCAACATTTAGAGGATCTTTCCAGAAGAGAACCTTTATGATAGAGGCCTGCTTGCTGAACATTTATGAAACTGAATTCATTGACACACAAGCATCTGAGATTATGACCCAAAGGAAAAAAAAAAGTTGTAATGTATATTCTGAGTGTCTTCTACATTTTGGGGGTCTTGGAAAGTCTCACTATAAAGCCCTGGCAGTCCGCAACCTAATAGAGATACACCCTTCTGCCTCCCACGTGCTGTAATTAAAAGCATGTGCCACCACCCCCAGACACTTTTTATAATTTTTGAGGAGAGAGAAATAATGGTGTTACCATTATGGAAAGACTCCATGAAATCAAAAGCTGTAATAGCAGAAACTGAGTCTATGGTTTTATACACTCTATTACTTAAGAGTTTGGAATCACTAACAACCTACATATTGTGAGAGGCAGAGGGTCTAAGACCAACTCCCTCATGCTTATTTCATGCCACCCTTAGGTAGATGTATTTTCTGAGCTTTCTGCTATGGACACTAATTTCACAGATGTGTAAGAAGTCTAAAGTCCACCCTCCTGTCTGTATTTTGTATAGTGTCATAGCTTATTGGGAATCTCTGTGTGTGTGTGGTGGTCAGGAGTCAATCTTGCTGGTTGTTCCTCTGATATCTTTGCTTTTTGGCGCTGGGGTCTTCCACTGGGACATGGAGTGCACTGATTAGGCTTAATCTGGCTGGCCAGGAAGTCCCAAGGTTTTGCCTATCTCCACCCTGCTAGCCAGGGCTGGGCTTACAAGCAAACATTACAGCTTGCTAGCACTGTTGTTGAGACAGGGTTTCAGTCTCACTATGTTGAGGTTGGCCTCAAACTCACAGAAATCCGCTTGCTTCTATGTCCAAGTGCTGGGAATCAGGGCGTGTGCCACACCATGCCTGGCCCTTGCTCGCTTTTTAAACAGAGGTTCTAGGGATTGAATTCAGGTCCTATTCTCACAAAGCAAGCACTTACCAACCTAGCTACCTTTCCAGCCCCAGACTGGTATATTTGAGCAGCAAGCAGTATTTTGCTAAAGGTAAAAAACAAACAAACAAACAAACAAAAAACCTCTTGGTAACCCATTCTACCTACCCACCCTCTAAGAAGGAACTCTTCCTATTGCTGAAGCTGGCCATTAACTCCTGAGCTCAAGCGATCCTCTTGTTCTAGCCTCCCAGTAACTAAGACTGTAAGTATTCATGTCACTGAACCTGACCTTAGAAATGTACCTTTAAAAGTAGTCAATGATGTTATTGTAATCCCTATTTCAGAACATCACAAGTTCATGTACATGTAATAATTTGAACGACCACTGTGTCTAAAGATATTTTCAACTGTTTTACGATTATGAAAAAGTTACGATACAGAAGAAGGCTTAAACTTAAGTTTAATCACTTTTTTTTTTTTCAAGGAAACATACTAACTCAGTGGATCCAACTTCTCATCTTTAATACCTAGACAAAGCAGGACAAAAATTCTGCTTGTTTATTGAGTAAGAAACACATAGAATATTAGAACAATGAAACTAGGTCAAAATTAAGATACTTCTTTCTGAAGGCTGCTGAATGCCTGAAGAAAAATGTTCTAGGCCAGATGAGATTTCAATCTTAGTTTTAGAAGCTGCAATTTGTGATGAATCCTATTATCCCAACCAGCTTTAGGCAAAAAGAAAAAAAAAAGGGCTTCATTTCATGACCAAAGCAAATATATTATAGGTGCTATTTAATATCTTAGTTAAGAGGCTCTATTTGCCTTCGTCTCAACAATAAAACCACTTCTCACAAATACCTGATCTCTACTTCCACACAAGACTATTTACACAATATTAAGACACAAATGAGGCATCAAAGTCCCAACTGAGGTGCAGAGGCTGAACAGCCTGAGCACCCACCATGCTCTTTAGCTCAGGCCTCATCATCTAAAATCCCTCCTTCCCAAATACAGAAGCACAGAAAGGAAGCCCCAACTTTACTGAGCTGCTGGGATGAGGATGACATCAGCTCATTCCATTTCTTCAAATGTGCCTCAGATACTAGAAGCTTTTCTTTCTTTCTTTCTTAAAAAAGCCCTGGCTGTCCTGGAACCCACAGAGATCTGTCTGCCTTTGCCCCCCAAATGCTGGGATTAAAGGCATTTGCCACCCCACCTGGCCTAGAATCTATTTTTAAGTTTAAGAATTATTTAAATCAACACTAAAAATATAGAAAATTACTAATATTTGAAAACCACATTCAGACTAGAGCAGTCTTTCAGAAATAAAAATTTAAAAAGCAAACAGCAAAGCTTACCTGCCCACCACTTGCACAAAGCAGGCAGGTAGTAGCAGTAAGCCCCAGGAAAGGAGACAGTGACACGGAAGCAGGAGTTGAACTCTAAGGCACCAGGAACAGGGAATGGTGTTGTGCTCTAACAGTTCTACTCCTTAGAAGCACTCAAAGTGCCAGAAAGAGACAGAGACAGACAGCCTAGCAGTTTATCAGCACTTGCCTCAGTTCTCTTCAATTGACAAGTTCTAACTACAGACTTCAATTCCATATTAAGTCAACTCTAGTGCCTAAGTTCCTTAGCATTTCAATAAAGCACTCCTGAAGGATCGTCCTGAAATTACGATCTGTTATAGTTCACTGGCAGAGAGAATTTGTGACTTCAGAAGACATGCTGAGCTTTGCAGTTAACAGGTTCTCTGCCATCGAGAAGATAAGACATGCTGAAGGCAGCGCCAGGACTCGCCTCTTACAGTTAGATCACGTTCACAGCTCCCAGTAAACACCACAGCATTAACATGCAAACAAAAATGTACAAATATCTTAACACTGTTAGTCTGAAAGTCAATCAAAATACCACGGCTAACCAGATTCTGTATTAAAAATCAACAAGTGTTAGGTCTAGGATTTTGGATTGATTGGCAATACCATATTCCCAACACCAAATGTTTATTTTGGAAAAGGGTTAATGAATGAGTAAAAAAGATGCAGTTGTTAAAAATGACCCAAAATCCCAAGAGAAATGATATAATATACACACATATATGTATATACAAGTACATATACATATATATGAACAAGGACATTTGGGTTTAAAGTTAGTAGTCAAATTTTCCAAGGACGTCTTTGTTTTTTTTTTTTTTTTAAATACAAAGCCAAATTTTGTTTTAAAACCACCTCCTTGATCTAACACTGTTAGAAATGAATGAATTACCCAATTTGTATTGAATTTTTCCCTGGCACGTCACTTGGTTCTTGGCTACTAACCTTTCATGTTACTCTTGGTTTTGTCAGTTTGCTTGCCTGTGGGGGTTTGGGCCTGCTGACCCTGCCCACTGGAGGAGGCTGCCTGCTGTGCCGCTTTCTGCTTTAGCATCGTCCAGTCAAACGTGTAATCATACTGGTGGTTCAGGGTCCTGGAAGAGAAAGGCACAGTAACCTCTTAATAACACTGTCCAGCTAAACAGCCTACTCACTTCTCCAGACAGCAGGACGGGTCTCTCTAGATTAAGAGTATTTTCTCAAAAGCATGTAACTTCTACAATTCTTCTTCTTCTAAGTAACTTTAAGTAATTACTTCTCACATGTCACAACTGAAAGGAAAATGTTAATTACTCTGAGGTACTAGATTAAAAAAATATAGTAACTTTTTCAATAGAAACTGCCTTTTAAATTGTCTCCAAAGGAGTCTGGCATAGTGACACAAGCCTTTAACCCCAGTGTTCAGTAAGGCAAAGCTCTACTGAGTTCGAGGCCAGCCTGGTCTACATAGTGAGACCCTGTCTAAAAAACAAACAAAATACCAATTTCTCCAAAGGGCATACTAGGAGTGAGGAGACAGAATCAGTAACTGCAGTGACTCAAGCTGTCAATTACTTATATAGTCATTCAGAACCTCTCAGGGAGCATGGAGAGAACTGTCAGCTAGTGAACGAGATGGTGCTAGTACCTTGGGACATCATGTCTGGGACTAATGGATTACTTGCTAGTTTCTTCTAAGAATCTGAAACACAGGCAGGATAATGTCTAGCCTTGAACTAGCTGTGGTACAGCGGCTAGCCCTGAACTCCCAATCCTCCTGCCTCTATCTCCTAAGTGCTGGAGTCTCTGGTAGACCTCTGGCAGACTCTGTATTTTAAGGCTCTTTTCTGTTTTTTCCTTTTTGGGGGGGAGGGAGGAGCACATAATTTCAAGACAAGGTTTCTCTATGTAGTACTGGTTGGCTTGGAACTCAGAGATCCATGTCTGCCTCTGTCTCCCAAGTGCTAGGATTAAAGACAGGTGCCACCAGGCCTGACTTTTAATGCCTTCTTATTTGGCACTGAAGAGGGTTCTGTACCATTGAAATTACTGTTTAAGGATTTTTTAAAAATCACTTACTTGTAAAATTTATTTATTTTGAGATTAATGTAATTACATAATTTCTCCCTTCCCTTCTTCCCTCCAAAACTGCCTATACACACCTCCTTGCTTTAAAAAAAAAAAAAAAAAAACCAAAGACCAGGCGGCTGCCGGAGTCAGGACGAACCTCCCTAGGTACCGTATTGCGAAGGCGGCAGCCCGAGCATCCCTGCTCAGCCGGAGAGGGAGCAACACGTAGAGTTTCCATCCCCCCAGCCACTCCCTTCCTCCCTCCTTTTCTGTATTTGCGAGAATTTCAGCTGCCTTATTGATTTCATTTGATTGGGGGGGAAAAAAGGACCATTTTTCATGAATTATTGCTATACAACACTCTCTCTGTCTCTCTCTCTCTTCTTGCATCCATGAGTACAACCTGCTCACTATGTGTAATAATATTATGTATGTTTTCAGGGCTGACCACCTAGTATCAGATAAAACCAGTTGGTATGCTCTTCCCTAGGGAAGAGAATTTCTCCTGCTCTCAACACTCCTTAGTTTAAGTAGTCATGCTGGTGAGATTTTATGGGTGCAGCTTCTGACATTCTTAGGACATACAACCTCATAGCCTGTTATTCCCGAGCCTTAGATTCAGGAGTTATTCTGTAGCTGCAATCACCAGTACAGGGCAAAATTATTTTTAACTATGTATATGTGAACACACACACACACACACACACACACACACACACACACACACACACACACAGGGGTGGGGGTGGGTAGGGATCTGCCCATGAGTTGCCCAATGTGAGTGGTGGGACCAAATCTGACTTGTCTCCGGGAGCAGTATGCCCTACTTAAGCCATCTTTCAGCCTCTTCGAGATTAACAACTGACCTGAAAAGGATGCGGAATAGCTGCCTCAGATACATGTAATCCGGAGCTTCCTCAAAGCGCAGTCCACGACAGTAATTTAAGTACATGGCAAATTCTGCAGGAAATCCCTATCAATTCAATATTTAAAACAAGAGTGAAAAGCAAAAACACCAAGTGAGAAGTTTTGAAATACAAGCAAAAGGAAACATATAATGTTGTTTCAGTACTTTACAAAGTAAAGGAAGCTATGACAATTAAGACAACTACAGCCTGGTTTTCTCACAAATTTAAGCCAAATTCACCATCTACTCACTCTATAGTATACAAAATGTTGTCCTGGTTAGTTTCTTTTGTTACCTGGACAAAAGCTAGTCATTTGGGAAGGAACTTCAATTGAGAAAATGCTCCCACCAGACTGACTCATGGGGCATTTTCTTGACTAATGATTTATGTGGGAGGGTTCTTCTCAACTGGGGATGGTGCCAGCCATGGGGAGCAAGCCAGTAAGCAGCAGCTCTCTATTGGCTTCTGCTTCAGTTCCTTACTCCAGGTTACAGACTTATATCCCTGCTGACTTCCCTCAAGAGATAGAAGTGTGGCCTGAGAGCTGTAATAGGAAATGAACCTTCTTCCCAAATTGTTTTATAGAAACCCTAAGACAATTATGAAAGAAGTCACCTTTTTCTATAGCACAATTCAGAACTTTTTCTGAGGGCGGTAACAAAGACAACTGATTTTTTTGTCTTTTTGCTAATGTAGGATTTGCTTTTTTCTCTTAACGTGACTACTTCTGACTTACTTTTTGTGTGTACTATGTCTGTGTATGGATATATATGTGCTATAGCATGCACATGGAACAGAGAACAACTTGTGGGAGTTGATTCTTCCACCACTTATCTCAGGGATCAAACTCAGGCTATCAGGCTTGGCAGCAGGTGTCTACTCACTGGGCCATCCTACTGAACTTTATACCAATTATTAAAAAGATTTATACTTATTTATATATGTGCACTGTGCCTGCTTCATATATGCTTGGTGCCCAGAGAGGACAAAGGCCAAAAAAGAGTGTCTGGAGCTGGAGTTACCAGGTTATAAACTACATTCAATGTGGGTGCTGGGAATTGAACTCGCATCCCCTGGAAGAGCAGCAAACACTATTTTTTTTTTTTTTTTTTTTTTGAGACAGGATGTCTTTACACAGCCCCAGCAGTCCTGAACTCCCAGCTCTGAGTCTGGAATGCTGGGATTAAAGGCACAAGTTCAATACCACACCAGGCATGGCACATGCTCTTAACCAGAGGTGTGTCCCTCCAGCCCATGCTTTTATTTACTTAGACAGGTCTTACTACTTGAACCCTGGCTGCCTAGAATTTGCAGTGTTAGACCAGGCTGCCTCTGCCTCCCAAGTTCTGGGATTAAAGATGTATACTAACCATACCTGGCCATAGGAATTATTTTTAAATCTCATCATGTATACTTCCTTACCTTACACAAAACTTCAACAGGAGTGGACATCTTCTTTTCACTAATCTTTTCATATTTTTGTTTCTTTGTTGCAGCCTGTTAAAAAAAGGAGTGCAAAGATGGATTTAAAACTTAAAAGAAGTGTAGTAGTTGAACTCACTAGAAAGAATATGTACTAGAGAGTCAGTAGGTAAGAGCTAAGTAAAGAATTCATGGAATCAAGTCCATATTGGATAAAGCTACTCACAAAAGAACTGAGCATTTTACTATTTGCCTTTAAAGGTTCAAAATAGCTATTAAATTCTACACCAATGATTTATTAACATACACTCAAAAGCACAGCTCAACATCCAAAGCCCACCTGTGCTTCAACCTAGATAAGGCTAGTTGTCGCCAATGAGTACTAGCACAAAAGAAGACAAGCCTTCAGGGTTAACTAATTAATTAGTTAAATTAATTACTCTTAACTAATTTCTTACTCAAACAGTCAACTTATTCCCGCAAATTACAGGCAAAAGCAAATTAACTTTGGCAAAAACTCAGATATGGAAAATTCTTTAAAGGACACCTTCCACGGTGTTTTCTTTCTTCTCCTCTCTCCCCTCTGTGATAGAAGGGTCCCTTCCTTATGCTGCCTAGGTTGCTCTGACTCTACTGGGCCCATACCACTCCTCCTCAAGTTCTGGGATGATCCATCTCATATCTTTCCTTCAAGTAAGATAAACAAAAGCACTCCCCAGTAATTTGAGTCTGATTTACCTTTAGCCCTTGCCAGGGAAGACTGGTTCTATTGAAGTACATCAAAACATATCCTAAAGATTCCATGTCATCTCGGCGACTAGAAAAGAGAATGGTATTTTTTGAAGCAGATAATGGGAAAACATAAAAACTGAGTACACAGAAGAAAAAATGCTCACAATGAAGATAAAGACTATTTGGTGTCTTAATGAATAATGAAAAACAAGCAGTAAGAGATGCCTTAATTTTCAACTCCTAAAGCCCCTCTAGAGACGCTCAAACAACCAACCTCACAAGGGTATACACACTTATACAACATCTAGTGACAGGAAATACCTGTTCCCGGGTGAATGCAACCATAGCACATCTCAGAGTATTCAGAGATTTACTATTTTTCTTCCTACTTCCTACATTCCAACTATGACGTTTCCAACCCAAAGACATAACGCTTTTTGCTTTGTTTCTTTTAGGGAAGAAAAGCTAACCAAAAACTGAAGGGAACTCAGAAAAAAGAAAACTCAAGTGCTGAAATAGAAAGACACAGAGATCATAGTTCACCAATCGCATTGTAGTTTATTACAAATCTCATCGTTTTTGTTTGTCCTGAGACTAACTTCGAATTTGAAGGTAAAACAATCCTCTCACAGACTACCAAAGTGCTGGGATTATAGGCATGAGCCACTAAGCTCAGTACTCTTATAGAATTTTCCTTGTAAAAGTGACCCATGGATCCTCATCACCCCTGGAACTCAAATTCTGGAACTCAAGTTGTTGAAACATGGTCCACAAATGGAGTCATGTGAGGGGGATTCAAAGTGCTTTTGAGAAAACTCCAAGGAAAAAAGTGTCTCGTGACCACAGTTTCTTCAAAAACATGGAATTGTTCTTGGAATGTGTTTTTATGCCCCTCCCAGGTGTAGGGGATAGGAGTTTACTTCAAATTAGTCATTACAACTGGCTATTATTTTTTGTTTATATACCTCCATGGAAAAAAAACATGTTTTGCCACATGCAGCTTGTGGGGCTTGTCCTTGTGATTGTACAAATTACTCATGTGACTCAGAGTATAAACTGTTTGATGCTCTGAATAAAGTTGGTTATTGCATGAGACTTTAGTCTGCCTCATTTTAAGGATCCACTCTCCCAGGTTCACATTGCCAACCACAGTGATAAGCATAAGTCATAAAACACTGAAGTGCCTAAGATCAGCACTTAAAAAGCAGGTACTATGTTAAACTGAAAAGAGATGTCAAAATACTAATTATGTTTCCAATTTCCATGTTTAACAGGCTTTTGTTTTTTCATTCCTTCCTTTTTTAGATAGGGTCTCACAATGTGGACTCATTATATAGCCAAGAATGGCCCTGAATTTTTTAACACTCATCCTGCTTCAGCCTCCTAGTGCCGCCAGCTAAGATTGCAGGTCTGTGTCACCATACCAGACATTTAACTTTCTACCCCAGAGACAACTTTCAGGAAAGAAAATAAAAAGCCCCATTAATTTAGGTGGCTTCTCTGCACTATTAAAAGCAAAAGATACAACAATAAAAGCAATTCCTTAGTCCTCAGCCAAGACGCACCCTTAAGATATTAAGAAATTTTCATACAAACAAACTCAAGAAAAGCCATCAAAGCTTGCTTCCATTACGGATTT